>NC_080437.1:12422685-12727060 GCF_028018845.1 Melospiza georgiana | reverse complement strand
TTCTACAGCTTTTGAAATCAAAATAAACGACAGAGACTAAAAATTTTACTTAGTTTTTACTAAAGCTGTCCCTCAGACATGATTGACCAGCAGCCATCTCTTGGAAGGATGGTGGATGAGGTTTGTGCCTCAGTCTTTAGTGCTCCCTGACAATAGTGGTTCCATTTTAATTTTTTCCAAGTTAATTTCTTTTTCTGCAAAGATCCTCTTTTCTTTTCGAAGCTTGTTGCAATAAGGATTTCCTTTAATTGAAGTCTATGATATAGTTTCTAATGAGTCTGAAAGGCATCAACATATCAGAGGCTGCCTGCAAAAGGCCAGACAAGTGTTGAACTGGTCCCTCTAAAACTTGAGGAGATTATATGCTGTTATAGAAGCCCACTGTGCAATTACTTCACTTTGATTGTCACAGATGGCTACTGAAATCATTCTGTCTGATAGTGTTTGATGAAGCATTTAACATTTTGAATCACAGTGGACTAATACAATTCAGAATGAATCTTGAATATTTTACCTGGGTTAAATGTCCGAGAATCTTTTTGTCTCAATGTGCCACGCTTTTCTACTTCAAGAAAACCACAGGCACTTTAAAGCTGTGGTATTAAAAATGCTGTTTGCTGCTGAAGATGCTGCTGAAGATAGAATGATGAAAAGAATCCCACCTTTCCTTGGTGGCTCTGGCTGTTCCTTTCTCATCATAAAGTATGTATTAGCTCTTTCAGACAGCTGAACAGTCCCATTGTCCTGGGCACAGAAAAGCATAAAATCACTGGCAATCACTTTGCCATTGTGTTTGGAGATTAAAGGACAGGACCTGACAAATGAGGCAGACCTTGAATCAGAAGAAGAGGTAGTATCAGATAATGCAGCTAAACGGTATGTCTAGCACAGATTAGCTCTGAATGAATTCTTGGCCAGTCATTCCTCTGGCAACCCATTTGCCAAAGGGTCCTGATTTATCTTTCAGGTAGTATTGATCTTTACTTCTAGTTCTAAATATTATTTTGAATTCAGTTTTAATTAAGATTTGTTATTGTCTTGTAAACTTCCAGGAATGCTCAAAGAGCACTCATAATGCAGAAAATTATCTGGATGCTTATTTCTGTGGTTGTTCTCCTTACTCCCATCTTGCCACCCTCGTCCTGGCAGCACATATTTGTATCAGTATCAGTTTTCTAATGTAAAAAGCAGTGTACAAGGATTTGTGGGAAGGTCTTGGGATGAGTCAACTCTTGGCTGCTGCCTCAGCAGCAGAAGGCTGTGGTTTCCATTTCCACCTCATGTACTGGGCTCACACCCAATGCTTGGCACTGTCTTTTGGTGACAGGGGGTGTTTCACTGAGGAAGATGTCATCCTGAACATGACATGATGAACTCAGAGCTATTGTTTCTCCATCTGGAAATGAAAACCCCAAGGAATATTTCAGACAGAGCAGGAGCTTAGCTTAGGGCACGGCCAAACCTTCCCAAAATCATTGCTGTGGCCATTCACATGTGAGATGTTCAGTACATGACGTTTCTGCCTGAAGAGTTTCTGCAGCATCACTGTCTGTATTGTTCTCATCAGTGCACAGCATCTGCTGTGCCATTTGTAAAACACTCAGATCTCTATTAGCACAGCAAAAGTTTTTCTTCTGTGCAAGTGGCAGGAGCTGTAACAAGTCAGCTTTGCTGCTGCCTCTTCTTCCCACCTCTGGAGAGGTGCATCCTTCCTGCTGCTGCAGGGAGAAATCACTTTAATGTGTCTGCCAAGGGAAATACTCCAGCTGATTCCAGATTTTTTTTGGTGATATGGAGACTGTAGTTCTTTAATTCTGGTGCATGATGGAGGCTGGAACAAGGGGCCAATATTGACAGTTTACAACTGTCTTTAGTAAAGGAGATTGATGCACCTAGGGAAAATTGAACAGTTTTGGCTCATTATCATATTCTGCTTTCAATCTGAATTAAAAAAAAAAAAATCTTCTGTGTCTGACTCCCTGTTACCCCAGCTTTTCTGTAGTACTCTATAGTCTTACTACAGATTTCTGCTTGTTTTCAAGAAAGAAAGAAAGAAAGAAAGAATGAATGAATTCAAGTACTTTCTCCTTTGGTTAAAAACATGGAAAATGGCTGTGTGAGAACATTGATAATAGCCAAGGACCAGACTTCAGCCCTGTGTTTTCATGCCTTTGCAGGGAACATGGTGATGATTATGAACTGTTGCAGTCCCAGCCCATTGAGTTTGTTCTCATGCAGAGAGCTGATAGCAGATTTCAGATGCCACTCTGTGAAACACCAGCCTTGCTGCAATCAGGGTTGAACTTCCCTCCCTTCACCAAAATCTTAAAGAGCAATTAAAAATGCACTATAAAAGTATCTTGTGATGTGCTCTTATCCCTAGGCAGGGGACACCAGGATCCTACCAAGGATACCATCATGTTCTAAAGCTCCTGATACTCACAGCCTCTCCGTGGTCACTTTGGAGAGCTGAATCTTCCTCTCTGTGTGAGCTCAGAAATAATTCTTCGTGGAATTTGGTGGAAAAAGCCGTTCTGAAAAGTATTTAAAAGTGAGAATAAATATATTGCTTGGTACCATGACAAATACCTTTCATCTTTTAGGTGGTATGAATGTGCAAGTAAATTAGTTTGCAATTCTCATGACACAAAACTAAGCTGAAAACTGTAAATAAAATTTGTTTTGCAGATCTCAGAAATAAAAAAGCTTAAAAGAGAGTCTGATATGTGAGCAGAGTTGCCTGTAAAATAGACTCCTCTCAGGGAATTTAAGTAGTTTTCCTCTTTAACAAAAATATGGCAGTTAGATGCTCTGCCAAACTTTTAGTGGCTTAAAGCTCCAAGATCTCTGCAGAAACCTGGAAAGGAGCCATTTTGGAACATGATTTTTATCAACAGGGATTAGAAGGAATGATCAAAACAAATCTGAAGTTTTAATAAACAATCAAGTTTCCATCTTCACTGCTTAGATTCCTATTTCCCTCCCATGCAGGTAGAACTAAATTGCAGGTAGCAGGTGGGACTCTTGTTCTTCATTAGACTTTAATTTCCATTCATATATATTTAAAATTTATAATAGGTCTCATGAATTCAAATGCGACATCACAGTCCACAGATAAAACTGCAATAACAGTTATAGAAATTTTAGAAAATAGCCAACCCCAGGTGTTGACTCATGAATATTTATACACATCAGACATCAATGAAGCAAAACACCATTTAGACCTGGTCCTATTCCAAATAAAATGAATTAAAAAACCACTCAATACTAGAAAGACTCCTTTAAAAAACATCTGAGAAAAAACCAACAATTTTTCCCCATCTCCATATGTATCCCCAAATATAGGGTGTGGTGGAGGGATCTTAAAATGAAAATATGGTTTTGCTTTTTTTACTTCTTGAGATGGCTATTCTTTTTCCTCAATTTGAAATATATTCTTATCTAAGTGCATGTAAGCAAAGCTATTTTTTGCATACAAAAATTTTTAATTGTGTCACAATATTTGAGTTTAAGCATATATTCTTTGCATGATAAATTTCATGAATAAAATCTCTGTGACACCTGTGAAAGGAAATACATACGTAGAAACAAATCAAAGTCAGTAAAGATTTTATTTATAAAGTTGGAATACAGCCAAATGGATTTTTCTCACTTAAAAAAACCCATTCATTGAAACTGGAGAAGTTTCTATTCCAAAAATTTCTATTTGGAGTGTTGTAGGGAAGGAAAAAAAACCCAAGTCTGGAACTCAAATGAGATAGATACAAACACCTGGTAAAGTATGAGCTCCAGGGCAGATTCTGACTTTATTTGCACCTTTGTACATACTTGGATATTTTCATTAAGTTACATTGTTAAAGATTTATTTCATGGCACTGAGACCAGGATCATGCACATGAAGGCCTGACAAAACAGAAGAGACAGTTTGACAGATCAGGAAAATAGGATCAAACCTGGATTTTATATAGAACTTAAGATTTTCGCTCTTCCCTCAATTCTACATTTTCCTCCTGAAAACAGAACTCCCTGAACCAGGGAGACAGTCAAAAGCGGAGAGAAAATGCTTGTGGCAATAAAAATAATGTAAAAAAAAGGTTCAGGAAACATGATCGATTGCTAAGAAAGACCCAAATCTGTTCTTTTTATCCTAGTGACCAAGGATGGAGGAGGAAGTTGTGCATTCTGTTCCATTTCCCAGGAGTCTGACATTGTCCTGCAGGTAAGGACATGGCAATCAGGCTGGGAAATGTTCACTGGGTTCCAGGCTAAAGAATGCACTGAAATGCAGGATACTGAATACAAGTGCAGTAGCCAGCAAGAGTGAAAAATAGTATCTTCTCATCTGTTTATTTCAACACGACAGTTCTCTGGCACTGGAGAACAAAAGAAGTTGATTTCATGAGGTGAGAGGAGCAGAGCTATGGACTCAGAACTTTTTATGTATTCAGTAGCCTTTGGCTTTAAAATTTGTGTCCACTTCCAAAACTGGCTACAGTTCCAGGAACAATATTACTTGAATAAAACATATAAATATAAGGAAATTTTTTTGCAAATATGGCAGAAGTGATACGTCAGTTCACAGTGGTTTGTCTTGAGCTCTTAATATATGAGAGGTTTTTAGTAGAGGTTTTAGTAGAGGTTTTTAGTAGTGAAGAGTTTGAATCCCAGAAGATTTGCAGAAAACACTTAAGGATGTTATTCCATTAATGTTCCATTTAAAATATTTCACACTTAATTAGGTAACAGAAACAATATCAGACTTTGGTGTTTAAATTTTAATCTGGGTAATGTCACAGTGAAAAATTAATGCTTTGATGGAAAAAGAATTATCTTGGGAATTATTTGTCATACAGAATAGGGCCAAAAATAATTGTTTAAGTTCTAGTTTAAAGGAAATGCAAGAGGACATAAATAAAAATTCTCTTTTGTGCAGGATCAAATAAGAACATTAAAGTAGGCTGCCCATCTGGCTACCTTGTAGGCAATTTAACATTTTCTTTCATTTATTTTCATTGCCTTTATTTTTAACACAGAATAAAGTTCTTTCACTGAGCTTAGTGTTGCATGTGAAGGGGTAAATGTCCAGGTGACAGATGACAAATGTCATTACTTGATTCACTGCAACTGTGTAAGGAAGGGCAGCCAGTTTTCCTCATGTGGTGTCCAGGCTGAAAATCAGGTACAGGGAGCTTGGCATCAATCCCACACTTGGGAAGGGACTGATGTCTGTGGGAACAAGTGGCACGGGGGAATAGAGGAGTTAGATGGCTGCTTGCATCCTAAAACCATGAGAGAGCCTCATCTGTCTCTGGATATCAAGGTAAAAACAGGCAGTGGCAAACACCGGGGGGCCTCTTTACATCACCAGGGAATGTACTTTGTGTCTGCTTAGTCACTGTAACTGCTGACAGAACTCTGCAATATCTAGGGAAACAGCTTAGTGCATATTAATTTCTTGGAATCACTCAAATTAAAGCAGAAAGTACAGTCAGCTTTCTATAGACTCAAACAATTAAGGCAAATTTAAATAGATTAAACACATCTGTCTGTACTTAAGAAGAAAAGGGATTAGGACTTAAATGTAACAACATAACCCTTGTTCAGCTGTATGTCAGGCACAGTTTGGAGCTCTGTGCTGCATTATGTTTAAAATTCATACAGAAGTATTGCTAAGAGAGGGAAGACATTTCAATTCATATCTTCTAATTAATTAACAACTAAATATGACATAAAGACAGCATAAGAGAAGGAAAGGCTCTGAGTCATCTGATAGCCTCACACTTTGTTGCCATAAGGAAAACCATCTTTAGTTACAGTTTCATGACTCTGCACTGCTCGAGCTGAAAATTCACAGTGCGCAATACTTGTATGGAACCCAGTGAAATTTGGTTTCCAAAATGAAATGGGAATGACAGAATGTGTGCCACATTCAGATGAGCAACTCAGATGTCAAACAGTCCTTCAGAGAGACCACAATGTTCTGTGTGAAAATCTATTTGAAGTGTACCAGGGGTACATTTAATCAAAGCAGCAGTGCTGGAGCCCCAGAGCAGGGATGTGCTAATGGAGACAAGCTTTGCCCTGTCCCCAGCAATGTGCTTTAACTCTGACACTCAGCTGTCACAAGTGGGTCTGGAATAGATTTCTTTGCAGCAGCATGACTGTGTCTGAGGGAACACCGGTGAGGGCAGGACAGCAGTGTGGGTGTTTCATGCCTTTAGTCTGTATTGTTGAGGCTAGAAAGCGCAGCGTGATTTGGAGCCAAGAAATCAAAGTATTAGCAAGCGAGGGAAAATCACAGTTTTTCTGACTGTCACTAAACCTGGTAGTAATGGCATTAAATATAACACACATATACCCACTCATGGCAGGGGAAGCAGGTGCACACAGACAAATAATTAATCCCTTGCCAGCCCCGTGTGCCCCGCTGGATTCTCCCGCTGTCAGCACGGCGGCTCTTCCAGCCGGGAGCGGCCCTGGCACCGCAGGGCAGCGGCACGGCCCGGCCTCCCAAACCTGGGGACCGGCAGGGCTGCAGCTCCGGCAGGGATCGCGGGACAGCCCCAGGGCTGCAGCTCCGGAGGGATCGCGGGACCGGCAGGGCTGCAGCTCCGGAGGGATTGCGGGACCGGCAGGGCTGCAGCTCCGGGGGGGATCGCGGTGCGGGCTGAGCGATGCGGAGCTCCCCGGGGCTGCGGAACCGCGGCGCTGCCGCTCCCCCTCGCGGCCCCGCCGGCCCCGCTCCCGGCGCTGGGTACATCAGGAACGTTTGGGTTTGGAATGTCGATTCCGGGATACATCCAGGAACGTTTGGGTAGGATCACTGGGGCTGGGATACATCAGGCACATTATGGGTTTGGAAGGCTGATGCTGAGATGCATCAGGCACATTTGGGTAGGATCACTGATGCTGGGATACATCAGGCGCACATTTTGGGCTGGAACACTGATGCTGGGATACATCAGGCGCATTTTGGGCTGGAACCCTGGTGTTGGGATACATCAGGCACATTTTGGGTTTGGAGCACTGGTGTTGGGATACATCAGGCACATTTTGGGCTGGAACACTGGTGTTGGGATACATCAGGCACATTTTGGGTTTGGAGCACTGATGCTGGGATACATCAGGCACATTTGGGTAGGATCACTGATGCTGGGATAGATCGGGCGCGTTTGGGTTTCTCTCTGTGGCACCATCAGCTCATGCAGCTGTTACTGCTGGTAGTCCCTGCCCTTCCTCAGGGTGTTTGGAGGCTGCAGCAGGGTGTGGAGAGGGGCAGGGCTCCAGCCAGGAGCTGCTGAGCTCAGGGAGGGGTGGGGGTGTTGGTACCACACGTTCCGGTGGTGTTAGGATGAAGGGAGCAGGCAGCATTGCTTTAAACACAAGAGATGCTCTCCTGCCTGCCCTGGCTGCCTCTCTGAATTCCCCACGATGTTTGACCAAATTATTTGGATCCATTCACCCTCCTACACTGATTTTTTTCTCCCAAGATTTCTATTGTTTTATGAGGCATGTAACTATGACAATTGAACTTCAGAGCACTCTGGGAGCTTACAGAAAATGAACCAATGCAGACTTTTTTGTATTGTGTTTAGAAAATTGTTTACATTTTAAAAATAATACTGTGAGTTTCTGGGCATTAGTCACAATTTTTTAATGCCTAAGAGGGAAAATAATTAACTGATTTTTGTACCTAAAAGAAACATTAGTGTCTAGAAGTATATCCTGCATGAGGTACATAGCTAGACATATGGCCAATAAGCCACTTATTTTAGATAAGTATTGCATATATTTTATGCTAATTATTTGCACAGATATTAATCCATCAGAGACTAATTAACCAGAATCCTCAGATAACTTATGCTCAGTGTTCCTGATATCACTAGGTTAGATCTCTTGTCAAAAGATTGATTGTTATGAATCAATGAAGAATTTTTAATGAAGCAAAAAATACCATCAAAAAGAATCCTACATAATGTAATCACAGGTGCTGAGCTCAAACACCTGCAGTATGACAGACAAAGGAAGAGATCTGATATCTTTATTTGAAAGAAATTACTGTCTTGTTTCCTTTCAAGGTAGATAATTTATTAATGACATGTAATTTAGGGAGTCTAGTAATGACTTATTTCTTTTCTTAGTTGGTCAAGTAAAAATTCAGTTGATTTTAAATATATTCTTTTTATGCAAAATGGCAACAGATGTTGGAACAAATATTCCAGCATCTCATAGTTTTGTTCCAATTTCAAACTGGTTTTGACATTAGCTTGTAATATGTTCTTCCCTCCACTGGAGGAATCAGAGGGTACAGGGTGACAAAGTGTCATTTGGGACGTCTCATTGAAAAGTGAAGGAAAATTATGAGATTTTAGCTTAATAGTCTGAAATAATGGTGGGGTTCACTACAGTAAATCAGTTCCTGCCTCCTGAGTCTATTGAAAAGGAACTGTACTCAAGGTTTGTGATGCACCACAGCTCCCCCAGTGAGGATGACCCCGGGCAGCTGATGCACAGCAAGCAGTTTGGGGAAAGAGCTGATTGTAAAATGTTCCTGTAGCCTTGTGCAGACAGCTGTCACAGTAGCTTTGCCAGTGGAAAGGGACAAAAGCATCACGGTTCCTTCATCCCCATGCCTTGTAATCTCAGTGTAAAAGTATAGCTGGAGCATATGTGTATCTTTTCATTATCACCATTCACTTATACCATTGCTACCTCTTATGCTCTGTGAGGTTTTTATCCTCTGTAAGCCTTTTATTCTCTCTGTGACTTTGCAAATGTACTTCACAATGCTTTGAAGATTAATCCTATAATTAAAGGACGTAGTTAAATAATAAAATTCTGGCTTGCTTATAGTGAAGAGACATGTACAATCTTCTACCATTAAATTGCATCTAAAAGCATGTTTCACTCAAAGAAACAAAGCACCAGCAAATATTTTCAAAGAAAGGATTTCAAGCTGCTGATTCATGACATACCACCTAAGCATGAATGTTGTATAGCATGCTTTGTCTGGAATACACTTTATTTAAGGTGTAATGTTTAATTCATCCCTACTATTTTTATATGGCAGTAGAAATACCTTTCTTTCTTATTAGACAGAAAAGGCTTCATTTTCCCAGTACATCAAGGTGAGAAACCACAGCTGATTCATGAGGCAGTGATATGTGCTGAATAAAAATCTAAATATCCTACAGACCAAATTACTCCAATCCCTATTTGATGCATTGTCTGCCTATAGACAAGCAGGTCATAAACTCATTCAGGTTCTGTTTCTTCAGTTACCAATTTGCTCTGATACCTGCCTTTGTTGGAGAAGCTGCCCCACCTCCCCTGCCATAACAAAGTCATCCTGCTGCCTGAGCAATAATAGGCGGAGCAGTCCAGCCCTCTGCCAGAATTCAGCAAGGCACAGGTGGAAGTTACAGTCATCAGATGTTTGGGCAGCAGAATGCCCTGCTTCTCCTCATTTGTATTGAAGTGTTTCACCTGGGGGATGATTTTATCCACTTGATCTTTCAGTTTTGGCTTGAAATAGAACCCTGGTGGTGACTTTTTATAGTTAATGGTCCATCTAAGTCCACTAGGACTTTCCTTAACTTGCAGCCATAGGAAAAAGAAATGATGTGTTAAGCTCAAAATATTAATGCTGTCCTTTTTTTTTTTAGGATAAAAGGATTCATTTCATAGAGTATTATAGGAGTACTGAGTGAAATGCTGTCTATCCTGTGAGTAAAAGCCTGAGGGTAGAATGGACTGAATCATAATAAATGTTCTGCTGAGTACCAAATACCTGTAGGAAGCATGACTTCATGGAGTAACTGAGCAGTACATGTAATTTCGATTTAAGTCAGCAATATCATATGCATTACTTAAAACAGATTGAACAAAATACTGCAATGTACCAACTCTGTACAGGCTGTGTAGGGTAAGGGGGAATTTTGGGCAAATGCAGGGGAGGGAAAAGAAACAGTGGAAAAGATTTGGTGGAAAGGATTTTACTGAGTCTGAGGCCTTGATCAGAGAGGGGGGATCAAGAGAGTGTTTATAAGCTGTGGGAGGTAAAACTGGTCAATGACCCAAGGATTATGGGCCCTGCTCAAAAGGTCTTGGCCTCAATATAGCTCAGAGAGCCAACATTGCTGAGGTATTTCAGTCTTATAAACTGTCCAGCACAGATCTCTCTCTCTCTTTCTTCCTCATTCTCTGCCTGCAAGAAAAAGCACTATTTTAGTTGCCCTGTGTGATCTTTTAGCTTTTGCCAGTCACTGCTGTAAGAGAAAACAAAGAATTGAAAAGCAGTGTCCTTTCTATGGAACAGGTAGCAACAATCCTGTAATCTCTATTTGAAATGTATTGGTAACTGGAAATAGAAATAGGGTGGTCTTTCTCTTTGAGTTTAAAGAAAGGTGCTGGAGTGACAAGATTAACTCTTGGTACTAATGTTTGTCCTCCTGGGTTCCTCCTAAAAAACTTCCTGTTACCATAAACTCAGCTTTCTCACTTCCTAATTACTGCTCTTAGTGAGGTCAGGTTGTAGCCTAGTTTGATATCTGAAAAGCCATAGAATTTAGATTTCTTAAAGGCTGTCAGAGGCTGAGAAATAAAGAAACATTTCCAGTGGGAAACATTTGACAAGAGCAGTGTTAAAGTCTGTTCTTAAGGGTCAGCCCTTGTGAAATCCCAGGGTAACGAGATGGTGTCAAAGCATAAATTGCCTTCTAGCAGCTTATTTTAATGTCTATATGCATTTTTATATATATCCATAATTTTTCTTTTTTTAATCTTTGTGCATCTTTAGAGGAGAGTGTGAAGGGAAGGAGGGAGGACAGGCAAGAGTTGGCCCTATTCAATCCCAGCCTAGTCTATGTTTTATACAGTAAGAGGGTAGTAACAAAACAACTAATTTAAAAGAGAGTAGCAATCCCACACCAATTGAAGTACTTAGAGGAGAATTTTTAGGAGATTCTGTGACCTTTGTAAATAATTGCTCCTCGTTGTTGAAAAGCCAGATGTCATACAGAACAACCTGCAGCAATGAAGCAGCAATCAGTGCAGGGTGCTTTTCCTTCCTTCCTGTGTCAACACTAAGCTTTACATTAGTTTTGGTCTCCCTTGTCATAATTTCATGTATGGCAGGAGCCATTCCTGCTTTCTCTAGACTGGCACAGCTAGGACACCACAGCTCCTGTTAATTCATCCATGGTGTACATGTGCATGAATGAAAAGCCTTATTCTACGGAAAGGGGTTATTCTGAGAATCTTTTAATACAAAATTTAGAAATTACTTCTTTTAACTCTCACTAAATTAAGTTTATTAAAGATAAAGCAGTACATAATTTCCCAAAATTTTGTTTCTTCAAACATTTGTATTTTAGATATTAATAATGGAACTTTTTATGCCGTATGTGTTCATACCTTGTTTTGAACACTAGCACTGGTTTTTAATTCTTCTAATTTTCTGTATATGTGCTATTGAAACAGAAAACCTGAGGCATAAATGACTGTTAGAGCTGATACAAAATTTTTCATTGGACAAGTATGCAATTGTGACTGCCAAGCATAAATATTGCTAAAATCTTGGTTTTAAATTGTGTAGCGTGAGGCTGCAAATACAGCAATTCATTTTCTTAAAAATTACTGTCTACCTAAAGATTGTGGTTGTACAAATAGCTCTGTACCATGGAAATGGCAGGACAGGAAAAGGATGTTCCAGAGTTAAAAATGTGCCCCCATTTTAGTACAAACTGTGAATTATTTAGAGGGCAAATCCAATGAAGTGTCTCTTTCTACAGACATAAAGTGGCAATGTCCAAATCTGAGGAAGTGTTCAAACATTTAAAATTTAGCAGGACCCGTCTGAAAGAGCAAAGAATAAAAGCTGTATGAGTGGTGAAAGTTCTGTTTGTATGCATGCGATACAATAATTCCTAGTGTAGATGTTTAGCTGGCCCTTGGGCATTTTGAAAGATGCATGTGCCTTATGTTGCACCCAGATACCCAACTCAAGCAGCAGCTGAATGATGCTGCTGCCACCATCCTCACATCCTCCTGTCCTGGTGCAGGCCCTGAAGGAAAACTGCCAGCCCTGATCCTGCTCAGACTTTCAGTGTTTGTGTACTGATGAAAACATGGTTGCTTTAAAGGAGAAAAGATGTGTTTGGATATGCAATTATTTATTTTATGTTTATTCATGGCTCTAACTTCTTAAGTGGATCCAAATGATTGCTATTTAAATTATGTAGTGCTATAAATCTGTTTAAATCTTTTGCTCAAGAATACATAAATAGAAAATTACGTTGCTGGCATATTTCTGATCCCATCATTAACATTCTTTGCAGATTTTTATTTGAGAACAATTTCTGGCTAATGTAAAGCTGGCTGCCCAAGCTTTAGTGTCTTCTAACCTGCTAAAAAACTCAAGTACAGAATTCAGCCTTGTCATCCTGGTGGTGTTGTAGCTGCTTAGAGGCTGAGGTACGTTTCTTTAAACCAGAGTCTCCATAGTGTTTCTTAAAGTCAGTGACTTTACAATGGCACAACAGAGGAGGGAAACCCAGAGCCATTTTTATTAGAATGCTAACCTACTCTTGCAAGGTCTTTGAACATGTTAAAGCAAAATTAGAAACATTCCAGGTTTCCCTGAAAATACAATCCCTGATGAGAAGATGATTTTAACCCTAAATCAGATATGAGACTAATATAAGGAAGAAATAGAAAGAGGTTAAGATCTAATCTACACCCAATACTAACAAACAAGTTAAAAATAAAGTCAGGCTTTATTTTTTTATCTGTCAGATTTTAGAAGGTAGAAACTCTTGTGCTTAGACTCTCTGTAACCAGATATAGGAGGGCAGCCTGTAAAACACTGTCTCCCCTGAGGCCACAGGAATGACTTGGTGTCAATATTCTCCTCTGATAAACAGTATAAAATCTGATTTTTCAGTGCTTGAGTAGTGCTAGCTTCATATACTGCCAAGATTTTTATTCCTTTTAAACTGGGTTAAGAAAAATCAGCTTCTCTGTCATTTTTCAAAATCTTTCTCTTAGGCCTCATAATTACTGAAACTGAGTGAGTAACTTGGCACACCCTGCTTTTATTAATCAGGGCTCAAGGACTAAATCATTGCAATTTAGATGTATGTGGAAATAGTTGGAAGACACAGCTGAAGTCCTCTAATGACTAGTTATGGTAGACAGCCTTATAAAGCCCTAATAATATTTTGATTATTCAGCTCTGATATTTTTGAGTACTGGGCTATCAATTAGTGAAATCATGAAACCTGATATTTTGATCAGGGAAAAATGGTGTATGAAACTGAAAAGAAGCATCATTAATTCTTTCACTACTCTGCTGTAGGTAGGGATATCTCTGTTGAATGCCTTCCACAGCAGCCCATAATTAAATATCTGCTTTATACAATAGATGATAAAGTGACAGCTGGGAGTGGGTAAAAAATGCTGGGAAATCCAGATGGGATCTGAAGACCATGAGCTTGAGCAGAATATGTTGCAAGAGAAAAAAATCTTTTCTGTTTGTATTTCAGATTTTGTATTTAGTGCTAAGTTCAGCATCATGCAAATTGACTCTGACAGAGGCATGAGCCAGAGTTCTTGCATTCCACAGAAATATTTTCCTTGCTTTCATTATATTTTTAATATCTCCTAAATGTAGGATGTGTGTGGGCAGAATTGTCACAAGCATTGTTGCTGGTATTATCAAATACTCCAGAAGCCTGATTATGATACACATTTGGTCTCTATTATGCCATGAATTAGACATATCAGTTAATTAGTTATCAGCTGCTGTTCCTTTGTTTGTACAATGTATTTATTTACCATGAAAAAAAAAATAGATTATTTGTTTAGATTAATTAGGTAAATGTAAATACAATAAAGTGGCATGGGGGAGGAATTTGAGATCATTCTACTAATTGCTTAGTGGCTAATGGGAGGTTGAACTCCAAAATTATTTCTGCTTGAAACTTCTCAAAGCAACAAAAATCATGGGATAAATAACTGAGTGCATTCTCTGCCTCTGATTTCCATTTTGTCTTCTTTCAATGGAGCTGCATTCAAAAAAGGTTGCTTGAAAATGCAGAATTGTATTTATATAGATGAAATTCTGATGGCATACCTGGTGTAATAATGTTAAATTTAATAGAATAGGTGGCACCTATTAAGCATGTCTGAAGTAACTCTAATTTCTGGTCTCATGATTTACAGAGGGTATGTTAATGTTCACCATCTTGTTATTGAAATTTTAAAATTCTGTTCTTGACATTGGAGTCATTCACACAAAGCAGCTTGCCTGTGCATATTTACCTCTTTTTACAGTCAGGAAAATGAATCTATATTTGAAAGATCCAGTCTGTATGGGTTTGGGCTGCTAGCTACAAAAACATTATTTTGACTCCTGTTAAATTCTGCAGAAATCTTATATTTCTAGAGGGCTAGAAGAAGGAAATTTAACTTCAGAGAAAGTCTGAAAATTTCCCACTACCAAGTTGAGGAAAAAATAGAACTCTAATGCAAATATATGTATCATAAGAGATTGAGTACTCATGAAATGAAGCTGCTTGCAAGAAAGTACTATTAAGGCATTAAACCAGTGGGGAAAAAAGTGTAGAAGAGAGGGTTACTAAGGGTTATGAAAAGTCACATAATCCATCCCTCTGCCTGAAGGAAGGCTGGAAAAGCCAACCTTGAGGCACTGTGCTTTACAGATCCACTGAAGCTAATTATGCAGGAAAATTTAAACCTTTCTGATTCAAGCAAGCAGGACTTTCCACCCCTGCCCCAGCTCTGGACACTGATGGCGGCACATCTGTCCATCCATGCTGGCAGGCAGCTGGAGGGAGCCCCAATATCTGGTCACAGACAAGTGTTGCAAGTCTCGTGCAGCACCACTGCAGCTTCAGTGGCAGAAGAGAAGGCAAATTTGCCATTCTGCCTCACAAATCAGTCACTGCATAAGCCCTTCCCAAAAGCCTTTCATAATTACAAATTCTACCTCAGTTATGGCTTCACATCCCTCAGTGTGGCTTCACATCAGTACTTGTGGTTCCCTTGTAAGCAGCCTGGGGAGGATGGACGAAATGCCTATCAAATATTCCACTCTTGCACCCAGTTGTTAATCCTGCCATTATCCTCTCAAGACAGGTATTTCAGCAATAATATTTTTTTTTGCCTTGCTTTTCTGTTTTTCTCTTTTAAAATGTCACCATCTAATGCCATTTCAAGACCATCTAATGCCATTTCATACAAATATAAGGAAAAAAGGAAATAAATGTTTGCACTTGGCAGAATTCTTGAGAACAGCAGAAAAGGTGAGGAGGATAATAAGGATAGACAGATCAAGATAAAACAGCCATTTTGCAGTCAGAGGAACCTCCAAGCTCAGCTAGTAATAGAGATTAAAGTCAAGACATGCTTCTAATAAGGCCAGTAGTAACTCACCATAATTATACCTTACAGTAATGCCACTTCATCATCATGGCACAGCTATAAATAGAATATCATCACTTCACATTTTCCAATAAACTCAATACATTCTGAAATAAGGTAATAAAATCTGTGATTCCAAATAGTGACATATAGAAGCTGCTATTTACCACAGAAATCCCCTTAACAGATGCAGTATTAGGGGTTAATTTTATTTCAGAAGAGAGACTGAATTTTCTTCTGAAATGATAAATTTTTTCTGGTATATCTAGGTCAGTGATTGGTCAGTTGTTTGGTGCATGTGGAAAATTGATTTCTGTGTATATTATTCTGTGATGAAAGAAGAAATCAACTGAAGTCTTTTCACTGTTTTACCTCTTTCCATCAGGTAACTTTCCAAAATCTGTCTGGGAAAACTGAAAAGAAAGCAATGCCTCATTTGCACTTAAATAATTTTGCTGAGGCCAAAAGGAAGACTTAAAGGGCCACTCAGCAATCATAGGAATTTATTCAAGCAGGATCTAAATGCAAATGTCTGAACTTCTTGAATATATTCAGTTCTGGAATTCCATTTAAGATCCATAGGTATCAAATATTATACTTTGCATTTGTAATAAGAGACCATTAGTCTCATTTTATTAGTTATAACCTGCACCCTAGTAGTTTTAAGAGGAAGCTGCAAATGTTTACAAAGTTGTGAATTAATTATTTGCTTTATTTGCACGCACTCTTTCTCTTCAGCTTTTGTGATTCAACTCATTGGGTGATGAAGTGTTGAGGCTCTCTTTAGAAAACATGGACTGTGTGGAGCACAAAGCACAGCAGCCACAGACGTTACAAGAGCTGGGTGGCAGGGGTCAGCCTTTCCTTACAGGAAGCAAAAGGCCCATAAAGAGTGCAGGCAGACAAGGTAAAGTAAACAAACCTGATATAAAGGGAAGAAAGGCTCAATTCCTCTTTCCAGGTTGAGATAGGATCCTTGTTTAGACAGGAGGGACTGATGAAGCATAGACAGGGCATTCTGCTAGATGCTCCCCTCATGCAGCTGCCTTTTGAAAGCAGTACCACACCAGGCTTGGGGTGGGAGGTGGTTTGGACAGGTTTTGTTTTGCCCTCAGCTGAGGGATGCAGCCAAGCTGTTGCATGCCCAGTGGTGATTACTGATGGCATAAACAACAGCAAATTATTGTGTACAAGAAATGCACTCTTCCTCCTGGAAAAAAATAACATTTCCCAGAGTTACTGCAGCTTTCTCAGAGATCTGACAGAAGTAATTCTACAGGATCTTAGTAACAAGAGTATTGATGCAAAGGCCATCTCATGGGGTATCTGGTTCCAGGACCCATTTGATCCTGCACCCCCTAGATCTTTGAGAGCTACAGAGCTGGAAACCCCTTTATAAACTCTTCATTTGGAACAGCAGCCCTCAGCTGCACTGACATCAAAGCAAATTGGCAAATTAGCCATGCAGTGTTCTCAACACGTGGGGCACTTTGGGAAATGAGGTGGCCTTGCTAGCAGGCTCCCAGAAGCTGCCACTCTGCTCTGCTGTGCTGAAAGTAATTTAGATGTATTGTGTTTCTGGGTCCTCTTCATCCTCCTGTTCCCAAAAGGCAGGAGTGCTAGTGGAAAATTATTAAAACCTGATATTTTTGAAGGTGACTTGAGACATCAAAAGCACTTCATTGGCAAGTTGCTGGGCTGCTTGCTTCTCCAAGGAAGTCAGCAGAGAGTAGTGCTATAGAATAAATAGCAGTTCAGCATAACCATCACCTGAAATGCATGATGTGCAGGCAAGAGAATTGCTTGAGCATCCTAATGTTCAAAGTGAGATCAATAGAAACAGAGTGGTAAAGAGAGACAGTGGACAAAGGTGAAAGTGAAAAGATGGATCCTGCTCATAATTTCAGACTCTAATCTACCTGTCCCTGGGCTGTCACTTGGTATAAATGTGCACATGGCTTCATATATTGCCAATATATCATATGTAATGTTTTTTATTATATTGCATAAATGTCCCCACTATGCCTGTACTGCATCTCAGTAACAAATTCACTACTTTAGCATTCCTGCTTGGATTTCACATTGAGGTTTGTCAGCTACATGAGTCTCCATTCACTCTGTCATCAGTGAAAATTAACTTTCTTGTACGCTGCTCTTATCACTTTTAGACAAACAGAAACTGTTTGGTGACTCACTTACAGGAAGAGAACATTCCCTCTTACTGTGAGGTGATATTAATCACAGTAAATCTTCCTGTTAGTTAGCTGTCATTTGCTAGGCAATTCCTGTGTCTGAAGAGCAGTAATGTAGCCTATGGTTATCAAAATAAGATTAGAAAAGGTTGTGTGCAAATGATGATTATTTTTTAGGTCTTTTCTTGTATGCATGAAAGCTGTTGGGGATCGATTTCATATTTTTCAGAATCCTGCCTATTTAAACTAACATATTGAAATTAGATGTCATTTAAGAAAAAATGGTAGGCTTTCAAAAATTCTGAAAACTCACAGCCTTCATTGTGGTAATTGAAAACCTTGGGCCACCAAACTTTCCAAAAAGATGATAACTGTGTTTGAGCTGTAGCAGAAAGGCTCTCCAGAAACTTAGTTATTGCCCAGCTACTGGAGCAATTCCTAACAGAAGCAGTCTGTGCCAGAAGATCCTGTTCTGTTATACACTTCAGCTGGTGGTATAAATTGTATTTAAAGCAGGGGCCATTTAAGGATTATTCAGCCTGTCCAGGAGAAGTGACTGCAGAGTCACAGTCATTGTCAGTGCGCTGGAGCTGCAAAGCTCCTGTCAGACACAACGTGACTGAGAGATATTGGAGACTCCAGGGGTGCTGTCAGAACACATTAACAAACCCATTTCTGCATTTCTGTCATCACATCAAGATATCTTTGGCTCACTCTCTTTGGAAAGACCTAGTGTTTCAAAATCCTGGGTCTGAATAATCTTTGTGACTTTCATATTTTTGGTAGCTACCTTTTAAGAGCAATTAAGATTCATTGCCTCATATTTTTTCAGATACCAAGACATATTTTGTGGAAAGCTGCTGTAGAAATGCAGCAGCTTTGGTTTCTAATGAGAAGCAATGCTATAAGGTTAATGACAACAGCTAGCTGTTTGGTTAATTCCATAAATTAGCCAAACCAGAGAGGAAGGGGTTCAAATCAAACAAAATTTTAAGAGTCCATTTTGGTTTAGTCCGTAATGTGAGGAAATTGCGCATGACAATTACAAAAGGTAAAATTTCATCTCTGTTGTCCTTGTATTCAAAATAGTCAGATCCAGAGGAGGCACTGGAGACAAACAGCTTTTTGGGCATTGCTGCCCATCCACTGTGGCTGCATTGCAGGGAAGCAGCAAAGCCTTGGAGCATTCCTGTAAGGGAGGTCAGTCTGCACAACAGCCTCTGCCCTGTGACTAAGCTGGGAAACTGCTCCAAAACTATTCAGAACTTTAAAAGTGGTTTTGAAATAAAGAGGATGAGTAAGTGAAGACAGAATAGGAAGGTTTTGTACAACTCACAATTTTTGGCTGAAGTGAATACAAGAGGACTGGTAGATATTAGTGGAAAGTAGATAGCTGTGATGGTGTTTAGAGGGGTCTTATGTTGAAGGAAGAGATGAGGATCTGACTCCATGTTTCAGAAGGCGTGATTTATTATTTTATGATATATATTATATTAAAACTATACTAAAAGAATAGAAGAAAAGGTTTCATCTCAGAAGTCTAGCTAAGCAAAGAACAGAAAGGAAAGATTGATAACAAAGGCAGCTGTCTCGGGCTCTCTGAGCCAGCTGGGCTGTGATTGGCCATTAATTATCAACATCCAAGATGGGCCAATGCCACCTGTTGCATTCCACAGCAGCAGATAATCATTGTTTACATTTTGTTCCTGAGGCCTCTCAGCTTCTCAGGAGGAAAAAATCCTAAGGAAAGGATTTTTCATAAAAAGATGTCTGTGACAGGTAGCAGCTACTCTGCTTGAGTAATTGTGTTTAATTTTTTTGTAAATATTGTCTGTTCTTTTTTTTTCCTTGTAGTTCAGCATTACCCCTGTCAGAGGAAAGCTTTGCAGTGTCTCAACTGTTGGTCAAGCAGCCTGAGTACTTTCATTAAATTCAAATTTAAGAAACAGCTATTTGTGGAAGCCAGACTAGTTCTTTCATCTATTTGGGTAATAACTTTTGAGGGTAATAACTGGGGAAGGTGTTAATTTGTGGACATTCCCTTTAATCTCCAATTGTGTAAAAGCATCTGGTTGATTAAGACTTCTATATAATATGAAAATTTACACAATATTAATATCAATATTGCTTCACATAGTGCACTTGTTTAGTTCAGAGGAGTATGGAGTTACTGCAGATAATGTAAGTCAAGCCACCCCTGATGCTGTTCCATAGGAAGCTCTGGTACAGCAGTTCAAACTGTGCCACCCTGTACTGCAGTACTCTTAGACTGAAATGTTCACTGGCACATTCAGTGAACAAGGGAGTGCAGCAATGGACAGTGGAAGTGTTTTACTAGAGGTGAAAAGCTACATTCCTCTTTCTCTTTATCTGTTGACGAAAAATTCAGAAATGTTGATTCTAGAGAAGAAACTCTAGTAGTTTCTTTTAGTAGCTCTTTAGCACAAGAATTCAGTTGACTTTGTTGCTGTTGAATCCTAAATATTTTAAGAACACTTCAAAAGCAGTGATTTCACCTCACATCCCTCCTGCTTAGTGAGAGCTCAATCAAATCTAAGTTCTCTATCACAGCATTTCAGGCCTCAGCTCTTAATAGATATGCTTATTAATGTATATGCTAAAGGAAGCATATGGCTTTGCAAATCAGGGAGGATTTTATTTAGTAATAGAATTTTATTTAGAGATTGCTCATTAATTCTTTAAAACAGCTTTTGGTTACAAGTATTTGCTTAAGTTTATGCAACATAAATTGCATATAACTAAAACTCAAATTATTTCTTATGAATAATGTATTTGAACAAATATAGGCCTTCAATGTATTTGCAGATCATTTGTAGTCAACTCACAATTTTTATGTCTAAGCCCATTTTTTCAAGTTGTTCACTCGTTTAGGTTAGAAGTGGGATTTTATATGTCTCCAAGTGTTTACTATGCAATTTTCAAGATGTGTGATTTACTGCTTGAGGTGCTTTTTTTCATCTCCTTGAAAATCTCTGGGAGTCCACCTGCCTAATAGCATCCTGAAACATTTATTGTGTTTGGGTTTACTGTGCAGGTAATGGAAGGGGAAGCATAAACTGATGAAAAACACTTCTCTGCTTCTTGTGCAAATATTGAATTCATGCAATGGTTGTGCTATCATCTAATAAACTCTTTTGCATTCCTCCTATATGAAAATATATGTGTCCAAATATTCATGGTTAAATAGAATCATCCTGTGCATGAATTAGCATAATTCAGATTAAAGCAGTGGAATAAACCCTGAGAAATACTTCAAGAGGAAATAATTTTGTTGCCAAGTCCTGTTTGCTGAAACAGAAATGTTTCTTTCAGATCAGCTTCTGAGCACCTGCTGGAAGTGTTGCTGTTCTGGACCCCGATGTCCTGGTGTAGCCCCATTCAGCCTCACACTGACCCTTCAGAGCTTGCACAGACTCAGGTACTTCTCATTTCTTTCAGCTGATCCATTTCTAAAGCTCCTGCTCCCCACTCAACCCCTTGCTGGTCATTCAGTCACGCCAAGGCTCCAGTCACACTTGTGCTTTGGAAGGGACAGCTCAGGGGTGACAAGCCCATGAAAATGAAATGGCTTTTTTCTGTGGCACTGCTTTTCCTGGGAACCAGAAACTCTGTGGCCAAAGGGCTGCTTGCTCTCCCTGTGAGGGAGATTTGCCATCCCAGTGTGCTGTGGCTGGGAAAGGACACTCTGTGTGCTGTTCTCTCATACCTGATGCATGTGTGCAAACAGACCTTTTTCTACATTGTCCATTTGAGTCCACATTTATTGGCCAGGCCAATAAATGCCTTGGAGCAGGTGCAGCAATGGATTGTGTGCTTTTTCCCAAGTCAGAGCAACTTGCAATGAGGCCACTCTAGCAGGAAGAGCAATCAGGTCATAACAGGCAATCAGGAATTGCTGAACATGGGCCAAGGATCACCATCTGAGCTCCTGGTTATGAGCCTCAAGCTTCATTCAGGCTCAGGTCTGGCTGTGCAGTTACAAGTGCAGGACAGTCTTTCTGCTAGCCTTGATGGGCACCTGTGCCACACTCCACATAAGATATGAAATCAAAAGCTATACGGGCCACCAAAGCTTTCACAGTCTTCTGAAAAGATACTTGCTTAGACAAAAATGTGCTTTGTCATTTTTATCTGAGCTCTGTTTAATACTGTTATGGCTGTGCTGACATATTCTGCTGTGATTTTCCAGTGCAATTTTCCTTCCTGGTAGAGAGTTAAGACAGTTCTTAATGTGACTAGATAAAAAAAGAAAAAACAAAAACAATGTGTTTTTGTTGAAAAAACATTTCAAAGCAATGGTGTTTGAAATGATGCTGTCCATTAATATACTTTATAATTAGTTTGTCCTGTACCTGTGTTCAAGAGGCAGAATTCCATAACCATTCAAATAACCTCTTTGACTGGTGAGAGTTTCCTGTCAATGCAAGGGATGGGGGGAAGCCACATGTGGGGGTTTTCCAATTCTATTCCCTTTCCACTCAGGTCTCTGAGAAAAAATGAATCATGGATCGGTTTCCACAGATCAGTGGCCACCACCCTCTGCCAGGGGACTGAGTTGCCAGGACAACTGTTGCCAAGACATGCTGCTTTTCCTAGGGAACCATTTCAGAGTGTTATTTCTGTACAGCAAACCATCTCCCATGTCTATTGTTACACCCACGTGAGAAGCTATCAGAGTTTTAGCTCCATGTGGAGATTGGGAAAGAGCAGCAAGGGAAGACAAGTCCAGTTACCAAAGGGGAATTTGTGATCCTAGAGGGATCTGCACAAACGTTGTGGTCTGTCAGACTATACATGCACTCTGAAAACAGAGGTCCCAAAGCCCAGAGCTGGGAGCCTCTTCAAGCCATGAGATCAAAATAAATTCCCAAGCTTGTAATGGTTTTTAAAAATATTTAGTTTGGAATAGGATAAGGTCCTTGGGGATATTCTGCACTGTAATAAATAGCTCTTGTGATTAAGTACCATGGCTCTGATCATGAATATAAGCTCTTGTGATTGAGTACCATGGCTCTGATCAACCTCTGCATCTGCTGGAAGCAGCAGGTACCATCACCTCACCCAACCTGGGAAATGTTTTTTTAATGACTGATATGTTCTCAAAGGATCACTCTTTTCCCTTGGAAAATCACTGCTTGTGAGTTTTATATCACCTGAAAGATTGCCTTAGCTTCACTTTGTCAGTGGTACATACACAGCAATAAAGAATCCCATTGTTACAGATGATATTAGAGTTCGTGATTCAACTGTATTAATTTCCATTTCTTTTTGCATGAAATTCTTTTTGTTCAAGTAGAAAATGGTTTTGATTATTCTATAACATGAGATAGCATTCAACTGAATGGCTGTAAGTTAGTTAAATGGATAAACTCCTCTGTTAATACAAAGAAATTTAGCACTCTTCTTGTCCACCAGAGGTCCCTTACAGGCCACTTTATTCATTGGTGGCTGTGCTTTCACTTGCCTGGTTAGCTTCTGTTTACTTCCCTATGGAGTACTTTTGGATCAGCTCTTGAAATGCAGGTCCTGAAGACCCTATAATGACTTTGAATCTTTTCCAGAGTCATTAACTTTAAGAAGAAGAAAGGAAAAATCCTGCTGAAACATAATAAAAATCATGAAGAACTGTAGGGACTTTGTTGATCCCATAACCTTAGTAGGCAATCTCAGTATTTAGACCATGATTCACAAGTATTGTTGTGCATGTTAAAGGATCTTGAGTGTGAGACAACTCTATACCCTGTATTACTAAATCTATATGGGATCCTTATCTGGATTCTTATCAGCTCAATACCATTCTCAGTGTGCACTTAGTTGAGAAGCAAAATGCGTTTACAGCTTCTGATACTTCAACTGTATGTGAATGTCAGCTCTTGTATGCTAGTGTAGGCTTGAGCTTCATAAACTTTTGCTGCAAAATGATGAAAACCCTTGAGAAATCTTTATTTGACAGATCAGTTGTCAAATGGGAACAGCTCATCCAGCTTTGGCAAAAGCTGCCATTCAGCATCTTCTATTGCAGCCAGAGTGAAGAGTTGGAAAACTGCCATGGTGTTTTGTGAGCCCTTAAGCATCAAGATCACCTGTTCATGGTCTGTGTTTGAAGGAGTCTCAGCAGAAAAGAATGTCCTTCCTCTTACATTTCATTTATAGTAGATGAAGGAAAGGCAAAGGAACGGAGTGGGAATATTCCTGTTCCTCCAAGTTGAATGAAGGACAGAAATTTCCCAGTAAAGACCCCTTTAGCCCAACAATTAGATAATGTGTTCTGAGCTTTGTATGGATGGCATTTGTTTTTGTTTTGTTACTGTTTGATGGCAACATTTAACCACTTGCTCAGAGCATATAGTACTGAACAGTTCAGCATCATTCAGGTGTATCAGCATCAAAATATTTTTGTTTGATTCAGTTGAGTACGTATTAGGGTGTAAACTCAGGTTTAACCATGAAGCACTGTTGTTTACCTCTGTATCCAGGTGTACTGGAGCAGACAAAAACCTGTAATATTCTGTCTCTCTAGCTCCCTAAACATTCCTTTAATGCTGGTATAAAACCATAGCTATTCTCAAGGATAAAGATATAAATATGCACAGATTTACACTGTGCTTAGTTTTATAGTTGCACTAAGCAATGAATTCTGTGCAGGGGTCAAACAGAAAGCTGGGTGCAAAGTGGCCTGGTGCTGGATAAAAACTATTATGGAGTCATGGGTGTCCCATCTGCAGATGCATTCCAAATATGTAAGGTAAGATCCCTTAAAGCTCCATGAAGCTGAAGAGAGAAATTTTTTTACTTTATAGTCAAACTTTTTTTGACTTCATAGTCAAACTTTTATAATGTAATTGAAGTAGAAGAGCTGACTTGGGATGGTAAGAACAGCATCTTGATGTTATTTATCTTCATTCAGAATCTCATGTTTTAAAGCTCACATGTCTTTAACCTCAGATGACAGGAAACTCAGCAGATTTTCAGAAGAGGAGAAGCTCAATACAGGTGTTCTTAATTACCGAGGGATCCTTTGGGAATCATCAACTTTGAATGTCAAACAGAACTTCCTCTGAATTAAGCAGGTTGTTTGGGTTTTTTGGTCTGGTCTGCTTCAGAACTGTCTCACTCTCTTAACAGCCTCTGCCAAGATTATGCTCAGCCTTGCAAGCTGTGTTTTTCCTGTGCCACTGTTCCTAGTGTGTCCTACTGTAGAAATTCCCTTCTCCCTCACAAGAAGTTGATGCTTTTACCTTGTTCTTAGTATACCAAGCAGTCACACGACACTTGAAGATTATATCACTAATGAGGCTTGACTATTTCAGGATAGAAAACAAAACAGAGAACAACTGTTCATGTGCACAGTCCCTTTGGCAGGCTGACAAGTCAAGAGAAATAAAGAACTTCAGCTCTGCTCCATCCTTCTGATTGTGCAGAAGCATGGATGCATGGTAGGATACACAGACAAGGGATAAATCACTATTAATTCACAAGAAAATAATTCTGCATAGGACAGCTTCCATTTTATATATTTCTAAGAGCTCTAATTATGCTCACTGTATGAGCACCTATTAGGAATCGTGCTCCATGATGCCTGCTCTGAGGTTTTTTTAAGGCAAGGTTATTCCTAGAGTTTTGTTCTTCAAAAGTCTTTAATCCTGTCTCTAATTGTCTCAATGAAAAGTGTGAAACACTCTGTGAACTCCTGGTTTCAGAATAAAAGCACTCTGATGGTCTGACATCAAAGAGAATCAGTGAGGTAGCTGTGCATTCCTACCCAGTGCTTTAACCATTTATTCTTTTGCAAGTGTCTGGGAGCTGTCACCCTGCTATGTTGTGATGAAAATAATTGGGTATAGTTCTCACTTCTGTTATTCCCATATGATATTGCTGCTGGTGAAGAATACTCAAAAGTGATGGCTCCAAAGGAAAGTTTGAAGCTTCAAAAGCCAAGTGCTCTCCTGTGCTGATCTGCTTCCTTCTCCAAGGAAATCTGCAGAGTTTCACTCGATATTCAAGAATGCACAGACATAAGACCACTCCCCCAAAATAATGGTCTGCAGAAAGAAGGTACATTCAAGGATCCAAACTGTGAGGAGCTCTCTATGCAAATGTGGAACCACAACCAAGTAATTCTGGAGAAAGATGTAGAGGTAAGCAGATAAAGAAATTACAAACTCAGCTAAGAAAAACATTTAATAGTTTGTGAATACTAAGCCACCTGCCCTTATTATTTTTTATTTGTTACTTAATGCAGATCTTTACAATAGTTGCGTAAATTCTGTTCTTCATATAAACATGCTGGGTTTGGCAGAATTTAGTGAAATTTCTGCTACGTGGAAGAACTATGCTTAAGCAAGATAGTGTCTTGACCTAGTGAGAACCTAGGGGTGGGGAAATTGCTGACAATCCTGTCTGCTTCATACTTCTGCTTTTGCAGGCAAGAAACCTCCAGGGAAGTTCAACAGCTGTACAACAAACCAGACATTTTTGTGGGTTACAAGGTTACGAGTTGAGCCGTGAATGCCCAGTGTTGACAGCATAGAGATCCCATGTCTGTTTCTTGGCCAAAACAGCAAAGGTCAGCCTGGAAATTTCTTCTTATTTAAAAAAACCTGACAGATCTCTAATTCCAAATCTCTTTTTAACGATGTTGGCTCTACAATGTTTTTATCAAATCATGTATGACAAGTAGCACTGCACTGAACTGATTGTTCATTATATTTTTACAGACACTAAATTTATCCTAGCTCTTGAATAGGAAAGATACAAGGCATTAACTGACAGCCGATAACTTCTCTATCTGATGCCACCACATAATAGCTTCAGAATGGGATCCTGGGAACAAAACTCCTCCTGATACTGCTGCAGGGATTGAGAGCTTGAACTTTTGCAGATGGAAACATCTAACAGACCTTAGTCTTAGTAAGAAAATTTTCTGCAAGCAAAATTGCTGAAATGTCTCTTCCTCAGGATTAACTTCTATGTTATTAATGTTACAGAGCCACCTAGCACACAATGTAGTTTCTGTGTCCACACAACGGTACCTTGGCCAGCTGGGCAGTGCCAGCTCTGTCGCAGGAGAGGCAGTCACTGCAGTAAAGCAGGTCTGAAAGAGCCCTCCTTCTCCTAGGTCGCTGAAAACTGGATCCACTGACTGAAAAAAAGGGGGAAAACCTTACAGTCAAAACCCAGTGCCTGCAGCTGTGCTGATTCCTGAGTTGTTCATTTGCAATGTGCCACAGCCCAAGGCCAGGCAAAGAGCAAAGGGCTCACCCCCAGGATGCCACATGCAGCCCCTGTAAATAGGGGTGGGAGAATGAGGTAGGCAATCACCAGGATTGTGCAAGGCAGAGATAAATGAGCAACCCCTTGCCAAAACAGAGCATAAAATAACAGCTTTTGGTAGAAATGCAGAGGATATACCTTTTTCTTTTGGCAGCCTTGTCCTCATGCTAAAAATCCAGCTGGTTTCTGTTTCACTTGTTTCTCCAGCTCTCTGTTGTGCTGGCTGCCAGGCAAGCCAAGCTTCCCTGCGTACTGCTGTGGCAGAGGTGTGAGAAGTGAAGAGTTCCCTTGCTGAGATGAGTGTTTGTGCTGGGGCCTTGCAGCCTTTGCAGGTTGATGCAGACACGATGGTTTGGAGGGACTTTTGTGGGCTGACAAGGAGAGCGGTCAGGAGGGTGGAACCTCACTAAGAGCATTCTGCCCCTGAGTAGTCTGTGTGTAAATACAGGTTTCCTGGGACTTTAATTCAACAGGGCTGTCCTCTGCTGCCAGGTTTTGGGCTTTTGGGCTGATGACCCAAGAGTTGTCACCTCCAAGGCCACATCTGGTGGTCTTGACCACCTGCTGCCTCACCAGGTTCCCCTCTCTGCCATTACCTGCATTGGGTCAATCATGGCTTAAAGCATATTTTAAGGAGGAAAAAATTAATTACCTGCCTTCAAAAAGGACTTTGCAAACTAGCTACCTCCTAAATATAAGTTTCAGAGCATCTTTCAAAGCCTAATTCTGATCTCTGCTGAGAAATCTCAAACTGTGTAAGCTTTGGGACCTGAAGACTGCCATTAAATCCACACAATGTGATTCTCTATGTGGAATTCTCTGTCCTTCTATAAACATAAGTATAGATTGCAAAATCTGTTCTTTTCTTTTTCAGATTCCAAAGATTTATTCCATTTTTTGTGAGAAATTTGGTGCATTTGTTGGGTTTTTTTTTTATCTAAGCTGTTGTTGGAGCTAATTGTCATCAGTTGCCTTGGAAAGTGATGCAATTGCTGGGAAAACCTGCCACCATTCTGTCAAAGTGTAAACAGGCACTTGGGCTCTTCTAGAATAAAGGATTGGAGCACCCTGGAAAACTAAGGATGTAAATAGATTTTAGCTCCTGGCTGGCAAAACCAACAGAGATTTGTGTGAGGTTGAATCCCTGCAGGGAGTGAACTTATCTGAAGGCTTACATTTTGTTTTCAAGTTTTCTTTTATTTTGAGCTTTGTCTTGTTACCTTCAAGGGAGACACCAGCAATGCCAACTTCCCTAGTATTGTATAATTAACACAGTACAGAAAATCAGCAGAAGAAAATCCTTACAGGGTGTTAAGAACTGTCTGGAGTCCATGGAATTGGATAAGAAATATAATAAACCAGGATTCAAGTTTGTTATACTAGTTAGCTAAATACCTTCCTTCTTTTATTTTAATATGTGCCATTGCTCAAAACTTTGATGGGAGCCTAATGGAGGAAGCACAAAGAAGAATATAGAAAAATGGTGCTTCTTAACCTCTGCTTTTTATCCTAATTATAATGTTCCTACAGTAACATTCTAATGATTATACTCTATATGGTACTTTATCAGATGAAACCTGACAGGGGAAGCTGCTCTCTGTGGGAAATCTTTTCTGAATCTTAAAATAAAGAGAAATAATTGAGGTGAAGAGCAGAATTCATTCTGGATTAGATTTTTCTCTTTTTACCCAAATCTGTCAACCAAATGGTGTTTCCCGAGGCTTCTCTTTTTTTGACTGGTAGAACTGGGAAAATTAAGAGAAATTAAGGCCACTTGCCTTTAATAAGTAGCTTATGTACTATAAGTTTGTCACAAGTCTGTGGTAGTTTAATTTGGGGGGTGTTTCAGTTAAAGAGAATACATGGGTGTGATTGCCTCACATTTGACACTCATATTGCAAACAAGGGCAATCACTGTGGTGCAGCCTGTCAGAGCTTTTACCTTATGATGTTTCTATCTGTTACTGCTGTTCTGCTCAGAGAGGGCAGCAAAGGATTGCAGATCTTTTGGAATCCAAAAGGAGCTCAGCTCTGAGATGTAATGCTGAGGAAAAATGTGGTTTTTTAATATACAAAGGAGAAATAGGGGAGGCATTCAGATCATTGGTGCTCAAAGATACTTGAGCTTTTTGTCCTTTAAGGTGTGGGTGAATGCAATTAGTGGAGATTCTGATAAGAGAAGCACTTAATCACTTTGAGCTTAGGCATTTCCTGATAGGTGTGGAGTCCCTGCAGAAACACAATGAGCTGCTGAGGATTCATCCTCAACTGGAATATTGTATGATTCATTTGGCATGAAGATAAAGGCTGTACATTTCAACATATAATGAACAAAACACTGAAATTAATCTGTAGCACGGTGAGATTAATGACTGTTGTGATATTAGGTATTTTCATTAGACCTCAAGACTTTCAGACTGTTTTAAGTTTGGTTGTTTCTTTTCAATATGCACAGATACCATCAGGGGCTATATGCTATGATTCAGACACTATCCCTTTTGCCTGAAGACAGGAGTGTGTTTCCCAGGTAACACCTCAGAATTATGCAAATGGAGAAATTTATTAAATGACTGATTTGTCACGGATCTGTGGACTTAGCAATGATTCTTTTTCATCCTTTCAATGCCTTGGCTTTCCCTGCTAGGAGTAAGAAGTTCAGTTAGCACAGAAGAACCTGCAAAGACAATTTATTCCTGCCCAGAAGTTCAGGGCAGCACGTCTGCAGCCAGTGTCTTACCAGCTAAAGATGGTCTGTCGTGGGTTGACAGCCTTTGGTCCCAAAGGTGCAAAGGGTGAGCAGGAACAGAGCCATGACCAATTAGCAATACTGCAATTTTGACACTCCCTATCATCCCTTTACTCTTGTTTCATGCTTCCTTCAATCTCTCATTTTGTCTCTTTACTTCTCTCATTTTCTTCTGCCCCACTAGCCTTTTTTAGGCTCTGCACAATTTCAGGAAGCTGAACATGCTTTCTGCATTTATAATACTACTCTAGATACTTGGCTTTTAATAAATAAAAAAATAATATTGTAAATTTTCACAGCAGCCCATAAAATAGAGATGTAATGAGATTTTAATCTGATGGTACCATTTGTACTCTGAATCACTTCCTATTATCTCCTACTAAATTATTACTGCTCCTTCTTTCCAGGGGCCAGCTCTCAAAACCAGAAATCATGCTTGCTAGATTTGCCTCCTAATCTGATGGTCATAACTTGATTGCTTCATCAAAAGCAGAATTCCCCCAAGGTGTGATTTGTCAGGTAATTTTTTTCATGTGCTGCTGCAAGCAGCAAATGGCTCCAAAATGCTTTCTGTCATGTGGCAGAACCCAGTCACGCTCTCTGCCAAGTGACCAAATCAGCTTCTGCCCAAACTCTTCATAAGTACGCATGAAATTGTATATTTTCTTACTATATCACATGTGTGTTATCATGTGTAACCCACCCACCTTGGAATGAGGTGCTTGCCTTCCATCCACAAAGGAAATTCTCAATGTCACCACTTCATATGAACTGTGACACAAAATTCCAGTGGCATGCACTGAGATTCTGTATAGACATCTTCTGGTCCACTACTCCTCTGTGTGCCTCCTCAATCCCATGGTTGAAACAAGCAAAGCCAGCAGTATCTTTCAACAAACTACTCCAGAGAGGAATCCTTAATAATGCTGTGATTTAGCTCATTTTCTAGATCATACCCTGTGATGTGGGATTGGATTACAGCTGAACAAGATTGGCTTTCTTGTTTAAGAGGATGGAACAACATGAGGGCATTTATTTCATGGATTTTCAGTGCCATATGTAGGGGTAGTAAAGGCTTTTTCTTCAAAGTAATCCATTTCCTAGGAAATGAAGATTTCCATGGGAAGAATTCAATTTTCCTGAGATGTTTTTATTTTCCTGGGGGTGGGCAGGTGGAACACCAAGGGGGAAGGAGTTGGTGTTAGATGCTCTCTTAAAGCACTAAGGAAACATAGTGGGAGAAAAATTTAGGAAACATTTGAATAATTTTTCATTTTAAGTTAGATTCTAGGAGAAGAATTGAGAGACCTATAGAGTTTCCCTGGAAAAGTGAGACATTCAGGAATAAAAGGAACTTTAGAACTACAAGGAGAGAGTGGAATAAAGGTAGAATATGGAGGTAAGAAATAAATTTCTCATGTTTCTATAGTCTGGTTTTCAAACTTTTACTATATTCTCCAAAAAATATTTGTGTTAGTGTCTGGTATTCCTATAGCACCATTTCAGGAAAGGTGTGAGTTCCAGAAGTGTGAGGAGCAGAAAAAGAAACCATCTGTTACATAGGAGATGAGCTGCCCAACAGAACTGGAGGGAGAAATTGTCTGGAATGAGTCACCAGCTTGTTGTTTTCTGTGGGTGAAATACCAAGCCCTCTATCTCATGTTATAAACAGCATTTTTTCTTCTCTCATTCTTTGCCTGTTCATGAGTTTTGCTCCAACTTTAATTTTACAATGTTTACATGTGTTTTGCCTGTGAGAACTGGGCTTTTCCCTCTGAACAGAAGATGACTTTGGCAGCCCTGAGAATTCAAAGCTTATCCAAGTGTTCACTTTGGTCAGGGATAAGGCACTCCCAGTTGGATAAATTCCCTGAACAAATCTGCAGTGTGGCCTGTGATTTCTGCTCTGGAAACCAAATATCTCTTTCACGTGGCATCAGATTACAGGAGAGCTGAGCATCTTGGAGACAGGTGTTGTGCAGTCATTTTGGTATAAATTATTTAATAACAGCCTTTAGTCCCACTTATAGTAACTGATGACTTGCAGAGACAAGTAACTGCTTTGGAAACAGAAGCACAGATTTTGGAGGCTGAATTAAATAGACACAAAAAAGGTAAGGTAAAGGTAAGTATAATTTTTGGCCTGGTAAAATGATGCATGTGCTTGTGCTGTGCCCCTAAAAGGGGCCTGGAATACCAAGATAAAGGGTGTATTTATAATTGTTCTCTCTTGGAGATTCAGTTTTGAATCTCCTATTAAAATACAGATTTCATATTTTCAATCATTATGTGTTAAATGTGTGGTTCAAGGGTAATAAGTTATGGCTCAGCCGGCTGGTGGTTCTTTCTGCCTGAGTTCCTCATAAATACAGCGTGAGAGAAACACTTGCTAATAATCTTGAAACAAATGAAAAATTTGTCTCTATTTCATCTTGGAGCTGAGCTGTAAACTTGGAGAGATTGCTCTCTAAATGCAGCTTCTGATACATTCTTTTATGATGTAAATAATGGACAGTGCATACAGCCCTATGTTTCCTCAGTATTTAGTGATGCCTTTGCTCCTGGGGCACTTTTATTCTGGTTCTAAAATTGACTGATAATGATCACTTAGAGCCTAGAGTGGTATTTATCCTGTGACTACAGAAGTCCACTGCAGCAGCTGCTGACATGGAAATAATTTCTTTTTTGAAGTTTCAGCTGTTTTCATGCAGCTCTTCCCATGTGATTGGAAAATGAATTGTGCTGTAACTACAAAGAGGAATAAAACAGTAAACCAGGCAGGCAAGCTGCTTTGTGTGCAGTACAAAATCATGAGAAGAGAATAAAATGATGTGTTCTGGCAATCTATAGGCATCAGCTGAGGTACAGGAGATATAAATCAAGATTTAGATGCAGCGGAAAGCAGAAATATTTTTTGTCAAGTTAAATCCAAAAGCCTGCTACTGAAATGTTCTCAAAATGGATTTTAGCTCATGCAGAAAAAAAAGCAAAAGGCCCTGCTTGTTTGATATGTCCTTAATGTGAGAGAAGTGATCCTATAAGCTTTTATGATTTTCTTGATGGGAGCTTCTTTCACCTCAGGTGAACTACAAAATTCTGGACTGTATTCACTAGGAATGGGTGGATATCACGACAACAAAGCCCAGTACTACAACTTTGACAATTAAGAAAAATGTTTCCATTGAAGGCTGAAAGTGTTTAACCATGGAGGAGCAGATTTTCAATTTGTCTTCCACTTAGTTTAAGACTGAGCTAAGTGCCTCTAAGGAGAGAAGGATTGTGGCTTCACTGGCAAGTTATGGACCCATGGGAACATAAAAATGTGTCTGTACAGAGGAGCCATTGATGCCCAGCTCATCTGTTTTATAGCTGTTATTTTCATTGCCTAATTCCCTGTCTACCTTTATAAGTAATGACATTTATTTTCTCTGCACTAGGTTATACAGGTACAGCAAAAAAGCAATTACTGAAATTGGTAAAGGATATGAATTTTCCAGAGTATGATTTATCTGCTGATCTGCTTCATGCCTTCCTTGTCATTACTGGCAAAGTATCTTTGCAGTTCTTAAGTGAACTGCATTCCTTTTCTGCATTAATTGGTGTCCTGCAGCTATGAAAAACAGAACGCTTAAAATTTTGCCTGGGAATTTTTAATCAATAGTTATTACCTAAAAACATAGGAAATGGTGCAATATTTAAAAGATGTATTTGGGTTTAGGGATCAGAAATAGTTCAGTCTCCAATGCATTCATTTGGAATGATTATGTAAGTCTATTTTGAGACTGTCTCCAAAAACCACTTGAACTGTTTTGAGACCATTTCATCTGGAGCTGGACTAAGGGTAGTGATAGATTTTTCTCCCAGTGCATCAGCCAGTAGGTTGCAATGACTAAACCACTGATTTAAAAAAAAAAAAAAACAAAAACAAAAAAAAAAAAAAACCTGGAGTAGTATTTTGAAGATATGAATGGTTGCTTTCTCTCAACTGTTTTGTGGGGGTTTTTTTAGAAATATTATTCCTGCTGCCCTATCAGCCACGTTCTCAAGAGTTCACTTCTTAAGTGTGATTTAGACTGATTTTTACATTACTTTTCCCAGCAAATCTCCATTAGAGTTGAGAAATTTATGAAGCTTCTTGTAACCTTAAGTTAATGTTTATTTTCAGAGAGGACTGTGCTTCATTCAAATGGCATCTGTACAAATCACAAATTGGTTTGCAGGTAAGTGCAAAAGTTCTCTTGTGCTAAACACACTGGAAGTTCTCAAAAGCAGAATGGGAACACATTCCTATTGCATGCCTAGTTTCCTATGGCCCAGAGTTATCAGATAATTAACTTTTAAACCAGACTGTGTACAGGAAAGGCATATTTGGCCTCAGCAAGTATTGGATCTATAGAACATCTGAGCTGCATTTCTTGCAATAAACCTCCAGTCCTTGAGCTTTTAGGTTCCTTCTGGTGTCACTTCTCATTTCCAGCATTTCCTGTCCTGTCGGTTTACCCTGGTGTAACCGTCTCAAGGGAAATGCTCCCCCAGCTCTAACACCTCCTGTGCAGAAGGGGAGCAGCAGAAGGGGAGCTGCCAGCTTCCCTTCCTTTTGAGAAAACTGCACTTTATTACAGTGGTGAAAATCCATCCCTGCTGGAAAAGCAGCTGTGCAAGTTTGCCTCTGTCAATCTGGGCTTACCTGCTCAACTTTCCTATCCTGCGGCAGTGCCCAGAGGAGCAGAACAGTGATGCTGCAATCTGACAGTCTGCAAGGCCACCATGTAGGAACAGGCTGGACAAAAGTCCACAGAGCAGTAGCCACACCTAGAAATAGAAAATGAGCTCTTACTAAGTCATATTACTTGAAATTTTAAAATTCAGCAAGGTGTTATCAGATGTGCCCTAAGTTCCGACCTTTTTCATCATTTACATCAGGGACACCTTTTCTTCCTTGAGGAACACCTTTCTTCAGCAGATGCTAAAAAGAAGGAGTTTGAAATTGTGGTCTATTGTCTTCCAGAAGGCTTAAATCAGCATTCCTGATGACCACTTAATTTTGCATTAATTATAAACTAATCTGTATTTGCTGTTATATCCCTGATTAGAACCAACTCATATAGTGCTAATATGACCTCCACAGAGCTTATAAGTAATTCAGGATGAAAGCAGCATTTGTTAATCAGCTGCTGGGTTTATCTTTCTAAAACACAATTTCAGGTTAAGTACATACTCAAGAGGAGCTATCCTGTCACGTGTGAAAAAACACAATCATTGAAAGGCTCTTTTCATTCTCTTTAGTTTTCAAGTGGCAATTTTTAGTGGAAGCTACAAGGTGCAAACAGGAAGCCATTCAATCAGTAGCAGCTCATACTTACTGCTTTACTTTTGACTTATAACACATAAATATGGGGGAGCAAGTGACTAATGCACAGTTAGAGCATAGGAGAGGTGTGTTCTTTGCTGTGGCTGGTTTCCTGTTGTGGAGGCATCAAACTCTTCAGTTTAAACATGCAGAGGAGAAGCTTTATGCAGGGCCTGTGACTTGAGCACTGCCAAATTGATCTGCTCTGTTGCTTAGCACCTGGAGAGCTAAGGAGTGTAAAATGATTCCTGGGTTGCAGTTTGGCCAAAAATGCTCAGGGGAATAAATAATGCAAGATTGCCTGGAAAGCCAGGCATGGCCTTGTGTCTCTTTTAAGCTCTGCTAAACCTCTCACCACCAGCAGCATCACTGGATACTCTGCGCTCTCTCTAGCACAAATGACTTTGTCCTGAGGCACCTGCAGTTAAAATCTCTTTTTATGGCCTGTGACCCCAGTGAAGATCCAGACATCAGTTGAGCTGTTTAGATCAGTGCTTCAGGGCAGACACTTGTAAGAGCTTTTTCCTGGCTTTCTGTGAGCTCTGCTTTGTTTATGACTTCGGCTGGTGGCACAGCGTGTCCCTCTGAGCTGAGCTGCTGTGCTCATCCTGCAAAGAAACTTCTGGCATATTTGCAGTGGGAGGAAGACTCTACTGTGTGCAACTGGCTGGCATCCTCTTCCAGGGTGTTTAAATTCAGATAAAATTTCAAGCAGCTGGACTAAGTACAGAGAATGTGAGAGCAGCAGTCAACCCATGTTTAGGTGTCTGATTTCAGAGCCTGAGATTGCTGTGTTGGGCTTCATGCAAGCACACCTGCACCTGCTCAGTAGTGCAGCAGCCTGAACTTCACTGTTTCCTTTCCTCATCAGGCTTTCTGGGCTTACCTGGGAGGATCCTGAACAGAATCTTTTCCCTTTCTTCCCTCCTGCACAGCTGTGCTACAAAACTTGGCTGCCTTTGCCTTGTGCTTCAGCTGTGTAGGACAAAAGTTCTGTGCAAATTTCCATCCTGCCCCAACAATTACATCAAGCACATTTATAATTCAAAGTTTTCTTTTGACGTAAGAGAAGTTAAACCATGCAAGTTTCTTTAGCTGAGATGGAAAGACACAGAGTTTCACCAGATTTAGCTGGAAATCCTGAAACCCCTTCAGCAGAATCATATTGTCTACATTAGTTACTCTCTTGTTTATCTCCTGTCTTGCACTTTATGTGTCCAATGACACTCCTGTGACGTTGTCCCATGCAGAAGTGGCTTGACCAGCACTACATTGCCTACAAATCACAAGCTATTAACTTCTCTATCCCCTTACACCCTCTCCACCCTGCCTAAGCAACCATACATAGTATTCACAGAAACTGAAGACAGGAGGAAATTGTGTACTTTTAAAATCCTTTTACCTTTTTATTCTAGAGCTGCAGCTAAAATGGGAAAAGGGGTGTATTTATGGGACGTCCTAAGCCTGTTAAGTAGATCTTTTATGCAACAAAAACTAGTGGAGCAAATATTATCTTGAAGCCTCTGATTGTCCTCTGTGGGCTGTTATATTTTGTACTACATGGTCTTTAGCTTCAAGCTGCAATTGCCTCCCTCTGGAGCATCTCATCTGTCATTTTGATGAGTGAAGTGCATTTCTAGGTTTCATGACTAATGGTGAAAAGAAGTTAAAAGCCTTTCAATGGAAAAGTTCTACACTTTTCCAAAGCAAAGTGAAAATATTTCTATTCCTGTTTCTTTATAATACCATGTTTTAAATACTATCTTAAAGCAAAACCTGTATTTTTAATAAGTGGGGATTAAGTGTTGGCAACAATATGACAGGACTGGATGACAAGAAAAGTTTTCAGTTTCTCATATATTAGCAGTTAAAAAAGTTATTTAAGAAATAGTTCAAATGTATCTGCAGTGCTTAAGTATATATTAGATACACTTAAGTATGTTAGATTTAAGAGATACATATTATTATGTATATCACTTCACTAAAAATTGTGTATTACTCTTTGTCTCAAGTTACTGGGAGCTCTCCAGTGGTTTTGAATGATGCAGTCCTAATGTTTATTTTTGTCAAATATTCTCAAAATAGTTCTGAATTTGGTCTTTATTCTGGCAAACTGTGAGTTGTTGAAAATACTATAGTTTACGTTATTTATCTCTGTAACAATAACAAAGTATGTTCCTCAGGAAAGGTAAAAAACCCATAAAAGATGGCAATTATTAAACAGTTGGGCCCCATTTGTGTAGGAAAATAGATTCTAGAGAAATGCAATGTACTACTGGCATGGTGACACTGGTACCAAAGCAGGAGCACAGTTCTCAAGGTTTTGAAAACTAAATTTTCTAAGTTAATACTTAAAATCACTCCAGTTTCAGGGGACTGCCCACAGGAGCAGTGGCAATGGCTGAGCCTGAGCAAGAGGCACTCTGCTGTACCCAGCAGGCTGGGCTGGGCACAGAGCTGGGGAAAACCTGGTCTCCAGCTTGGGTCCCTGAGGTGTTCTGGTAAGGCAGACAAACAATGAGACTACTTGAAAAATGAGAATGTTTGAGGAGCTCTTGTGTAGATTCCCACTCCTGGGAAACAAGCATGTTCCTGTCTGCCTTGAATGAGTCCTCAAATCCAAGTAAGAGTGCCAAAACGAATTTATAAATAAATATAATACTTTCCTTATACTATAAAAGGTATATTTTATACTAGAATAGGTAGCTGAAATGATTTTCAATAATTGTATCGAGTTTCTTTTGTCTTACTAACAAAAATGATGTTTAATCTTCCTTAAAGGCTGTAAGGGGTGACCCTCATGGAATAACAAAATGATATTTTATTAGTTAAGTAGTTGACATTCTGGTTATTACATTTCTCAGAGTTATTAAACATTCTCTTTGATTTGTCATTCAAGTTAAGTCTGCTGTGTTTTAATAACCTACTAAACCTTTTCACTTTGAATCATTTTGGCCTCAAGCAACATTCAAGATCTTCCCCTCTCTTGAGAGAGAATCTGAGGGGGTAGAACTCTGTTCATTCCCATTTGTTTTATTTCTACTTCTTTGAGTCTTCATCTGTTCCTTGTTTTTATCCATTAGCTGAATTTCAAGGGGCTTTAAATAGAGCTTTTCTCTTTTACCCTTGCAGGAACCTTCCAAGAATATTTCTGCACCAAAGCCTCTGCAAAAACTGCTCCTTAACTAGCTTCAAATCAGCTGAGATGTATCAATCAAAGGTTGCTTTCTTTCAACTTTGTGTTCACTGTCCTGGAAAAATCTGTGGGAAATGGAATTCTGTAATAACTGTTATCTTAATTTTCAGCTCATAATAGCCATAAAAACCGCAATAGGTGATGCTTGCTGAGAATTCATTAATGTTTGTGTCCCTTCAGTAAAATACAATGCAGCTTCATTTCACTGTGATCATCAGACCTTAACAGCATCTTGGTGAGTTTATTATTTTCCTTTGCTACTCTGTATTTTCTGCCATGTGTTTTCAACCACAAGTTTCTCCCAAGGACTTTGAATTTCTATTGCAAATAAGACTTTGACAGTGCTTTTGGATACATATGTTCTAACACTTATCAGTGAGACATTACACAGCCATTTCCCAGCAATAACAACATAATAAGAGCTTGGCAGAACTTTTTTCCCATCAGCAGGCTAGATTATTTTAAATTGACAACAAGAGCCAGGTGGCTATTCATAAGGGCAAGATATGAATTGCAAGCACACATTTCCAAGGCAATGCTGGCCAGCGGCTGTTCAAGCATAAATTGCTTCGTATTACCCCTTTTGATGGGAGGTAAGTGGTGTTCCCATCTCTGTGGGAACACAAAGTGGCAGGACACCTCCAGCATTACTCCTTGCACTGTTCCCAGTGAAAGAGGGCAATGTTTACTCCTCTGTGACACACCCAAGTGACATTGCAGTGAGTAATTTGCTTGTGCTGTTGAACAAAGATTAGGAGTCATGCCCCATGCTGTTATGCAGTATTCCTGTAAGGGGGCTGCTTGCTGCAGGAGATGGAAGGAGGAATTAGAGTTGGTGATGTGTCCTACAGGATAAAAAGGTGAATTGATGATCTGAGGGGAAAATAACAGGATTCCTCAGTGATCCTAGGAATAACATCTCTCTAAACTTTAGTTTAGCTAGCTCTGAAACAGGTAAGAAACGGACTTGAAAACATTACTAGGTTGTGAATTTAGAGTGAAATGTTTCTGTCTGTTTATGAAAAGAAAAGACAGAAGCTGATTAGAGTGTGGTCCAAACTTTTACTAAACCTAGATGGGAAGGGAAGAGCACTCGGCCTGCCCAAAGGAAGGAAGAAGGCTCTGTCTAGAAATTTTATTGTCAAAGCAAGAGCTGCTTGATGCCTTTGTTTTAATGTGCTGTTTGACTTTCTCCTTTTTTAATTCAAGGCATAGAAACAATAGTTCAGTCAAAATTACTTTAATCTAGCAACTTGCCTACCATTTTCACAAAACCCAAGAGACCACTTTGATATCTGTACTTTAAATCAATTATTTGAAGTATATGAGAGAGAAGGGATCTAATGTAATCTGAAAGCAAAGGCCAGGTGCTTCTGTTAACATAGATTTAACTTGAAAGTTCTTTGGCAGGAGAGAACCATGACTTTAAAAAAAAGAAATTGAAATCTGGTCACCTCTTTTCTTGATAGCAAAGTTTGAATTGTTTTTCCTAGAATAGAAAATTGATAGATTGAAAGGAATTTGGGTTAGAGTTAAGGTTCAGTTCAGTCTGGTGAAGCCAGCTCTTTAAAATCCAATGCTCCAAGCTCTGCTCCCCATCTCTGCTTGGAAACTCATTATCTATATTCAGTATTCCTTCTCCTCCTACATCTACCTGTGTACACTTAAACATAGAAATCTCCCTGGGATCCACTCCCCAAAATAACAGTGTTTCCCCAAAATAACAGTATTTCTCTGATGCCATGCTTTTTTCATAAATATAAACAGGTCTCATCAGCAATTACATTCTTCCTATAATGTGTTTATCCTCAAGTTAAGGTCTAGGGCACACAGAGCAGAGTTTTGTTTCAGTATTAGCAGTGTGGTTAAGTGCCTCACTGTCTACATTTTTTTGCTCCCATTTCTGCATCAGTGCACTGTGAATTAGCATACAAATTATTTTATCAGTGCTTCTTATTTTCCAAAGGCGGGGACTGTTGAACTTCCCATATTTTTGTTTGATTTTGTGTCAATAAAATTGAATTGCAGGAGGGGAGGAGGTAACACTTCACCTACTGGGTTGTTTCATGACATAAGAGGTGACATACGCTTAGTGCCCTGTATTTGTGGTGAAGTCTTGAGCTGATGCCAATGAGCCCTCTTAAAGCTAACTATAGACACTTAACTCTGTATGATTTAAAGCTCAGCAAATAAATTAAAGTGGAAATGCTAGAATACAAATATGAAAATGACTATTGTTTTGAAGGAGGTAAACATGGAGAATTGACCACACCTGCTTACCACACAGATGCTGTACCAGGACTCTCTCAGAGAGTCAATATCAGGAACTTGCAGCACAGCGACACACTTTAAATTATTGTCTCACAAATTGCTACTATAAACTAGCAAGGCTGTGCATCACTATTTTGTGTGAAAGAGCACAACATAGCTTTACACAGATCAGGATATGCTGTTATCATAATCAGTTAGTGATCAGCTCACTTCAAAACAGCAAAATGAGGAGTTTACCTTGTGTTCTGAAATTGAGAGGCTTGAAAGCTGTATAAAATTAGTTCTGGTTCTGAAACTTCCTTGGTAATTAGTTTTTTGAGGGTAGCATGCAGAGCTGTTATAGAAAGCTGTTATTTTGGCCACATGACATCTTGAAAATCAGATTCCATTTTTCCCCCAAGTTCTCCTTTGCTGAGAGTCGAGCAGGGTTTGGGTTTAATCCACTGTCAGAAGATCATATTTAATATTCTTATGGGTTTTCCTAATGCTAGAAGGAGGCATGCAGCACCTGGGCTCCTCTGAAACCATTAAAATTCCCTGGCTGAGTTTTGTGGGTGTTTCCCAGCTAAAGGCCTTTACCATTACCACGCAGGTTTACCTGCAAATTTCAGAATTCCTATCCCAGCTATTCTACAGGGATGCTAGGTTGCAGAAAAAATATTTACTTTCTTTCTTCCTTGTTGAGTATCTTTGTTTTCCCTCATTCTCTGCTGCATAACTAAGGAAAGTAAATCTAATGACTAAGTAATCTCTCACATTGCATCATGTTTTAGATTTCTTATCAGATTCCATTGTGTATGATCTGACTCATGGGAGAACAACTGTTATCAAATGTATCTTTCTTCAAAAGTTCTATCAAAAGATAAGAATTGATAACATTTTCCTAGATCATAAGCCATGTTTTGCTCATGTCACACTTTCATAAATGAATAGAGATAAGCTACTGGAGCTTTACTGATCTCCATGTTTAATGATTTCAATTCTTTAATTCTCTTTTAATATGAACTGTGTTAGGTGGAAGAAACAGTACAAATCTCCAGAGACTTATCCTGTTCATGTGTTAGAGCTGCATATATATGCAGTGATGCAGCAGAAAAACCAGCCCTTACAAACGTTGCAGAGTTACCTAGAAATTAGATCTGTTGAGGTTTTATTCTGGTAACATTCCCAAGAAATTGGGCACCTAGCAATATTTAAAATATTGCTTCTCATAATCAGGATCCATTAAGTCTCATCTTATTCTGGAATTGAAGAAATTTCCTATGTACCCCAGAGGTCTGCTGCCATCCAGGAACAGAATTACCTGTGTCTTTGTGGTCAATTGTCTGGTGTCTGTGCTATTTCCAAACTGCAAAAGGAATGGGAAAAATATCTTATCTGTTGGGTACTGTCTAACCCACATCTTATCCACTCAACACCAGTTTTTTACATCTACCTCATCTGGACTACAGAGAGAAAGAGTTTCCATTGGTGGTGCAAAAGGACTAATGTGCATTCAGAGCTCTGCTGCCTACCTGGCAGAGGAAGGACTGAAGATAGATTATCTAGAGCATCCATCTGTGAGTGTTAACTGATCATTTGCTGAGAAACCTGCTACATCCTCAGTTTGCTATTTGTAGGGGTTTTTGAGATGGAGAACAGGCCATGCTGGGCAGTTTAACTGCAGGAAAAGGCTCACAGTTGTGAATGGAATTGTATTTAAGTGCCTGCACTATGTCTAAGGGAAATCCTAAATGCATCTTCTGCTTTGATATTTTATCTTGGCTAGGTCAGCCAGTTGATATTAAACATTTCTAATTGCTGGACAGGGAGCCTAAAGATGTAAGATTGCAGCTGTGAATCCTGCTGGAATCATTCAGAAAGAATAACACTATTATTAGGGGTGATGACAAAACTTAAATAGTTTCAGTGAAATGCAAATGAAAAATAGAGACCACGGTATAAACTAACAAAACACAGAAAATCTGTGAAGCTGAGGTATTTTTGTCTCTCAGGTGAAACATTGATGTGTTGTCTTGCTGGGGTTTATAAAACAAACCCCATCTAGGATCAATCATTTAATCATTTTAGAGTAGAATGCATCAGAACCAGAAGGGAGTTACAAAATCCCAATATTTATTTCTGGGAAACAGTAGGAGCAAAAGCTCTGGTTTCTTTTATTTTTTTTAATCCATTTGAGAATTTTGTGCATGTATACAGATTTTTTCCAAGATCCATCTCTGACCAAGAGAGGAGCAGCTGTCTTGTGCAAGAGAGACCAGAATGAGCATTCTAGCACATAGCTAGAAAATTATATTAAGGTAAGATAAATACATCAGATACAGAGAGGGAGGAAAGTTTAGAATTCTGATTACTGGGTCAGACTATTTGGAAGGTACCAGGCTTCCCCAAGATTAATCACAAGAGTATCTTTCCTTTCACAAGAGCCACTGGTGGCCATCTGCCATTTTTTGCTTTTATAACACAACAAACCATTTTAAAATATGGCCTAAAATTGCTGAAAGTTACTTTACGGTTTTATATCTTTTGTGTCTACAAATCTGGGGTTATATGTTAGTTCTGGGTTGTATTTTCTACAACTTTGGCTTCATTTTGTTAAAAAAAAAGAAATTTCTCAGCCCTTAAAACTGGCCTCAGTATTTGCATAACAAATATATGAGCAAAACTGAAAAAGCTCATTCGTGGCCTCAGTATCCACTTCAGCCATATCATTTAACAAACACCACACTATATAAAGGGAATTGGCGAGAACTGATTTTTCATTTCATTTTGAAGCAGAAGGGTAAGTTGAATTTCCTTTTAATAAATCACAAAGAATTTCAGCTAGAAGGCAAATCTGTTCCTTTTGATTGCTGTGGTCATATTTACATTCTAAAATTAAATTTCCCTTTATTAGTAATTTTTTTGCTTTGCTTATACTAGCAATTTTGGTAGATAAGGAGGTGCCTGAAGGACACTAGATAGTAATGACTGATGAAGGTCATTAAAACTGAATTAAAACTGAAGGGCTGTGTTTTTTCAGTTTTGCTATATAACTGATCAGGGGCCTGACTCTGCATCATAATCCAATTATGAGCTGGATGCAGTGGCCCATTGAAATGTAATTCCCTGAATGATCATCACCAGGCAAAGGGTACATGTTGTAATTGCATTTCCTTATCTCAAGGATGTAAGTATTCCTATCACCCAAGGTAGGTTTCTGTTAGGGTCTTTAGTAACCTGCTCTCTCTGAGTCACTGGCCAGTGTTTCCAGAGGGCTCTGCTGGCCTTCAGTAAAGGGCAAACAACTCGAGATGCTCCAAATTCAACAAACCAAACTCAACAGCACTTTAATACTGCACATCTGCTCTCAGGTGGATTTGATTTTACATTGTTTAAAGTGCACATTCTTGACCATACTGTTTCTAGTTAAACAGATCCTATATGCTGTAAATTTATGACAAAATTGAATATTTGTATATTCAAGGGTATGTCGCATCAGATTGATGTTGATGAGACGTTGCCCTAGAAAAACCAGTTGCTGTTGATGCAGATTAAATATAACCTCCTATAACAGAGTCAACATGGAAGATCTAAACAATGCTTTTTCTTTTAAAAGCTTACTTCACTTAATAAATGACACTAGATGATATTTTTATTCTGCTTGGCATATATAATTTGAAATGTAATAGCAAATACCTTGTTATAACTTGATGAACCTAGATGTTAATAATCTTACCACATTCAAGCCAACCAAGCTTTTATTTCAAATTTTAAGTGGAGCTAGACTTAGAACCTAGTATGTGTAAATGCTGATTTTTTTTAAAAGATGGAAGTTTTTAAGAGAGAGCAGGTACAGGATCCTCTTTGATTTGTGCCAATTAAAAAAGTGAAGTAATGGATATTATTTGTTTTGTATGAGTCAATCCATGAGCATCACCCCATTGGACGCAGATACACATTCTGGCATCTTGAACCTTTCTTTATATCTCCTGTTAGTTTAACTGAAAGATGTCAATAACTATATATTTGTATGCCATAGTATCTTACAGTCCTTCAGGTTTCACAGCTGCACAGCACACCCACTCACTCTGCTGTAAACAACCCACAATGTATGGTTTTAAAATGCTTTTTAGTCATGATAGCTCATCACTCAGATTATAACCCTAGCTGTTGTTTTATCTGTGGGGATAAAATAAGATGAATAAGGCTTTTGCCAACCAGCAAAAGTTTATTTTCTACAAGATTAACTGACATTTTCAAGCTTGTGGAATTTTGTTCAAAACAGGATGGGAATGTCAATTGAGCTGTGAAGTTTTGCCCATGTGTAAAACAGTATCTGTTTATGCCAAATAAATGTGCTTAGATAGTGTTGTGCTGTAACGAGCTCCCAAACATGACCAGTCCCACGGTGACAGATCTGCCTTTCAGGTTAATATCCTGTGCATCATGGGGTGATTACAGTCCTTGCAGACAGCTAATGGCTTAAGTGTGATCAGTTACCTCTGAGCTTATCATTTCTCAAGGATTAATCCAACAAAGAGTCAGCGACAGTGAAAGGGCTAATTTATCTTCACTGCTCCAAGTTTAACAGTCTAGAAAGAGTTTTGTGTATAAACTACACAATGTTTGCAAAATAAATCTTTTACATCTGAAATATAAACTTTATTTAAACAAGGAAATAATGTAAATTTCAAGAAGGGGTAATGGGGTGGGGGGAGAGTGTGCAGCTGTATAAACCAATGTCTACAATTTCTTACAGAATTGCCTGACAAATGTGTGATGGTTTTTTTTACAGCTGGCCTGAGAAATCATGTTGCCTTACTCATCCTACACCCTCATAGCACTGGCTGCTTTGTTAGTGACTTGCCATGCATTGAGTAAACGCCCAGAAATTTCTGGGCTGCCTGGTATCCCTGGAAGGAATGGTCTGAAAGGTAAGCAAACTTCCTCTTTTGCAAGAGACCCACCTCACAAAGGCTGCATGAACAGATAACACAGAAGGACACATGCTCTCAAGGAAGTAGATGTGTTAAGCACAGGAAGGAAAAGAGAATGGAGGAAATGGGCAGTTTATTTTTGTCTAAAAAATGGGTCTCCTCTCTCTTCTGGGGGAAGAGAGGAATTTAACCAGTTATCAACACTCTAACATATAAATATTTTATATATATGTAGAAATGTTTTCTCCAGGTCTGCTGGCAAGGCTAAAGCACTATTAGAATTATTCCCAGTCTCCCTGCATTAGGTCAAATATGGGGGGATTTTAATGGATTGTGAAGTGCAGTAGGAGCTGCAGTGTTGCTGGGGATGCAGCAATGTTTTGTGCTTCTCCATTGCTGTTTATTTTAGCTGTGAATTGTGGATTGTGATCATGAGAGTACATTAGTGACTTTATTCTACACATAGGACCCTCGTTACCTGTGGAGAATGGTAGGAAAAAAAGAATCTACCTTTGCAGTGGGTTCCCATCTTTAGCAAGCAGTGCTGGATTTATTTTATGCTATTCAGAAACCTTCCACTACCACTGTTTATGGCTCCCATTAAAGCAAGATAAACACCCAGCACTTGAAAAAGAAAGTCACACGGTGCCATAGAAACTGTTTCCTCCTCAGAGTGTTCCTCATGCCTGCCATTACCAATGAAACCTGTCTTTGGCAAAGCCAGTTTCATAGGAAAACTAACAAAAGGCTTCAACCTGTAGAGCTTCAGTTTCTTTTCTGCAGAGGAGAATTACCATCATTTCAGTGGATTGGATATTTTTGTTAGTTTGCTTTAATATATATTAACAACAATGTGAAAAAATACTGTGAAAATATTTATTTTACTCTTGCTGATGTTAAAAAATGCATTTGCAAGTTAGTTCTGGAAAGTAATTGCTGTTATCCAGGGGATTGTTCCTAGCAGCATAGCCTAGTATAACTGTTTAACTTTTGTTTTTATCTGTGTAGGTCTGCCTGATTCTCTGGCCAGCAAATTTGCTTTAGCAAATTTGAAGCACCGACTTTGCCAACTTGAGGCTGGTAATTCTTCCCCTTGTTACTTTTTCAGCTCACAATCTATTTTAAGTGCAATAGGCAAAGTTAGTTACAGAACCATGACTTGCAGGAAAGAAACTGCATTTGGAATGGGTGTTACACCCCAACACTCCATTTTCTCACTCGAAGGAGGGGAAGTCATTGTTCTTATTTCTCTGGAGGGAAGCAGATTCCTCTTGGCAGTCATAATGCACTTTCATTCAAATTTGGTTTATTTTTAAAAATATTTCAAATACCTGATATTGCACTTTCCACATGGATTCATGGATATCTTGTACCACTTTTATCTATCAGCGACCAGATTGTTAAAGGTTCTAAATATTTTTGTACTGAAAGAGATTCACAAAACAATTATCATTTTTCTGTTTCCCTCGCTCCAATCTGAAGCACACTGATCATCTTTAGAAAGTACCACTAATCATCTTTAAAAAGTACACAAAATATAACAGGGCTGATATTTAGCAGATGTTGGTGGGACATCCTTGTCTTGGAGACAAGGCCAAGTAGTCACAAGCAGAAAAATATATTTAGTGGGCAGTTAGTGAATGGATAAAATTAAGGATCTTTATTTCTCTTCTTCCTTAGCTCAATTTTTCCCTCTGTTCCTTTTAACACTTTTAGTTTTCATCTCTTGATTTCTTTTTATTTGCTTTTACTTCAGTATGCCATAGAGAATTTACAAAGCTAACTCTTTTCATGTTTCAGCGCTTGCTTTGAATGGGAAAATAAGAAAAGTAGGAGAGAAATTACTTGCTAGCAATGGGAAGAAAACTGACTTTGTGTCTGCACTGCAATCCTGTGAAGAGGTTGGAGGAACTCTTGCAGCCCCCAAGAATGAGGAGGAGAATAAAGCTATTATGGACATTGTGAAGCAGTATAACCAATATGCTTACCTGGGCATTAGAAAGGGGGAGATTTCAGGTCAGGTTAAGTATTTAAATGGCATGCCTCTGAGTTATAGCAACTGGCACCAGCATGAGCCCAATGGCAAAGAGAAAGAGAAATGTGTGGAGATGTACACTGATGGCACCTGGAATGACAAAAAATGCAATATGTACCGTCTCACAATCTGTGAATTTTAGAGAATGGCCTTTCAGCCACCTCAGAGAATGGAGATAATGAAGTATCTGTGTTTCAGGTTGATTAAATTCCTGCAATTTCTCTGTATCCTAAAATATAAGATGAATCATATTGTGATATTTTTTAGCCTTAGGAAAATGCCAAATTTTCTAGGTGATTAACATGATTAAAATGTGCCTGAACTGATGTGCTTGGTGTGTTTCTCCCTTTTGGAGGGTTGGGAATACCTCAGAATTCATTTCTCATGGCAGATTGTCTCCATACCTTTGTGAAGGCTAGAGGAAAATTCCAAGGTTTGGGAGATTGGAAATGCTGAAGTTAAAATTGCCCATGGTGTCATAGTTGGAAGCATTTTGAAGTAATTAATAGTGTCTGCCTCAAAAGAGATGCACAGAGGTTAACTTCACTGGAGAAATTATGGTTTCAGGTTGTGGACATCACTTTCAATCACAGAGCCTGTGTCACATTGAACCACTCACTGATTCATTAGCATCCACCTTTTGTTTTATAAAAATATCAACAGTACTAGTTATAATTAATTTTTCTAGTTTCAGAGGCTACTCTCTATAAAAGAAGAAGATAAATATTGCACTCAGTTCAAGTAGATAGAGTGTATAAAATGCCGAAGATTGCATTTTGTTGCTAAAATAGCAGATTCCCTCAGAAAACTATGGGACTGCAGTGTTGGAAGGCCACCTGTCTTTTCCCAAAGCAGATAATATTTTGGGAAGGCAGCTAAGAGTGGAAGTTCAATCAGTTCAAACACAAACATCTCTGCTGATGTTATATACCAAGCAACAGCACAGACAGACTTCTACTCAAATCTGGTAAGACCAAGAAGCAAAATTTCACAGAATATTCTCCCTGCTACTCTGTTTGGGCAGCTGGTGAGCAGCAGGGGCAGCTGGGCAGAGTTACCACAGCAGCCAATTCTCACATTCTTACCTTGCAGTGAGGAAGCCCTGGGCTCATCCATCCTCATTTCCACACTACCTGAGGGGGGAAAAAAAAGAAAGCACCAGCTTTAAACTTCATGCACTAAACACAATCTCCTCGCCCACATGTGGCTCTGTGCAGGAGCCCCTGGGAGCTGGGCCTGACTCTGGGCAGTCCCAGATGTTCCCAAGTCTCCCATGGGGAGGAAGAGGGGTAGGGTCTATTCCCATTCACTGCAAGCCCTGCCAAAACTTTGGCAAGGGATGATTAATCCCCAAGGTTCATCCAGCACTCCAAATGATATAAGAGAGCAGACTGGGATTCTGAAATGGAAAAGGTATCAATTTTGAGCATTCAAAAACCTCCCACCTGCCTCCATCAATCCCTACCACATGTGAAGAAACTGACCATTGATTCCAGCAAACACAATTTTTTCTGATTTTTGTAGAAACTTGATTAAAAAAAACCCCCATGGCCCATGGTTCTTGAGAAAACAGAGTTCCTGTTCAACCTCTTGTGAACCCAACTGGCAGGATGTGACACAGGCTGGCAGGGCTGCCTTATCTTGTATAAATTGTGAGCTGTAGCTCAGAGTATCAGGTTGCAAGTGATCTTTCATTATGGGAAGCTGAAGCACACTTTTATAAAATCCTGTTAGCCAACAGCTACACAAACACAGCTGATTCCAAAACACAATGGATACAGGATTCTTGGAAATTAGAGTAGCACCTTAAAAAAAAATGATAAGAGGTCTGTGTTGTTTTTTTGAAGTCCCTGTTAGGGTTTGGCAGAATCTGCCTCAAGGGCTGTAACCCAGGTGATGCCAATTGAAACTTGGAATGAAGCTTTCACCCATCTCTGCCCTTGTGGCTCAGGAGCTGAACAACACTGCAGGGCAAAGGTACCTTAACCCTTGAGGAGACTGTGGCAATGGGAACTGTTTAGCTGTTAAAGAAATGAGATATAGACTTGCTTTACAGCTTCTGTGGTTTTTCTCAGCTAAGCTGCACCAACTGACACATCAGAGACATCCTGAGCCCTCCTCTTGGATCCTTCACCTTAGCCCATAGGGCAAGATGGCATTCATGTGCACTGATCACAGGTAAAATGAACACTTCATGCTCTAAAATTTAATTTTTAAAAATGCCTGTTGAAGTCTGCTATCCCAAGTGTCTACATCTTGCTGAATTGCTTGTAAGTGCTCAGCAAAAATAGCCTCAGCCCTCCTCTGAGAAATGGGACCTCGTGTCTCCCCATGCTCTGTGCTCTTCCTGCTATTCCCAGGCATAAGAGAGTGGCTGGAGACATTTTGACAATTATTCTGAGATGCAGAAAACACAGGACAAGGTGGAAACAAGGTAGGGTGGAAACAACAGCAGAACAGAACAGAATCAACTTAAACAGAAAATATTGCAAGGGTTGGGGGCATTTAAATACAAACAGAGAATAAGAAAATAATTTTTAAGGTAACCTGTGAATAGCACCATGGAAGAAAAAACCTAACTTTCAAGAGACTGAGTATACCAAGGCAAGGGTAACAAACAGGCTTATGGAAAGAGCACACAGCCATTCAACTCTGCCTGTATTTCTCAGAGCAGCTAAGAGAGCAGCACTGACCAGCCTCTGTCCTTAGCAGGTTTTGCCTTTGCCTACATACACTGCACAACAAAACCTACTCAGAACATCCATCATTTGCTTCACTGCCACTGAAACTAGGAACCTTCTTACTGATCGATGTGGAAACTGAAGAAAAGTTATCTCAATACTCAAAAATAGTTTCTTCTTTCTCAGATGTCTTTGAATCTTGCTAGACCTCTGTGATATGTGGTTCAAGGAAAGATCAGAAAATAGTTTACAAGCTATGGTGGTTGTATAAAATACTCTATTAGGTAATCATAAACAAGCATATTAGAAATGAAGGTGTATTTAAATATCTAACTTGCACCATCTTATTAATACGCTGATGAAAATCAAAACAAGAAAGCTTTACAGTTTATCCAACCTACATCAGTTTTTCCTCAGGAGTCTATCACAAGGAACCTTTTGTCCCCCTCCTGGTTTCCCAGGCCCTGAGTCAGCATGTGAAACCCACAACTGCAGGCCAAGCCTCCTCCTCTTCTCACCCTTGCCCAACTTGTGGTTTCTTCCAGGCACAGTTAAATGTTCAAGTTGTTCTCACCATGGATGCAAAGGGCCAGGCTCTGCCAGTGACCTTTTCCAGGGCTCATCTAGAACCCAGGTACTGCCTTGTCTCACGTTCTCTGTTTGATTTTGGTGGGGCTTTTTTCCCCAAAAATAAAAAGTAAAAAATCTCTGCCGGAAGAATGTTGAAAGCATTACATCAAACACTCAAAAGCTAAGAAACTTGAAGTTTGACAAGAAGCTTGAAACAAAGGTAACTCGTGCAAATTTAAAACAGCCCTCTTCTGTCAGCGTGCACACAGCTGGGTACTGCCTATTTGTTTTTCACAGGACTAGTGCACTCAAGGGCACTCAATAAACAATGCAGCAGGATTTAATCCAGCATCTGTGGGCACACCACCAAGGACAAAGGCCTTGAGGCACACATCAGAGGCTGAGGTGAGGGTGCACAGTGCCTGTGGAGGTGATCTGGCCTAGCCCAGACCCAGCAGCATTGGTTAGAATAATACAGACACTGCTGACATTTCCCTTCCAGTCCCAAAGCACCTCATTCCCCTGCTGTCCTGGCTGTTGGCCTTGCTGCAGCACCAGGATGCTGGCCTGGCACCACAAGCATGATGTGGCCACATCTGACTTGGTTGAACTGGAACACAGACTCAAACAACTTTCCTCAAAGCCTCCACTGCACAGAGCTGAGAACAGCTCTAAAATACTTGGCAAGGCCATCTCCATTTCAGTGATGCTTCTCATCTTGGGCCTCTGTTCTTACAGGACTGGCATAAAGCAACCTTTTTCCTTCACTGAGAGGTTCTTGCTCCACTGGAGAAAACTGCTCTTTTTGACACATAAACCTCCCCTGGAGCATTCTGTAAGTTATTTCAGCATGTGTCTCTCCAGCTGTCTCCTCTGCGTGTGCTGCAGATTTTTCATCTGCCTTTGCTGCTACAATTGTGAGATTCTGTTTAGTTATGAGACTTTGGTCATTATCACTGGTAAGTCCTCAGTCTGTTAAAAAATGATGGTGGTGTTTCTGGTGCATTTTATACTTCAGGTGAACTTTTAATTGCTTATCTTCTGTGACATTTCCACACCCACTCTGTGGAAACATTAGGTATTTCAAATATGAATTGAGAAATTCGTTCTGTTCTAGGGTTGGTGTTTTAAAACTTGTGAAAGTGTTTCTACAAGTTACAAAAGTACCTTCAAATACTTTCCTCATGTTTTAAGTATGTTTGCCTCTTGAAGAAAACATTGCCCCTATCATTCAAGTAAAAGTTCATTCAATTTCCATTTATATGCCAATTCATATCATATGATGTATTCTTTGTGCTCTCTGTAGATAAGAAGATGAATCTCAAATTACATGCCCTATAAATTGGACCATTTAATGAGTCTTTCTTAATTCACACTGGAGCTGCTAGGTAAGTTGCATATCTTTAAATAGGTTGCTGTTTCAACTATGTTGAATCTATTAAACTGTATCACAAAACTTTCAAATTTCAATGTGTGTATCAACATTTTTAGTAACAATTTCACCTCTTTTTATAGACCATGTCACCTGAGGGGAAGAGATGTTAAAAAATGGATGCTGCAATAGAAGAATAAGTATTAGCAGTTGTTTTGCCCTTAAACCAATTCACAAAGACAGCATGTCCCACTTTGTTTTAAACATTCTCTTGCTAAAGCAGCCATGTGTCTATTGCTCTCCTTTAAAATGAAATTATAACTATTTTATGGGGAAAAATGGCATATAATGGTATCTGATGTACAGGAAAGAGCTTTGAAGGGATGTTTTGGGTGTTTGCTCTGTAGACTTTTGTAGACTTAGCAGTCTGTCTTTTGGGAAAATATCTTAATTGTCTGAAATAGGATAACTTTGCAACTACATGAGTGACATTCATGTCCCTGCAGGCAAAGTGTAATATGCATAAGACTTCACGCTCAGAAAAATTCTAAACAATTCTTTTTTTTTTATTTAAATGCAGGACTCTACCCTGGAGACTAAAACAGTCTGGTTTACCTTCAGCTTTAAATGATGCTGTCTCCACAGCTGCACAAAATCTTAGCAGTAGCTTTTTTCCTGCTCCCATTGTGTGCTCAAGGTAAACTTGCAGGATTTCTTCCATCGTTCCCTTTCAAGCCTTTGTTTGGAGGTCGGAGCAACAGTGCAGAAGAGCAACAAATACCAGGTATGTGAAGCTATCTCCATTTTTATCTGTTGTGTTCTATTTTTATGCTTTGAAAACTCAATGCTATCTACCATAATCTGCTATGTGATCTACTTGAAATAAAATAATCAGGACTTAATATTAATTTCCTTATATGAAGTAAGATGCTTAAATCTTTATTTAATGATGCAGTGGTTCAACTCACAGAGAAAAGTTTAGAATTTTCCATAGACAAGAAACTTGTTGCTGAGTCCTAGGTTGTAGCTGTAAGCAAGTGCTTGAACAGCCTGAAGGATTCTATCAAGGATTCAGTCCCTTCAGACACAGTTAAAAATCAGCTAAACCTACTGCACAGGTGCCAGAGTTTTGCCTGGACTGGCTCAATCACTTAGACAGAAAATTATCTCAGTTTGCCAGTTCCAGTTTTCTATACACATCTGTGCTCTGCAGGTGACTTCCAGGAACTTATCCCCTACCCTTACAAAGATTAATGTGTGAAGATATCACCTGTTTAAAACACAGCAGTAAGCTAAAACTTGTCAAGCAAACATTTCAAAAGTTTGCATTAATTTCATATGATGAGCTCTGCTTTATTTGAAAGTCACGACTGACACTGTAAAGCCAAGTGCATGATAGCTGGTTTTGTTCACAGATCTCACAGCTCTGGCTGGCAATGAACATGGGGACCCCATCCATCAATTGGAATATCGGATTTCCAGACTGGAAGGAGGTATTTTATCTGCCTTTACTTTCTGCTGCTCCTGGGTTACTGGGGATAGACCAGGTGGGCAAAAATTGCTTCTTAGGAAGAAGGCAGAATTTTCTGCAGTTTTATAGCATTCCTTTTTATATCTTCTTCACTGGTATATCAGAGTGAAAACTTTCAAATGGGGGTGGGGGAGTGGGAATTAGATTTTCATATCTGGTGGGAGACACCTGGGTAACAGCTCTGAAATATGAGTGCAAGCAAGGCAGGGATGTGGCATATTAAAATCCCTGCCTATGCAGAGCTGCTCCATGCACACTTTGTGCCCCAACAGACAAACAGAACACTAAAAACCTACTAAGAGAATCAAGACCAGATCAAATCTAAGATTCCTCTCACTCCAGAACATTGGTATGCTGCAAACTAGCTCAGAGCCTTATAGAGAGTCTCAAATAAAATCATATGCTTTTTTTAGAAAAAAAAAGGATTCCTCATTTCCTTTCCTCCTCCAAATTCTTATGTGATTCTCCTGTTTCATCATCTGTGTGTTTCTTCCCTTTTCCCCCTTCTCCATTTTCAAATTTCTTTGATTTCAAATTCTCCTTTCCTTTACCCTTTCCTGGGTTTAATCTAGAGTTATGGAGCAAAGTAGCAGGAGTTAAAATTGACAGCAAAATGAGCACACAAGAATGCACACTTTAAACAGCTTCTCCCTCCTCTTGCAGTCCTTCGCTTGAACAAGATGATAACAGAGTCTGGAGGAAAAATCTTTTCTACCAATGGAAAAAAAGCTGATTTTGATGGTACTGTGGAAAAATGTAAAGAGGCTGGAGGCTCTATCGCCACTCCAAAGAGCCCTGGAGAGAATGATGCCATTCTGTACTTTGTGAAATATTTTAACACCTACGCCTACCTGGGGATAAAACAATCCCTTATTCCAGGAAGATTCCAGCTCCTGAATGGTGCTCAGCTGAGCTATACTAACTGGTATCCAAATGAACCTTCTGGCAAAGGAGAGGAGGAATGTGTGGAGATGTACACTGATGGCACTTGGAATGACAAGAAGTGTAACAAGAATCACCTTATTATCTGCCAGTTTTAGTGCTTCCCTTGCTGCTCTCTGGAATGTGCTTCCCTGTCACTTGTGTCCGCTTTTGTAGCTACTGAACTTAGATAAAGCAGCATGAAAAAATAAAATGCATTCTTTCCCTGTCTGATTTGTCTTTTAAACAAGTGCCAGCCATAAAGAGGAAACTGTATAAGGAAAGCAGCGCCATTTTGTCTGTTTGATAATCATTGCCCAGTGTTAATACTGCTGCCTATGGGTTCCTACTGTTGTTAGCCTGCTGATTTATTACAAGAACAAAAATTACAGTTCTTGGCTGCATATCTAAAGTGACTTGCAGCCACAAGGTCCTCCAGTACTCCTTTACCCATGAACCTCTACTGAGTGTGTATTTTGATCCCTTTGTGTAAGTTTCCCTCACCAAAACTCCCCATTCAGACTCTCTGCTCAGCCCACAGTGCTTTGGCCACCCTCACCCCCAACAGGTGCCCTAAAGAAAGCACAAGCAGTGCAGCTGGGGTGGCACAGAACCACCCTCCTTACATTTCCCATAGGAAAACTTCAGAGTCAGCAGGGCTTTAGCCTTCATGCAGCTCAAAGGTGGTGACCAGAAGCCAGCTGTTCAGAATTCCTAATGCCTTTCCTGACTCAAGGAGCACAAGAAGACCAAGGTCCCCTGGCACATGGGATGTGTGTGGAAGAAAACACATAGGAGACAGCAGGAAAATTACTGGGCCGTTGTGATTTAGGGATAGTCAGCAGAGCCATGACATGGCCAATTTTTTTAGGCTATATTGTCATGAGATTCAGATATAACTAATTTTGGGCACCACAAAGGTGCTTGTCAGACCCTCACTGGGATTCCCACAGGGCCAGGGTTGGAGGATGCCAAGTGACGGAGCACTCATTGCAGAAGCTGCTCAGTCTCATCCAGCTCATCATCTCACCATCTAAAGCTAAAGGATTAAGAGAAATCTTTCTCAGCTTGGGTCTGTTCATCTCCTGAAGGTGATAATTCCCCAAGTTTAGATTTACAGTTGTGCAGCATAGCTGCACACTCAAAGATGTCTGATTTGGATTTTTTCCTTTCTCCAGGGCAGTTGACTTCAACATGAGGCAATTAAGGCTCTTCATCAGCTCCATGGCATGGTGCAAAGGCTGGCTGAGCATCTGGGGGTGCCTTTATAAAGCCAAATTCCTGACTATGAGCCACACTCATTCCCACTGTGTTAGTCTCAGCTTGGTCGCAGAAACCTGAGCAAGGACACATCCAGCTCTAGAGCCAGATCAGCTCCCCTCACCCTCTGCGTGACAGGGAGACAGAACAGCCAAAGTGTGGAAGGTAACAGGGGAGGGAAGGTGTGCTCACAGCTCATGTGAACCTAGGGGCCAGCAAAGAGGCTGCTGGGGACCCTGTAGCTGTGCAAATCACTGTAATTCCAGAGCAGCAGCCTGCCATGCACAACATTCCTGCGCTGGCTTAAATTCAATTACAGGATTATTTTGGGCACATGCTGTGTGACAAGGAATGGGTCTTCCTGGCCCCTTTCAGCCCTCTGCTTGATGTCAGGGCCTGTGAATCATTCTTGCTGTTGTTCTCTGCAAACCAAGCTGCTTGTCTTTTAGGGATTAGGAAAATCAATGCAACAAGGTTGGTGTCAAACCAAGATGCCTTTCTGCTTGAGCAGCCTGGTGCCTGCAGGTGGTTCCCCTCCACAGGTAGGCTGTTATTCACTCCAGCAGTATTTAAATCCTTCATCACCGTGCATACACATAGCACCCTGTTTCCAAGAGCTAAAAAGTAATCTCAATATATGCAAAGATAAAACTTTTGTGAGCAAAGTCCTTTTTATCCATGCATCTCTTTGGCATGTAAGGAGAGCTACAAGGTGTTAACAAATGACTTATTTCTGGACAGCACTGCCAAAATAAAAACTACTGAATCCCATATCAGATAGACTCCTCTGTTAACCCAGTGGAAACAGGTATGTAGAGGGGAAATGAGGACTCAGGAGTCTGCATGGCTCTGTTTCACTTTCAAACTCTGTTTTTATTCACAAACACTTTTCAGCTCACCAGAGTATGCCTGCACCCATCAGCTCACCTGCCCAGTCTGCAGCCTTGCATGACTCCAGTTGTGAAATTAACTCTGCCACGAGCACAAGGAAACAGGATCACAAGCATCACCTCAAGTAGTAATTTTCCACTCATCACATTCCAGTAAAGTTTAAGAAATGTACAGTGATTAACATCAGCCTGAGAATGAAGTTGGACACACAGCCCATCATCAGCAAACATTTAATGCCATGGTAAGTTTTTTATTCTATTCTGCTAATCTCCTGGGGGTCACAGAGTTATCTCAAATTAAAGCTATTTGCAGGTGGTGTGAAAGAAAGCAGCTGCCTTCAGTAGGTACTGGGATGAGGACACAGAACCTCAAAGCAAATGTTTGCCACCCTGCCTGAAGCTGCCACCTCCAACAGCCCTGACAGCAGGCAGGTCTGGAAACAGCAGGCTTGGCCTGAAAGGCAGATTGGCTCAGCATTTGGGCACCAAATTTATTTCCTAAATCTGAATGAGGTGGCTGTACAGCATCCTCTGATTTGTAGGAAGACAGGATTTTCCAAGGCTAGCAAGCATTTATTTCAAGAGCTGTTTTCTGAATTATTTGTGAATTTATTTTAAAAGCTTAATCCACCCTATCCTAACTCTAAATATTAGTTGTGCTTGTAAAAACTGCCACTATTGGACTTGTATTTGCTAGTACTTGTGGATATTCTGGACCACCCAGCATGCTGACAAGCCATACTCTGTGATGTTCAATTTTCAGTCCATGGCATGCACTTTCTCACTTCTGACTGTAGGACTACTAGTACCACCACTAGGATTAAGTGAAGTTAAAATTGTATTAATCTGAAGACTTAGTAAAAAAACAGGATAAACAGGTTCCTCAGAAAGCAACTTAGCAAGGAATTTGATTTTAGCAAGATGAAATATTAGTGTCACATATTGAGAGACGTGGAAGTCACTTGTCAAGTTCTGCAGGGAAAAGTGTTACTGATTCTGCCTTGTATAGTGGAAAATACTACGAAATTATTCCACCCCTCCCCCTGCCAAGAATTGTTCAGAAAATAGTTTTGAATCTATGAAAATATCCCTTGTGAGAACTATTAACAGCTTTTATTTTCTGTGGAAATACCCTAGTTGATATTTTTCTCTGCTTTGTAAGAAACTGAAGAGCCTATTGCTGGTTATGTGGCTTTGAGGTCTAAAGGGACATCCTTGCAATCTGAAGCTCTGTGCATCCCTTTGGACGCATCCACTCTAGCTCAGATCACTCCACAGATTTCCTTGTTGAGTTTTTAAGGCAGGCTGCAGCTTGGCCTTCACATCTTCTCCTGTCAAGAGGCAAAAGGCAGATGCAGCAGTGTGTTCAGGCAGCAGGGCCACTTCTCAGGGACTGTGCAGCGCCACCTCCACAGCAGCGTGGAGAGGAGCCAGAGCTGGCTTAGCAAAGCCTCTGAAGAGGTTCTTACATGCACTTTATATAATAAATAATGCAGCAGTAGTATCTTTGTGTGTGACTGAGCAGCTTTCAGGTGTAGATAATAAAACCCCTCCCCACATAAACACTTATCTTCTACACCTGTAGAAGACACTGGAAATTCAATATAGTCCATGTGGTTTTATCTGATATCATTTATAGCAGAATCCAGTGGAATTCCTTACCTAATAAAATACTAAAAAATGTATAAAGATATCACTAAAATAAATATTTAATATTTCAGTTATATTGTTTTGTATTTTATACAAATTTTTATATTGTTTTGTACTATTGGTTGTGGTTTGCCTGAGCATAGCTCTGGTTTTTCAAATATGGAATGTGAAAAACGCCAATCACTTGTTTTTAAAATTTTAAAAGTTTAATAGTAATAAAATGGTTATAAAAATAGTGATACAATTAGAGTAATAATAATTTGGACAATTTGAATTAGGACAATATGAGACAATAGAGACAAAGAGTTATGGATGTCTGGGTACCTTTTTCCAGGCAGCACGAGCCTGAAAAAGGACCCACGTTAACAGAGGATTTACCCTTAAAAACTGCCTGTTGCATATTCCTACACCTCATACATGATGCATAAATTCCATTCAAATACAGGATTCTGTCTGGTCATCTTCAGCTTCTTCCTCTGAATCCTAACAGCACCTTTGAGGTGAGAAGAAGTTAATTTCTTCTGATAAGAGGGCAAGAAATTATTTTTCTCTGAAATATTTATGTGTCCCGTGGCTGGGCTATCTCGCTGAGCTTTCTTTAAAAAAAGTGTCTTACATAGCATAGTTTCTATTTTAACTTTTTTTAATAATCCAGTAACTATATTTAACACACTACTTAAGATAATTAACATAGCATTACTTTCTAACACAACACATATAATATTCATTTTAATATTTGCAAAAAGCCGATCATCAAATACACATTTTTCACACTGAAGTAAAGCTAAGCTGGTAAGTAGCAAGTGGGCTGTTGAATATATATATATATAGGTGGAAGAGAGTTGGGTGTGTGAATGCCAACAAACTGAGGGGCATCAGCATTCATACTCTCAAGGCTGCACATGTTGTTCACAATAATCAGTCAGAATGAGTTTCTTAATCAGATTACTCACTCGTGAGCAAATAAGAGGATTTACAAGGAAAGCCCAAGTGGTTTTCTGGTGAAAAACGGGTTCTCATTTTTCACCGAGTGGCTGTGTCCTACAGCAGGCTGCGCAGGGTGAGGAGCCGGCTCTTGCTCTGCTGCTCCGAGCAAACAGCGGGCAAGGCAGTGCGGCTGCCTCGGGCGGGTTTGTGCCGCTTTAAGAGCACAGGGGGAGGCGATGGAGGCACAAACACGGCCCTGCGCTCCTGCAGGCTGCCCTGGGGCCGGCACAGCCCGGCAGTCTGTCTGTCCTGCCCTGCCCTGTCTGTCCTGTCCAGCTGAGCAGCCCCGGCAGCGCAGTGAGGGGCACTGAGCAGGTAAGGGTGACCAGGGCACTGAGCAGGTAAGGGTGCCCTGGACACAGCCCGGGCACTGAGCAGGTGAGAGTGCCCAGGACACAGGACACTGAGCAGGTGAGGGTGCCCAGGACACTGAGCAGGTGAGGGTGCCCTGGACACAGCCCGGGCACTGAGCAGGTGAGAGTGCCCAGGACACAGGACACTGAGCAGGTGAGGGTGCCCAGGGCACTGAGCAGGTGAGGGTGCCCAGGGCACTGAGCAGGTGAGGGTGCCCAGGACACAGGACACTGAGCAGGTGAGGGTGCCCAGGACACAGCCCAGGGGGCACTGAGCAGGTGAGGGTGCCCAGGACACAGCCAGGCACTGAGCAGGTGAGGGTGCCCAGGACACAGGACACTGAGCAGGTGAGGGTGCCCAGGACACAGCCCAGGACACTGAGCAGGTAAGGGTGCCCAGGACACAGCCCAGGGAGCACTGAGCAGGTAAGGGTGCCCAGGGCACTGAGCAGGTAAGGGTGCCCAGGACACTGAGCAGGTAAGGGTGCCCAGGACACAGCCCAGGGAGCACTGAGCAGGTAAGGGTGCCCAGGACACAGCCAGGGCACTGAGCAGGTGAGGGTGCCCAGGGGCACTGAGCAGGTAAGGGTGCCCAGGACACAGCCAGGGAGCACTGAGCAGGTGAGGGTGCCCAGGACACAGCCCAGGGGGCACTGAGCAGGTGAGGGTGCCCAGGACACAGTCCAGGGGGCACTGAGCAGGTAAGGGTGACCAGGGCACTGAGCAGGTGAGGGTGCCCAGGACACAGCCAGGGGCACTGAGCAGGTGAGGGTGCTCAGGACACTGAGCAGGTAAGGGTGCCCAGGACACAGGGCACTGAGCAGGTGAGGGTGCCCAGGACACAGCCAGGGGCACTGAGCAGGTGAGGGTGCTCAGGACACTGAGCAGGTAAGGGTGCCCAGGACACAGGGCACTGAGCAGGTGAGGGTGACCAGGACACAGCCCAGGGAGCACTGAGCAGGTGAGGGTGCCCAGGACACAGTCAGGGGCCTCCTGTCAGCAGGGAAAGACAAAAAAAATCCTGCTAATTCAGGATTTGATGCCTTTCTATAGAAAGGGGGCATACTTTACAGTATGTAAGTAAGGGGGTTAACCAAATTATTTAGAAAGGGTGATAACTAAATTATTTCTAATTCCGGTAAATGGTTGTCGGCAGGGAAGAGTAGAAGAATGTAGTCACATATATATATATTCCTATTCACATAATTAATTTTAAGCCCAAAATAGTTTGCTAAATGGTTAGAATTATGTCTGTGAGTGGACTGCATAAGGCAATCCCTTATTCTTCTTTTACAGTAAGCACAACTCCAGTTTGTATAAGTTTATTCAAAAGTGTTTAAAATCTAAATATTTCAGGAGAGGAAATGTCTGTGACTCAGATGTAGGTATGTCGTCACTGCTATGCATTCAAGAATCAGAAACTTTACAGATATATGCCACAATGTGTTATCTATGAAAGCACAAAATCATCTTTTTAGACAAAATACAAAAATCTGAATTTATATGTCCAGAAAAATGTGATTTAAATAACAACTGAGAAACTCCTCTTGCATTTTAACTTTCATTGTAGCCTCCTGATTACAATTACCTTTGGAATTGAGGTGAAACTAAGGCCTTGATCAGCTTAATCACAACAGTTTGCTATGCTAGTTTTGTCTATTAAATAATCTGTCTTCATCATAATTTTTGTTTTAAAAGATCTTCCTCAGTGTTTCATACATTTAATTTCTGCACTCGATTTTCACATTAAGAGATTTTAAGCTTGATTTGTAGCCTGCAGCGTCTTTACTCACTGAAAGATAAATACATACAGATTTGACTTTAAAATAATCAGACTAATCTGCTTCGTGTATTATAAAGGCTGAAATATTTTAAAAAATTACTACTGAAATATTTTCATTAATAGTTTAGTTACTTGTAGAGGGAGATATTTATAACAACCATATTCAGTGAAATTTCTGTTAATATTTAAATGATTCTGAGCGTTTTTATACACTCTTTGTTTAAAAGGTTTGGACCTCTGCCAAAGCAGCATTATTAGATCTTTCTAAGGTTTTACATAATTGTAAAGCAGCCTTTTCTCTAAGGTACCAAACTCATTAATTTGATTTCTGGCTCTTACAGGAGTTCTAAGTGACATTTTCAACTTGCAGTGTAGTTATCTCTCGATCATCACCCTCTTTTCGAGTCCATCCCTGCGCCAGACACCCAGGTGTGAGAATTTTTCCTGTTCCTACCATTTGGTGCCTGTGTTTGCAGCCCAGAGCCAGGGAGGTGGCAGAGGAATGCATTCACCCTCCTGCAGCTGCCCAGGGCTCCAGGGCACAGCTCAGTGGCCTCCTCAGAGAGCCAGCCTGGGTGATTATCCTGGAGTGCTAACAGGAAGCTGGCAGCTCACCCAGGGCACCCAGGAGCACTTGTTCTCCCCACTTGAAGGGCAAATATTTATATCACTGACTGAGTGGCACAAGCTCATTGTTGTTGTTGGTTTACCTCTTTCAGCTTGTTCTGCCTTTGGAATAAGTGTGTGCCTGGGAGGAGAGTGGTCACAGCCCCGCAGGGTGGGCAGTGTTTCACAGCTCTGGTTGTGCTAAAGCTACTGGGAGCCCTTCTTTGTGTGTGACTGAGCAGCTCTCAGGTGTAGGTAATAAACCCCTCCCCACATAATCTTCTACACCTGCTTGTAGAAGACTCTGGAAATTCAATATAGCCCATGTGGTTTTATCTGATGTCATTAAAAGCAGAATCTAGTAGAATTTCTGAAATATTATAAAATAATAAAATTGCATAATGATATCACTAATAATCTTTAATATTTCCGATATATTGTTTTGTATTTTATCCAAATTTTATATTGTTTTGTAATATTAATTGTGGTTTTTTATCCAATTCGACTGTATTCATCTCCACCAAAGTAAGAACTTGTCACTTGATTTCACAGAGACAAGTCTTTGACTGACATTAAGTGCTCTAGCTACCAATCAGAATATCTTCCTAGAAACAAAAGAAAATATGAATATTCACTGATATAAAAGAGACCTTGCAGACTTCAATCCCTTCCCCCATTTGGTGACTGCATTTACAAATTTACTGGGCTCCCAAAGTTTTAAAACTTGTTTCTCTGTTCCCAGAGTTTAGCCAGCAGTACCAGATCTGCGACTTTCCAGGCACAGAGTAAAAATTATTATATGATAGGCAATAATTCTGTAGTTTGGAGGCAAATAAATTATAATTTAAATACTTGCTAATTCAGATACCAGTTCCTCTTTCAGCCCATGCAATGCATTTTCAAAGAAATCTCAAGTGAGAGCAAGTTACAGACAGGGAGGCCACCACCTCCCACAGGCATCTTGCTCAAGGGAACTTCTCAAGTTACCGTAGCTAAAGTTACTGTAAGATTCACAGGCCTGGCTTGAACCTTCAAACCATTTCTGTAGACTGCAAATAAGCCTGTTTTTTTTTTTTTCTTATAGTATTTCTGCCTTCTGCATTTGTCTTCATTGTACATTGAGGAAGTGCAGTTCCCCCTTCCCAGATGCAATAGTGAGATAAATATATCTAGGGGTTTGTAAGGTTTTCCCTACTCTTACTTCTCCAAAATCAAGATGTCCATTTGTGTAATTTGGCCGGGTAGGGGGAAACAAGCTTAGAGAGAAAAAGGAGGAAAAAATACCACAAAGCAACTCAGAAACTCAGATATTTAAAGGAGTTAACTAACAAGGACATTGAAATTAGCAGGCAGGAGGCTAATACAGCTTTCAAGTGTGTGGGTTCTGGCAAAGGACTTGCAGCCCTTATGGCTTTCAGGTGTGTGGATCCTGTGGCAGGAATTACACTGAGCACTGCATTCCTTAAGACACCTTTACTAACACCCCACAACCTGTGGCATTCCCTGGGCAGCAGCTAAAGGCAGCAGTGAAGCAGCACAAGGAAACTCCCTGAGCAAAAAAAAAAAAAAAAAAAAAAAAAAATCCCTCTCCAGGTTAAAAACAGCCTCACACCTATCTTCACCCAGCAGCCAGTGGGAAGAGAGGAATAACGCCAAAAGTTGCCACAGGAAAAGTGAGAATATCACCCAGCCTGAAGGGCCCTGCAGCACAGCCCACAGCAGCAGAGCCAGAGGCCAGAGCAGATGAACACACACAATATCAAGGAGCTGCTCTGTAGGAAACAGACACAGAGCACAGCCCACTGCAGGGAATGGGTCTGTGGGCAGCATTCCAGCTCCAGCCACCCTCCTGCAATGGCTGTGTGGCTTCACTGGGGAGAAGGGAGAGAGTGCTCCAGGCCCTGAGCCGGGGCAGCTCCAGCTGCCTCCTCTGAACTTTTTCTGTGCTTGTAAGATTTGAAATTAATCCAAGATCTGCTGATGGATAGCTGGGTTTCATTAAGGATATCATGGCCTCAATCCGCCAAGATTTGTTACTAGACATACACTGGTAACACAAACTCTCCTTACAAGCCACAGAAAAAAAATTGAGCTGATGGTAATTTTAACATTGTCACGTACACAATTGCTGGAAATTATTCAAATTTTCTATTCTCCTTAGACATAAATACTCTATCAACCCAGTTTCCATCTTCACCTTTGCATAAAGGTCAGGATTTAGTAAGAAAACCCCAGTAGCACATGCTTGGACAAACCTCTGGTGAGCTGCAGTCCCAATGCCGACTGCACAGGCAGCACTGCAACCCCCCAGGAAACCTCCTCACTACTGGCACTAGGGACCGGGAGAAAAAAACCTCTTCAGGCCCTGGCACCTCATGTATTCACCCACTGCACAGCTTTCAGGTGTGTGGGTCCAGGAACAGGACTGGTCACCCTGATGACTTTCAGGTGTGTGGGTCCTGTGGCAGGAATGGCATTGAAACTGCATTCCCTAGGACACACCTGTTAGCACTTAACAGAATCAACACACATTAACTCCTTCCTAAGCACCCTGCTCTTTCTAAAGCATTGTACATGGAAAAAGATGAAATATGCATTCTGATGGCAGTTCAATTTCCAGTTCTCCTTTCCATCATATTCTTTTCAGCTTTAGTTTTGCTGTATATCAGTGCAGTAATCATTTTGTGTAATGATGCTCTGAGTGGGAGAGGAGGGCCTTAAAACTCGAAATTGTAAAGAAAAAGACTTATCCAAGGGTTAGGAAGAGTGCTTTAGGGTGGACAGAGTGTCTTACACCAGCATCAACAACTGCAGCTGAGCCAAGGGGGAAAGGCAGGCTGATGCTCTATGGAGGATCGTGAGGGCACACAGAGAGAGAGAAAGAGCAGGAGCTCTTCTGGGGTCTGCAGCCCAGGAAATGGGATTATTTTTTAGTCTGAGAAAGGAATAGGCCAAAGAGGCTGACACCCCCTATGCTGGCTGAAACAAACACATCTATCCAGAATTAATTCCTATCTGCAAGTAAATAACGCAGCATATTCTTTGCTTTACAGCTTCAGACTCCTGACATGGAGGAAATCATGGTGGAAACAATCCTGGCCCCGTGGGAGATCCTGCTGGTGATTTTTGCTGCAGTGCTGGTGATGAGTGTGCTGATGCTGCTGCCCCCAGCTGCGGTGGTGATCTGGAGGATGAGACGTGTGCCGCAGATCTCGCTGCAGGGCTCCGTGTGAGCCAGCCCTGCTCCAGCACTGCCCTGGCAGCATGGCTCACACTGACAACACCTCTCAGGTCACTCTCACCACCTGTGAGCCACCCCTCTGCCAGTCTGCTGCTGCTAAGTTCCTGTGAGAAGAGTTTTTTGTGTGATTTTGTGGCCATGAGCTGCAGTTCTCCACACTTTGCCTTCCATGTTTTGGCTGGGTTGTAATTCCTGCTCTTAGCTCAGCTCCTGCACTGAGTTCTTCTCTTGTGTTATAATGGACTGAAAGAGAAGTAAGGATAATGCAGCACTGTATTCCCTTAATTAATATCAGGAATAATTAATATCCCTCTCTATAGTTACAGTGTAAATATTACCAAAGCCTTTAGCTGACTGACACTTGTGTAGGTGGGTTTATCCAAAGCATGTAAGATACTCTGGGGAGGCAGTGGTTTAGTCTGGTTGCATTGCAAAACCTAAAAAAAAATAAAATTTCAGAGAATGTTTCAAGAAGTAAGCCTCTCCTGCTTCTGTTGTTTGATCTGGAAACTTAATGGTTTAAAATGATATTAAGTTCTTTCATTCTATATGAATTTTCCTCTTTCCTCAACCCCCTAGTGCCAGAAAAAACCCCATCCTGGGGCTAGAGCAGGAGCATGAGGAATGGTCCTATGCTCAGACAGGCCAGACACCAACAAGAAGTTAATGCAAACACACAGCAACCATTTACATGAATGAAATTATGCAAATGTACTCTGGGAAATAACATGATTAAATTTACTTTAGTTTTTAACTGTGTTATATTGGCTTATTGAGTCAACTCCCTGTCTCATTATAAATAATAACTCAGGTGGTGGGAATAGAACAAAACTTCTTCTCTGCAAGTTTTTGAAAAACACCCCAGCAACCCAATCTCCAGCTTAATATCAGTTTCATGACAAGTGATAATTAAAGCTTTCCAGCCTAATTCTTCCACACTGTGTGACACTGTGAGGATTTATGACCCAAAAATGAAAGTTTCTGCTGGTTTACATGTTTTATTTCCTCATGAAATAAAATATGAGTGGCTTTTCTTTTGTTGATTGGTTTGGAAAGTCACTAGAATAGAATAACAAAATTGAGAGGAAAAAAATGGGGTTTAGCACCAGTAGAAAAATGATATTGAAAAGTACTCCAGATATTTTATCTGAGCATTGGTTGATAATGATTTGGCTGGAAAGACTTAAAAACATTATCATTTCATTTGATAGAGATCATTTGTTTGCCATAAATAAATAAATAAAACCAAAACCCAGTGACTCAAAACTCATTGTTTTTCTTTAAGACTACAGCACTTTTGTCTCCAACACAATGACTTAATTTATTGCCACATGGTTGATAAGCAGCCAAAGCAGCCAACTCATCCCTTTTCTGGTGTAATTATCTGTTCCATTCACTGTCATATGACTGTCTGCCTCTGGGCCCTAAAGCAGCTGGGGTTATTTATGGGGTTTTTTTGCTTGTAGTGACTCAATTCTGAGCCTGAAATATAAGTATGTAAATATATATATTTGAATCATTTATCTGATAAATGAGGTAAAGGCCAATTTTACATCATGTACCACAAAACTATGTGTCTGAGAGATCAACAGAAAGAGGAGAAAGGTAAAGAAGGGAAAGGAAACACAAACAGATGAGTCTGTCTTCAGATCTACAGCTTCACTGTTTGCTCAACAGAAGAAAATTCAAATATTACCTCAAGCACAGATTCCACTGAAAACCAAGCAAGCAGTATCTACATTTCTTGTTTATATTTCACAATAATTCACATGCATACTGTTTGGTAGCTACATCTCCACAAATAAGCTGGATCTCCAGTGATAAGTTGCCTCTGATCTTCACTTTCACTTAGTGCCTGGGGGACAATGGACAGGTTTTCTGCTGTTGCTCTAGGCCCCAGACAAACAAGAAAGGAATAAAGTTTTATATCCCTACAGCCAGGAACTCTTGTCACTTACACAGCTGTAATGGTCATCAGAGCAATAATAGTGATTAACTGGCAGCTGTAAAAGTGAGTGGAAGTATAGCCTTTTTATCAGTAAGAGGACCCCTGACAGAGGACAATTTCTGACAACAATCAGTGTTACTATCTGCCGAGATCCAGAAGAATTTAAGCCAATAGGAAGGTATCTATTAATAAACTGTTTAAAAAATCTTGCTTAATTCCAGCTAGACAAATTAAAGCCATAAAAGTTGTCTTCTCTCTTTGACAGTCTTGCCATGAGCTGCGGGATTAGATTTAGCCCGTATATCCATACCCAAAGCTGAGGTCATGACTACGATCTCCAGAACTTTAAACAAAATAAAAGCTGTGTGTTCACAGGTGCTAGCCATGATTTCAGTGCTCTGTGATGCTGCGAGAGGCTGGCTGTGCCCAGGCTGCTGTCAGTAGCCACAGGTGACACAGTCAGCCCCCAGGTCCCGGCTGGAGCCGTCGATGCCGCGCTCGGCCAGCTCCCGCAGGAAGGTGTTCAGCTGCTCTGCCTGAGCCTCAGGGAAGGCAGCCGTGTGCACACAGGTGCTGTTGCTGGGGAAATAGGCAGATTTAGCTCCACTGATGGCCACCTCAGAGGCTGGAAAAGATCAAAGATATAAATAAATAAATAAATAAATAAATAAATAAATAAATAAATAAATAAATAAATAAGCAGCTGAATTCACTTAGCTTTGTCCTGATCTTTGCACACGTGCTGGCATTCCAGTTTTCTAAACTAAAGTCTCCAGCTTGGAATAAAAGTGCCCAGACGCATGCTTGCTTTTATTAAGCCTTGGAAAATAACTAGCAACTGCCCTAGCAGCTAGGCACTGTCAACAGTAAAATGCTTTCCATTAAGCACAGGAGAGGTAGGGTGGGCTTTTTGTGTATCTATCTGCACATTTGTTTTTAAATTAAGGCAATAACAACAGTCATAGAGCCTGCTTTGGGTCACAGATTGAGCAGTGGATGCAATGGGAGCAGTCTTACAGTCCCATACAGAGCTGCCATGAAGATGGCAGCACTGCTGGCTGGGGCCCAACTGCTGGGCTTTATTGGGTGTACATACAGGTGTTGGCCAATTTGCTGAGATTCTTCAACTATTGTAGCAAGATAAGCAGTTTTATGTCCTATTGCTGTCTGTTCAGTGGGTCACACTTGTGACCCTTGTGCAACATGGGGTTTGTGTTAGGGTGATACCAATTCACTGTTTTTCTAAAAAACAGGTCCATCCTCCCACAAACATTTGCATAAATGCCACATTTGGTACCCCAAGATGAAACAGCAGTGCCTTCATGACAGTATTATAGCTAATGTGTTTTCTTGCTCATAAATTTGCCAGCTCAGCACTGGCTCTCACAATGTCACACATGGGAAGGCTGTCACCAAAAGAGAAACTTTTCCTTCCTCCTATTTTTTTGAACAGAAGCGAGGAAGCCTTGTGTGAACAGATATATCTGAGGAGCACTCACGGCTGCAGACTGCCAGCACCTTTTCCCCAACCAGCTGCGTGGTCCAGGAGAAGCCTGTGGCATTGCCACACTCCTCATACAGCCTGCTGCTCCTGAGGAACTGGAAGTCATAACCCTTGGGAAACAGGGAGGGGAGAAAATAAACAAACACTGTCTTAGGGCATGACATGGTAGCTGCAAGGGGAAGAAACAGGGCAGGTAAACACAAACACTAAAACCTCTGCCAGCCCTGAGGGATATAAAACCAAGTATAGCAAGAAAATTAGGTTTTACCAAATAAGCAGTTGTAAAGGAAGGAATAGTTGCAGCATCATATAAGGCAGGAATGTTACCTGGTTGCACATGGGTTTGCAGTACTGAGTGTTGTCAATGGTCACACACACCAGCCCCCCGTTTTTTGGGGCCACTGGGCGTGGGCATGGAGGTAGCTGCTTGCAAACTTTTGGGTGGATAAAAAGAAAAAAGAAAGAGAGCAAGAAAACAACACCAGAATGAAAATGGGCATAAAATCTTCCCTTTCCCAAATAAATTCATTGACCTGTCTCCACCAGCTGGCATCATCAAAGCAAGCATTTTTTTTTTGTTTAACGTTTTTTCATGCCCCCACTTTTTTTTTTTTTGGCCACATCCACTGAATCTCCCCCTCACTTTCACTATGACTACAGGATCAGCCCCAGTTACACTTTAGAGGCAGCTCACTGTGGCATTTGCATTCACAGCACTGACATTCAGTGCTATTGTAGCCAAAACTATCCAAATATTTCTTGGAGAAATATGACTGGCATGCCAGCTCCATGACAGCACAGAAGCTCTGGCTGGAGGACAGAGCCTGCCCTGCTGGCCCTGTGACTGTGCTGCTGCTGAGCACCAGTGCTGGGGCTGCAGGGACAGCAGGACCCCCTGTTTGTGCTGCTCTGCCTCCCCAACCCCAGTGCTCCCTGTTGCTGAGACATCTTTCCTATTTTGCCCCTCCTCTCCTAAAGAAATGCAGACTCTTGGTTCATTCTGTAGTAGAAAAAATTTCCTCTGTGCTTGTGCTCTGCCCCTTTGTTCAATGCCCAGCAAAGGGGTTGGTTCAGGAGGGGCCTCACATTGCTCCTGAACAGGGCGCAGCAGATCAAGAGTTCCTTGCAGTGTCCATGCCAGGAAATTGACTGAAGCTTTTTCACCTTTGGCAATGATTTCAGGCATGCATTTTGAAAATTTCTGTGGAGATAGGGGAGAAAAAGTCTAAGTTGAAAAGGAAAACGTTGGAGCCTTAGAATTAACATATCTGTGAACATAAAGAAGCTCATGTATTTCTAGGTAACTACTGTTATTTATCTCACTATACTGCTTATGTTCAAGCCACTTTATGTATCTGGAGCAGGGCCAAACTGGAAAATATATCTACAAGGACACTTTTTGGACGAGCAGTATCAGGAGCAAAGCTGTGGTAAGTCAGATGACACTGATGTTTTTCTGCTCTTGTGTGGGCCTCCCCTCCCCAGCGTGTACTTTGTACATCGCCAAAGCAGCACACGAGTTGTGCTTGCCCAGCCAGGGCAGGCAGACACAGCAGGAGCCCACCAGCACAGGAGGTGGGTGCAGAACAGACCCTGGGTCAGCCAACCTCTTACCTTGAGAAACCCATTCACATCATCTATGGTTGTACTTTTGCATTCACTTTGACCGGCAAAAGCTCGGATTTTGGTAAAATCTAAAGGACAAGCAGAAGCAGGTACTTAGCTAGGTCATGACACATGAACAAACCCCAAATCCCACTTGTGCAGAGGAACTCTCCTTCTACCCTGCCTGTATCCTATCCCACAGTCCTAGTACCAGCTTGTATATCTGAGGTGATCACGGCTCAATTCTGAATAATCTGTACAAATATTGATTTGTTGGAAACAGCAATGCGAGCGCCTGTTTGGGGCCACTCAGGGCTGGGTTCCCAAGCAGGCCCTTCATTTCTCTAAAACAACCCTATTTAAATAATTTTTAGTTATATTCAAGACCATCTTACCTGCAAGAAGCACTGCTAAACTTAGAACCAACAGTGTTTTCCAGGGGAGGCAGAAGCCGAACATTTCTCCCTGCAGGAGACCACGGGTGATTACTCGTTGCTTGTGGTGCCCCAGAGCCAAAGGCCTGCAGTCAGGCACAGAGCTGTGTGCCTGTGTGTGCCTAGCTGCTCACCCTGTGCTCAGTGCCCAGCACTGCTGGATCAAGGATGAGGGGGAGGCACACACTGCCCCACTTGTGGGAAGCACAAGGAGAGCTTGCCAGAACAGTCAGGGGAGGGCAAGGGCACGTCCTCGTTAGGGCACTGGGGCACACTGGCTCTGCTGCTGCCAGCTCCACCGGGAAATGTTCAGATTAACTGGTTACTGTAAACATGTTTAGTGTATGCACTTTCTTGCATGCTCTGGCTCTCACCACCTTCCCATCTGTCTGTGTTTGCCTCACACACACACACACACACACACACACACACAAAAACACATACTTTGATTAAGAAGACATAATAATGCCTTAATTGTATGTCATGCTACAAGAGAAAGCTCAGAACATCAAATGTGAACCAATGGGTTATGGTCTGTATCCTGCAGCATCCAGAGTTTGGCTAATTTCTTTTTCTTTTCTTTTTCTTTTCTTTTTTTTTTTTTTTTTTTTTTTTTTTTTTTTTTTTTTTTGATGAAGCCATGAACCTCATGTGCTTAAATCCATTTATGGGAAGAGCTGAATAGGTAGCAAAATTGCCACAAAGGTTCCACCTTTTCTACCCTGCACATTTACTAGCAGATTAATCAAATTGTCGTAGAGGTGTGCCTGACTCATGTGTGAAATGCAGGGTTCAGAGTCACAGCCTGTCACACATCTGCACACACTGCCAGGCTTTGGGACAGCCTCACCTTCCTGCCAACCAGCTGGGCACACGGCACACGCACCCCCCTCCTCTCCAACAGACCTTTAATGGTTGTTATTGTCGCCACCTGAGCAGAACTGTTCCTTTTGTCTGCAGCTGTTTCTTCTTGTTGAGCACAGACCTTCTGTTTTCATGTCATGGTATGAAACAAATTTTTTATTTCTTAATTAATTTTAAATTTTTTTTATTAATTTGTTTTTATTAGTTTTTAATTCACTTACTTTTGCTGGCTGTAGTGTACTACATTATGACCTGGAGCTCCAAACAGCTTACCTTGCTGAGGCTGGCACACACATATTCCATACTCCTTGGAAGATAAGCAATATGCAGCCAGGAAAGCAGTCCCTGGGAAATCTTTGCCAACTCATTCTCTAAGATGCAGGTGGTCTTTAAGATACTTTCCTGCCAAAATGTACCAGGTGGGTACCCAAGGAGGCCCACTGATTAATGTGGTAAGTCCTTGGGAGATCAGAAGGTACACACAAACCTGTTTATCTCAACTAACACAGAACACAGACCACATTAGCATAATTAATAAAAGTGGAGAGACCTCTGGCTTGACTAGATTGAAATTGTGTTTGTGACATACTTGAAAGGAATAAATGGCTGCTTATTCTTTAAAGCTCATCACAAACACTTCCTTTCCACCACCACATCAGTTCGGGAGGCGCTGTATGAAGACATTTATTTAGGAGATAAACACGGGGTGGCAGCACTTCTCCAGCCCCGATTTCTCAGAAGGCTGGCTGAAAGCATTAAGTCCCTCTTTGGGCCATACACAGGCAACCCTTGCATTGGAGGATTAAGGATTGCAGGATTAAGCCCTTGCATTGGAGGATTTTGTTGCCTACTGACAAACAAAACTATCACAGAAGACAAACGTGGTCCCACAACCTAAGAGTTACAAATAAAAATCTAATGCTTTTCCACTGAATTTCCATTAATCACAAGGACTTAAGAGTGATCATACACCTATTAACAGGGAAATGCATATGACAATTAAAAAAAAATTCAATTATGTTGGTAAACTAAATTCCTACAAGAGTAGAAGCAGCTGAGTTCAGATGGACCGTTTTACAGCAGCATTAAAAAAAAAAAAAGCAACATAGAAAAAGATACACCTTTACATACATGGTAGGAAAAAGCTTTTTATTCTATGATTGTTGTGTTGTAGGAGAGCGCTTATGTTTCAAAAACACAGTGATTGAAACGCAACAGTAACAGCACATATGCACTGAAGGTGATTTAAATATTACACATATGTTAACATCTTTTATAAAAGAGGCAAAGATACTGTTAGATGCTATTCAGCCTTCTCCCATGAAAGCAGCCCCCAGCTGTATGCATTGCTAACTCCAGTAAGGAAATTGGACCCCAGAATTTCCCATTGTCTAATCAGAAGCAACAGATCTGCTGATCCTTAGTCAGAGTTGGGAAAGTCATCTTCACCTTTGCCCATCAAAGGTTTGAGGTTCAGCTTTTGGTTTGAGTACCTGAGTCACACTTTGTCTTTATCCAAAGAACCAACAGAGCAGCAGTTAAACTGTATTTTGCTGTCTTATGCTGATTAAAAAAACAGACCCTGTCCATTATATCTTAGGTAATGAAAGACACTGAGGGTTAAAAAAAAATCAATTCCCAAGAAAATAACCTTTTCTTTCTTTCCTTTTAAAATCTAAAATTCCTTATGTTGAATATAAAGCTGTCAAATTTGATTTTCAGAAGCATCCTCATCATTAGTGTCTTCCTTTCTGGTTTCAAAAGGTGACATGTCACTTATGTCAAAACACAAGTTTTTTAGGCACTTCCCATGAGAATTCCTGTCTTCCAAAGTGACCATAGCATGCAGTCTTCTGGTAAATGGGCTTTTTCAAATCCAGATCCCTGTGTGTATAATAAAAAGAAGGAAAAATTTTTCATATTAAAATACTTCATGATAACTACTATTAAACGGAAAAGATGAAATAATTTTAAATTCCTTTGGTAAACCAAAAGATACCTTTTTTATCCAAGCAAAGTAACTTAAAGTTCTTGGAATGCAAGAGCTGTCTTATTTGACTTCCATATACTATACAAGGCCTTCAGTAACAGCTGAAGATTTTGCAAGAAATCGTTTATTGGATGCAACTACTGGGATATTTTCCTTTCTGTGTGTTTCTTTACCTGACAATGACTCCAGGCCGAAGATCAAAGTTTTTGTGCACAATGTCCAGCAGCTCTTTCTCTGTTTTTTGGGAAGTTCCATAAGTGAACAGTGAAATAGACAGTGGATGAGCAACCCCAATGGCATAAGAAACCTGTGGGGAAAAAAGGTGCCTTAGTCAGCCAATAAACACAGCACCTTGGGGCAACAGTGGGCAGCAGAAGAAAGCATTAATTTATGAATCATCTTATGAAAACTAAGGCTCCTCCTTCACTTTTCATATTTGCACTATCTGTATTTGTAGAAAAAAGAAGACTTTGAAAATGAGAGGCCTCTGGATTACTTTCTCCCTCTTTATGCAGTCACCTCATGCTCATTTTAATGACTGAGTGTCAAAGGGTTGAGGGCTCAACAAATATCTAGAAAAATAGCCAATAAAATAACCAAAAAATAGCCAAAAAATAGCCAAAAAATAGCCAAAAAGCTAAATGCAAAGTTCCAGTTTCAAGAAGCCAACTGGTTATTAGTGACATTACAGTGGGCTTGAACAAAGCATCGAGTCTTCCTTTCTGCACAAAACCATCACCAACACCACTTCTACTACGGTGGCTCGTACCATGGGCATTCAAAGAGAATCTAGAGAGGGAAAATGGTTTGAGAGCAGCAACGCCCTCAGCAAAGCATACCTGGACCAGGACACGGCGGCAGAGCCCAGCTTTCACCAGGGACTTGGCCACCCAGCGGGCGGCGTAGGCGGCCGACCTGTCCACCTTGGTGTAGTCCTTGCCCGAGAAGGCGCCGCCGCCGTGCGCGCCCCAGCCGCCGTACGTGTCCACGATGATCTTCCTGCCCGTGACACCGGCGTCACCCTGAGCAGGGACACAAGGGCTCCATGTCACTCCCACTCACTCCCAAACAAGGCTATGCCCGCCCTCAGAGAGCTGCAGCAATGTGTGCTGCCCCACACGGGCATCGCTGGGGGTGGCTGAAGGAATGAGCTTGTCGCACCAAGGTACAACACTGGCTGTAGTTGTTCTTTAAAGCCAGCTTCTCAAGATAAGCCATTCACAAATTTGTTTGGTCAATCAAGCCAACAGGCTTGCACCCAGATAATTGCAGCATGCCCTGCCTGTTTTAATTGGAAATATGGAAGCTTTGGTTTAGAAATTACCATCGGTTTAGAAATTACTAAGCGTCCAAACCTAGTATGGAATATTGCTAAAACTATGCGCCATAAAGGAACTATTGAGAGATTTCACACGGCTTAGAATATGAAAAAAAATTTCGTATCTTTTAGTCAAAATCACAAATTGTGTGAATATTAAATAGTAGATTCTTTTTTTATTTACAGTCAAATGTATGTCAGTGGTACCTTATAGATGGTCACAAAGACCAGTGGCACCCAGCATTGCAGTATCAGAGAGTGTCATATATGGACTAAAAACTGCATTTCCTACCCCAAAATATTTGTAGTCTAATTTGAACTGTGCACAATGTGTATGGAGTACTAGGCAGTCATAGGTAATCGAGAAAGGATTACTTATTTCTAAGAACAGATACTTATAGATGAATATTCTAAAATATTAAATAAAGAAGCACAGATAATATTCTAGTGGCCTACAGCTATCCTGACTGCTCCTCACAAGTGCTTCATATTTTCATTTGATCTGGGTTAGCTGATCAGCACCAGACTATCTGACCCCTGCAATTTACCAAATCTTTAAGCTTTCTGGTGTGAAAGAAAACATGTTCACATTTTAAATTCTGCTGCCACCTGTGCAGGCAGATTTGAAATTCTTTGCCTCAGAACATCATGTCACTAAAATTCAACTGCTGGAATGTTTGCATGGCAAACACAAGTGGGGAGTCAAGGTTTTTCTTAGAAAGACTGCATATACACAGAAGTGAACTTTTGGCACTGTTTTTTCCATTCTGCTAAGAGAGCACTGAGACATGAATCTGTATTTTGGATAGCTGAGCATGCATTAAAGGATCCTGTTCTTGGGTTTTTCTGCTTGCCTCAAGCCTCAATTTTTGATGGGGCAGACAGTTGCAATGAGAACAACTTGCATGCCACCATGACTTGACTGCAGAACTGAGTGAGAGGAAGAATAAATGGACATGTGAAAGGCAAGAAAACCCCACCCCTTGTTTCAGAGGTGCTGAAATGCACTTGCAAAGTGTGGGGAAGTCATCGTTGTGATGAGCTGTAAGGTCTTTCCTCATCACACCAGCAGGTACTGCTGATAGGAAAATGATGACAGCAGCAAACCTACTCATTTTGCCATAGCCAGAATTCAAGGTCCCACCACATTCAAAAACACGAGACGAAAATCCCAAGTGAAATATCTGTATTTTCCTTAGATGAATTGAGCTGGAGGTAAGACAGCCTCCTGCAGCTAGCTTTGTTAAAAATAAAACTGAGTAAAGCTCTTCTGAGAAATAAGCAGAAAGCTAAAGCTGGCAAAGTCAAGAGGAGAAATAGTTATTTCTATGCTGCAATGCCATTGTAAATTGCACAAGCGATGATAGCAGTTGGAAGGTCATGGACACATAGGCAGATTGACCCATACTGAGTAAACTCAGCCCAAGTTTAAACAGCTGTAAAAGGACACTGAGACTTTTCTCAGTTTGTATGTGCAAACATATGCAACACAGCTCCAGCACAAGAGTAGCAAGGGATACCTGGCTGGCTTATCACTTGTAACTACAGTACATTTTAAAATGGATGCAGTTCAGTACACATCTGAAAGATTTACATTTTTAATGGGTGCACTTCACTGCACACATAAAAATTTTCCTGTGTGTAGCCTTCTTTTCTATGTAGCTATGATTGATGCCTTGGTTCATTCACTCCAAGTTACAGCTCAAGTTTGACTCTCCTTTTGTGCATAGTCTAGGATATCAATGATACACAAAATTACAGTGATACAACCCATTCAGCTGCATAAAAATACATTTTTTTTGTAGAATCAATAATTATAATGATAAGTCTCAACATCTTCCTACCTGTTGCATGGCACTAATATAAAAAAGAGTGCCTTAGAAATAATTCTAGAAAATTCTGGTAAGTGAATGAATTTGTAAAACAAAGGGAAAACACTGTCTACTTGGATTTGTTTTAAAATTGAACCTAATTTCAGGAAGGAGTTTTAAAGTTTTGTTGTGATATTTCTGAAGGTATCTGAAGATTAAAACATTAATAATGGCAAATTTGTTTTCAAAAACTTAATCTCAGAACTGCTGATCCTACAGATAGTGGAAGTTCTTCCTGACTTTGGTGAGAACAGGATCAAATTATAAATCCCATCTCCTGCACTGCCTAAAAGTAAAAGGAACATTTATTTTTCTCACCAGAAGAAGCCTTATTTGGGCTGATTTTCAGGAATGAAAATGAACACCTTCTGCTCTTACTGGTGTCAGACAGAACAGTGAGAGCTATGCAGATCTGAAAAGCAGTTTCACAGCAAGAGAGGTAAAGCATCTCTTGTCCATCTCTCTGTAAGAAGTGCTTCCCATGAGGAAGGACTGCAGGTCTCACTCAGTGCTGGCTCCCAGAGGGTTTGAGAAAATTCAGAACTGGGCTCTACACTCTTCATGCAATGGAAGTTTGAATGCAGACTTGCCTGCCTGGTCACAGCACATGTACAGTATCACCAGGCCCTCAAAGGTTACTTTGGCATAGGACAAAAGTAACCTGAGCCCTTCTCCCACACCCAGCTGCAGGAAAAGTCTTCCACTGGGCAGCTTGCTCCTTACCCTGGGACAGAGAGGCTAAAACCTGAGCATTGACGACATACATACAGTGAAAGGCAACCTCATAAGACCACCAAAATAATACAACACAAACCTGAGGCCCTCCAATAACAAAACGTCCGCTGGGCTGAAGGTGATAGACAGTTTTGTCATCCAAGTATTTGGCAGGGACGACGACCTGGATGACGCGTTCCTTGAGGGTCCTGCGCATGTTCTCCAGGGAAATGCCCTCGTCGTGCTGCACCGAGATCACGATGGTGTGAACGCGCACAGGGATCACTGCCCCGTTCTTCTGGATGTACTGGACTGTCACCTGGGGGACACAGGCACAGAGGGAACCAACAGCAGAGCTGCTGTAAATGTGATAGTGGCACCCGTCAAATGTCACCCAGGCTATCCCAAAGACTGTAGCAAAATGTCAGTGCTGATGTTAGAGTGATCACTGCTCACAGTGATGCCAAGGTATAAAAAATGAAGATTACATCCTATTTCCTCACTGAATTTTTGCTATGCTAAAGAAAAAAAAAAATAAAAGGAAAAAAAATAGAAAAAAATCCAACTCAATAAGAACCCATTGATTCTCTATGAAATCATCCAAAATATGTCTTTCAGGTGTGGTTTCCTTCAAAACTCTCAAGCCTCAGAAATTTATGTTCTTAGTGCATCTTCATGTCAGCCTGAACCCCTAAATTCAAATAAATCCTTTGTATGTCCCTTTTCCAACAAGCAAAAACCACTTTAGTTCTGAAGGGTTAAATGTCCCTTCAGTGGCAGGACATTGGTGGAGTGCTCTGAGACAAGTTAACCATTTTCCAACCGCCAAGAGTCAATGTCACAAGCAGTGGAAAAGCTTTATCTGCTCTTTGTACTAATCCTGATAGGCTGAAACACATCACCTGCTGTTTTCAAAGAACCTTCAGTATTTCTGGAAAGAAAGGGTGCTGGTTTCCAACGTTGTGGACAATCCTCTGCAGTGTTTACCTGTGTCTTAGAGTCGGGCCTCAGCCAAGGGAGCTCCCCACTGCGCCTCAGCTCTGCTAACCTGGCGTTCAGCTTGTGAGCAAGAATAATTGTCAGGGGCATGCATTCCTCTGTCTCATCTGTTGCATAGCCAAACATCAAACCCTGCAGGAGGAGAGAACATAATTCAATCACTGCTAAAGGCACCACAATCAAAGGCAATGAGATTTCATCTGAAGCAAAGAGTCAGCAGCATCCTCCAGGTTTACTTTCTGCTGTTTTACATCACGGCGCAAGAAGCCAAAACTCAGATCAGGCTCCAACATGTTACAGTGTAATGAGAAGCTCCCATGTTCCTAGAATTTTTCACTAGCCTGAAGGCTTACATGTTGAGCTAGAAGCCTCAACAAAAATGAAGACATATCTGCAAAAAAACCAATAGGTTCTTTCACAGAAAAAAAAAATCCACTGTAGAAAATATTTTAGGACTATTCTGTCATGGGGAAGATGTTTTCAGTACCCTGGAAATGTTCCAGAGACTTTTATGTATGAATACAGACACACTTATACTTACTACAGCTCACATCTGAAATTTCAGTGGAATGGGGTGTGAGCGCTCCATGAAGGACATACCCTTCAAACAGTTTAAGGCACCTGCCTCAGATTTTTCAATGCCACATGCTTAGAGTCACAGCTTCTACTGTTATATATTATATTCATACTGTTATATATTAATTTTATTATTCTGTCATGTTCCCTGCATCAGATTATTGTTTGCTAAATAGAATTAGCAGCATTTTCTTTTTCCTCATGCAGTGTATGTTGTGGGGGGGAAAAAGGGGAAAAAAAGACAGGAAGGCACTTGGATGAAATGGAAAGTGAGGCCATCAAAGTGTCAAAGAAAGTCAAATCTCTTCATATTATGTAGTATTATGTTCCCATGACCGCAGAAAATAATTTTAATTTAGTCCTCAAGGGACTTTTTAACAATATTACCTTGGCTCCTGAACTCTGATACTTGCACTTACAGATCTCAACAGCACTCATATAAACTAGATATTACTTCTAATGATAACTAGTAAATGTTGAATTAACTCATATGGCATCAGTCACATTGTGCAGTTTTTATGCTAGTATCTCTGTCTTGAGAACACACCATAAATGCCTACATGCATTCTTTAGCTCAGAGAAACTCAGTTTGGACAGCCTTAATTACATGGAGCACCTATTACAAGAGCTGCCTCTGGGAATAAGTGAGAATTAAATGTACTCTGGTTTTTATTGTACTAATGCCAAGGGCAGGTGAAACATCACCTAATGTTTTGCTGCTCAACAGCTCCTTGAATGTGAAAAGATCCTTTGTTTATTCCATATTATATGGCGAGTCTGACTGCAAGATGAATGGTCTGATGAGCCTAAAACTATACAATAAAAACATTAAATACAGCAAAAAACCTTTGCTGAGTTCTAAAGAGAACCTCCTTAGCTACTACAAACTGCCAGGGCTCTACTGATTTGCCTGGAGTGCTAAAATAACACCAGACAAAAGTCTGCCCTCAAGGAACCTCCAACTGTTTTAGTAAAATTATGGGTTTATTCTGGGGTAAAGGAAAGTGTGGCAATACTTTGACATGGCTTTTGGCATAAAAAAGAGGGCATTAATATGGAGTACACTTTTTCCATTGAAACAGCTTTGATGTTTTAGATGTGATGCTATGTGTACCTGATCTCCAGCACCAACATCCTCTTCATTCCTGTGTAGATGAACACCTTGGGCAATATCAGGTGACTGCTGTTCCAGTGCCACTAAAACATTACAAGTCTTGTAGTCAAAGCCTATTAGGAAAAAATAATAGCAGTGAATTAACTTTTTCTGTCACAATTAAGGAAAGCAATCTGGACCCAGAGGACAAAATTTTTATTCTGAAGGATACCATATTCAGAACTCAAAACCAAACTGCTATTCTTTTGTAAAATTTTTGTCAATACCACACTTGAAACATTTTCTGGATGGGGTGGATCATACAGGGCTGCCTTTCTTGCTTGTTACTTGTGATTTTTTCTTGCACTGACTCCCTGTGCCAAGCCAATTCAGATTATGAGCCTCTCCCAAATGAATACTAATGAAGTCCTGTACATGAATTCCCTGAAGCTGAATTTTTCAGTGAGTGAAGACTCTGCTCTCTCCACATTATTTGTAATACATACAAAGCAGTGTCCATACTTAAATCTCTCATGGGACTTTGCATGAACCACAAACAGAAAAACACCAGATTCAGGTCTCACAACAAATCTGGAAATGGGAACTTATATGGCTTTCGAACCCCAAAAGTAAGGTTTTAAAAAGAAATTGAAAGACTTACAGAAGATTGTGACAAAATTTCCCACCTGTTCCTAGGTATATTAATAGTAACTTGCTTCTCTCCAAATCCAACATTTTCTAGTACAGTAGCTACTGACAGCTGCTGACCAAACTCATGTTCAGCCAGTACAACATATATACATGTCCATATGCATATGATCCACTTGAATGCTCCTCACCCTCTTTTCAGGAGGCTATGTAGAGAAGAAAATTATATTTCTGTACATAATTGCTTGGTTTAGGGCTCTTTTTTAGTTCTAGAAATTGTTTTTTACTGGGTTGCCAAATCTGCCCTCATCACTGTTGGCAGTTTGGGTTAAAAGGAGATTTATGATTTCCTAGATTTGCCTCTGTGTTGTGGAAGCATTGCTATTGTTTGACAGTGCAGGCAACCTGCAGCTGAGCTGCTGTAATATTCTCCCATCACAACCTCCTGCAAATTTGATTGCAATCAAAGGAGTGCAGTAAACAACTTGTAAACCAAAAGCTCTTAAAAGATACACTTCACTGTAACAGAATACTTGGAATATTTCTACTGTATAAACAGATACATGCAAATCAGAAAGTGAAATGTGTCTGGTGCACAGAACATTTTGTCTTTTGTATCATTTTAATATCTCACTATCTAGGTATGGACCACACACTGCTCAGTGTAAAAGGAGATATTCAGAGCAGACAAAACACCCTGCAGTGACAACCACCTTTACATCTGGAAATTCTAAATGCTCCTGCAGTACAAAACTACAAAAGTTCAATGAAATGAACTAAGTTTCTTCTCTCTCTTTCGCACCAAGGTGCAACAACCAGCTTGCCAAATGAAAACCAAGAGTCAAGTTCTTGCAAGTTTGGAGGAGTGCTATGTTCTATGGTTCAAGTTGCAGTTAACTATTGTGGCCAAATACCACAGTTCAAAGTATAGTCTGCCTACTCCAAATTCAGTTTTAACTAACAGAAGGTTTTTATTTACTGAGGTAAAGCCAGAAAATGTATCATGTAGCACCATGTAAGCAGCTTTCCCACAGCATACTCATTTTGTGTCAGGTTTGTTAAAGCCCCTGTATGGAAGTGGTGACAGACCTGCTCTGCAGCTGCCTATTGCTTGCTCTTCCACAATTTCATGAGTTTTTCCACCAACCTTTAGCTGAATCATCATAGCCAATATGTCTAATTGCATCTCGGACAACTCGCTGGTAATCCACAATAGCACGAGAAGTGATCTCCCCACAGAGCAGCACCATTCCTGTCTTGCATACTGTCTCTGAAAAGAGAGATGAGAGCAGAGTAGCAGAACAAGCCAGCCACTAAGACAAAGAACTGTGTTTGTGATGATGTTGATTTTGAGAGATCTATTGGATGTATACAGTATAAATCCTTTCTGTCCATATTTTTAGCATTGTGACTCCATCTATAAAAAATTCTTTTCATATTCACCATCTGTCCAAAAGCAAGGAAAAAACTAATATGTCCAATTTACAAATGGGAAAATCGTAACACTGGGCATGATTCAGTGATATGCAAACTTGTTCCTTCCAGGACAATTCAGTCCACACACAAAATCAATGGCGCTCCTCTTCTACAGCCTGCTTGCTCTTCAATCTTTACAATAACTTTTACTGTTTCTTCTCATCTCTCCTTTTGAAAACTGAAATTCTTATGTCATTTTTTGAGGGTGAAACGAGCTAGGTCTTTGCAAACATCCTAAAAAAAGAACGTGATTGTGTGACGACTTAAAGCAAAGCAGCAAACAACTCACCACAAGCAACCTTGGCATTCGGGTCCTGTTTGAGGTGGGCGTCTAGCACAGCATCGCTGATCTGATCACAGATTTTATCTGCAAGACATCAAAGCTGTGATTCAAAACCACAGCACTCCATACAGAACACGGACTGTTTGCATCACTTTCAGAAAGGAATTCTTTTATTGCTTATTACTGGCATATGTAAGGTAGCTAAAAAGAAAGACACGTTAAACATCCTTTCAGCAAACTCAGTAGACACAGTGGGGCATTTACCTACCGGTGTAAACTAACTAGAACTTCATCTGTAGTTTTCTGCACTTAGATGTGAAACAAGTGTTTAATGCACAGAATAACCTGAGAGGTTAAGAGGTTTTACTTGCAGCTTTCACCTTCTCCAGGACCACCAGCTCTGCAAAGCAGTGGTGCTCTAATGGAATGGGGATGTTCCACCACAACTTCCATCATCTCAACAGAAAGGTGCAATGTACCTGACCTACTCTGGTGGTAAAGCCTGAGAAAGTGTCTAGAGTAATAGAGATAATGCACAGCTCAGTGGAGGGCTGGGTTTTGGGCTGCTTTTTATCATTGCTTCCTACCATCTGGCAATGTCACCTCCTAAGAATCCCTGCAACCCACCTAAGGCAGCACAGGGAATACACACACAGCAGCAAAGAAGGGGTTACCAGATGGAGTTTGTCTGAGGTAAACTTTTAGTCACATACCAAGTACAGAGGTTTCAGCTGAAGCTTTTCATAATAATATTTTATCTTTTTCTTTGTTTCTTTTCTAATCTTTAAAACCAATATTGAATCTTAATCAAATAATCTAGCTAATCTAATGGACACAGAAGGGCAGCACCCATAGCAAGGTTTTCCATGTGAAAATGGTAAATATTCTTATATAATTTAATTTTATTGTTCTTTAAAAAAAGGTCTAGTATTGCTTTTAGATTTTCACTTAACAAGCTGTGTGGCAAAATAAATTAATCTCCTGCCTTGCGGTGTGCAACACAATCTGTTGGAAAGCAATGTTTTGTGGAGAATCTGTCATTAGAGGCTTTTAATACACTTAAGCTCAAGTCAAAATAAATTCTCACTTATTTTCGTGAAGAAGGTGTACATTTAGCTAAGAGGGACAAATCAAGGACTGGAGAACTAATGTGATTCTGACACTCTTATCTCCCATATTCACTCCCATCTCACCACTTCAACACAAAAAGAATGAACACAAAAGACAATTAGCAAATGTAGACTGCGTTAGAACTTTCAGCCTGGCAAGAATTGTACATGGATTACTAAATTTGGGACAATTATTACCAAACAGGAATCAGACTTGCAATTTAATTAGATGTCCAACTGAACCTTGTTTAGCAAACCTGGGTACAAAGGTGGCAGGAGTGATTAAAATGTATCTTTGCTTGCTCTCTTCAAAGTTTTAATCTTATAAGGAAATATATCCACATTTTCAAGCATAAAAGCAAGAAATATTGACAACAATATGCAATTTATTGCATATTGCAATATGTAATTATGTAATCATTATGGGTGAGACAACAGAGCAATTGGGGTTAGAATGGTCCAATACCCAGTAGCAAACTGTAGTGACTGGGACTGCTTTGTAGTCATTTTTTCAGCTCCCAGAGTTTCAGTGAAGAACCTTTATTGCTGCCCTTGCTCCACATGAAGCATGTCTCACCTGCATTAGATGCTTCTGTCCCACATGCCTAAGTTCCCTGCATGGCACTCATTGTGATGTTATATACATTCTTGCCAAAACACTCAAAAGAAGCTGTGGGAAGGTTTAGGACAGAATGAGAAAAATGCCCTAAATCAGAAAAGTCTGTCTTACAGGATGAAATCAATCAAGAGACAGATAAAGATTCAAAAAGGAGAATCTGAAAAGACTGAGAACCAGCGAAACCATCTAGAGGCATGTAGGATTCCCTATCCTTCAAATGTCTACATGAAAATAGAATTATCTTTTTAAAAGGTATGAATGAATTTCAACTACCATTTACTAGCTTGTTTGAAGAGCTCTTGCATGAAATATTATTATCTGTGTATGAAGGTCAGATCAGATTACATTTTAGAGATCTCTTCTGATCTTTGACATCTATGTGAGACACTAATAAATTAAAATAACAGACTAGAATAATTTAGAGCATACCTTTACATTAAAATAGTCTGAGACAAATCAGTTTGATAATACATGTCATATCTGATTGTTGGTGCAACAACCAGCAGTTCTAGTGCAACTAGATCCAAATCCAGACACAGATATGTCTGTCAAGACAGGAAAGAGAACTCCAGCTGGATGATTGGCTGATTAATGCATTAAAGTAAAGGCATGTCTATTAGTAAAGGTCTCTGGTGTAAAATAAAACCAGGCATTCTATTTTTAGCAAAGCTTAGCAGGCTTTGTGCACCCTCCATTATGTTATTTAAATTTCTCATCTCAGCTGGCCCATTTCTCTTATTATCTGCTAAGTGTGAGAGGTTTGTCTATTAATTTTTTTTCTTTTTATTTTCCCTTCTTTTTTAGAAACAGAGAAAGCATAAGGAAACACCTCTGGTGAGACACTATAATCTTTAAAAAACCCTTTAATAGGTCAGAATTCAGTCCATGCTTACTTTCCTGTAATGAATTACCATCCAGTAAAATTAATATTCAAAAGAGGTATCAAAAATGACTGAGCAGGAAAATATTAGACAGCCATGACTCTTTTCGTGAAATCCAGTCATCCCACAGGCCCAGCCTTATGGCAGAAATGCCAACAAGCCATGGAACAGCTCTTGCTAACAATAAAACGAGTCTGGGGAGGCTGATGATAAAGCCTACTCAAAATCCCAGTTGTAATACCAGGAAGTAAAGGAGGTGTTCAACAACAAAGGTGATCTCTGAAAATCAGAAGAAAATTCACAGTTTTCCAGATAGTTAGACATAAGTTTGTTACATTTCTGGTAAAAAAAAAAAAAAAATGGAAAAAATGCAGATACTTATAATAAGCATTTCATCAAAAAATCAGTTTTCCTACAAAAGACTTTCACTAGAAAGACTTCAAATGCAGGCATTGTGCTGTACATTTTTCCTATCTAAAAGAACCCTTGAGGAGTGCTAGTTGATAAGTACTGCAATATTAGCAGTGTCCAAATATCATGTACAGCTGCTCTCCTTATTCAGTGCAGTTTACTGAAGGATCATGCATATCATTAAGTATATATAATCTTAGATATAAGACATGTTAGACAGATCTGCATTTTCTGGGGGTTTTTTCCTTCATGATTTTTTTTTCCCTGTGAACATCAACAAGATAAACACATGCTTTTAACATGATTGAAAACCTGAGGGTACTTTTAGAAGATGTTTGGTCTTATATTTTTAAAGAGATTCCTTAGTACTTTCTGGAAAACTGAATGGCAGCCAGTTTGCAGGCAGTTCCACCTGAAGCCACTCCAGCTGGGGGAGGGAATTACTCCTTGGTGGTTTGTCATCTGTTGGACATTATGGGGCACAGAAACACACAATGCTTTTCAAAGCACCACGAAACCTGTGCAGCATGACAGACACTACAGGACGCAGGAAAATGGAGCAGTGACAAAATAGAGACAAAAAAACCAAAAAGTTATTTTTTTCATGCCTCTGTGTGCTTTTATTATTATATTGAAAGGAGGAAGTCGTGTAAGTCTTCAGAAAGTTTGGAATTTACACCACTAAATGATTAAAGATCTGAAAGGAATTCCCAAATGTTATGCCCAGGGGATTTTGAAGGATCTGGAGGGAGAAGATGGCATAAACAGTCTTCTGTGATGTCTTTGGGGAGCACAGGTGATACCTGTAGGTTAATTATTGACAGCTATTACTTGCTTCTGTGGAATCTGGACTTCTCAGTGACACCCAGCTCTAGGCATTGCACAGATACAAGGCAGCTCTCTGTACACTCAAATAAATAAGCATGTTATTTCTCCTGCTTTGTGCATTAAGAAGGTCTCCATTAAAGCAGTCAATACTCAGCTAATACAATCAGAACAATTCAAATTTCCACCAGACAAAGATCTGATTCAGGATCTTTTTTGCACATAATGCCCTCTAGCAAAATTATACTATCACATACGGAAGCGAAATAATCAAGAACACGCAAATTATCCATTTTGTATAAACAGAGGAAATCAAAACTCACAATAAAATTCTATTGCCACAGATAACATCAGAAGCCCAACTGCAGCCTCAGGCACTGGGCCTCATTTTAAGAAATAGCCAAGATTTTCCTGGGTGATAAAATCCTAATGGCATGTCTACACTTCTTGTGCAAAACCACAGAGGGGAAAGGGGGCCTTCGCCAGATGCAAGGGTGATCAGTTTGCTGTCAGGAGCCAGAGCTGTCACTGAGATGATTAAGATCCAATGCTGATGCTCAGGAAAAAGAATTTGCAAGACAACCCAGAGTTACTGCCAGCCTGTCCTCCTTTGATCTGGAAAATCTCTACCTTCCCTTTGCCATAGGCACGGGGGTTTTCAGTACTCTAAGTGAAGAAGTAGGCTGTTAAGGAAAGCATCACAGCCTTGAAAACGCCCAGGTAAATTTCAGTTTCCACTCACTCTAAAATAAACATCCCAGGTTGGTACTTTGTATCTCCTAGCACCCAGAGACCCAGCAAGTTCTGCAAGGCGAGGGAAGCTGCCGGGATATCCAAGTGGTAACTGTGTTTCTCAAGGGCCTGCCTTGTACTTCAGCACAGGAGAAAAATTATATTCATGGGGCTTAAACCCAATAGAGGGTTTGGAAATAAAGGAGGGAATGTGAATAAGAACTAAAAAGTTGGCCAAATGCTAAAACAAGAAACGAGATAAAGAGAGGACTGGTAAAGGAAAGAAGCTAAGGGACTCAGTTGAATCTGGGGACTCAGTTGAACTCTCTCTGCTCTGAGACTTGCCTATTTATGCCCCAAGATGATTAAAAAGTAATGATTAGAGTAGCATAAATCGTGACCAGTTGTCTTTGGAAATAATATCATCCATGTAAAATGACCACACTGTATTATGTGATTTTTCCCATGAAACTCCATAGCACTTCAGACGCTGGATGAAAGTATACATAAATTTGACATGGGACATAGGTTCCAAGGACAAATGTGGCTGTTATTTTCTGACTGTGTTACATCAGAAAGAACTCCAACTGGTTTAACCTGATGTAGTTGCCTTCACATTGATGGAGAGGTACTCAATTGCATCAGCCATGGACTTGATCTGCAGTAATAAGTTAATCTAGAAGAGTATCAAAATATAGACATAAAGTTCTCATTGCTGACCTTTTTATCCTGTGCTATAAAATCATCCTACCCATCTATGATTCACTCACATACATTAATACAGACCTGAAAAGCCTTATTACAGCAAAAAGCACAGGCCACCAAATCAGCTTCTAAAACAAATACACTTTTCAGGACCTCAAATAGCCCATTGTCCCCTGGCCTCACTTGAGGGAACAGTTGTTGTTGACATAAGGTGTATGTTTATGGTGGATGAATATTTGTTTTCAATAAAATTGAACTAATCTCTGCTGACCATACATAAAGTTTAGCAAATAACTGTCCACTATTTGCTTAAGCAATTCCATATATTGCATCAGATGATGGAAAGGGGTGAGAGGCGGGGGGCAAATTGGTGGCTTTGCCATGTACAGCTGCTGGGACCACTAAAAAAAGGCTCCAATATAGGCTGCTTAGGGATATTCCTGTCATGGGTGAGAGTCTTAGACCACTCCATACGTGCAGGACAGTTTCACAGGGCCCATAAAGATATGGAACTCGAGAAGCAAGCTATGCATTCTTACCCATATGTGAAACTTGAGCCTGTCAGAGATACAGTAGTGTCTCCACAGGAATACTGAAAGAAAGTTAGATGAAAAGGAAGGAACAGCACCCATAAACCTTACTGCCTGCCTCAGCTGAACACACACCCTGCAAAAAGCACATGAACTCCTCTTGGAAGCACTCTAGTTATAGCAGTTCTACAGTCTGTATGGACAAAGTCCAGTAGAAATAAAGTAGAAAAAGCACACTGTTACAAATAACTTCTCTAGTAAGACTAACACCAGGTGAATTCTTCTTTAGGCTTTTAAAACACCTCAAATGAAAATATTACACTTTTCAGACTTTTAGCAGAGCTGGCTTCTTACCTGGATGTCCTTCTCCCACGGACTCCGATGTGAACATGAAAGCCCCCTCATCATCAAGCGTGTAATCACATAAACCATCCACCGGCCCATTCATGGCTCTGATGCTGCTCCTGATGGGCTGCTGCAAACGGGGCTTGGAGAGCTCAACCTTCAGTGCCTTCTGTTCAAGAAGGCTCTAACAGCAGGACTATTGCTGTCTTCACTTATTACCTCTTGGGCTAACCTGAATTTCAGTGTGTGAAAGCAGCATGTGCTTGCATCCGTGCCTGCATGCAAGGAGTATGCATGTGCCTGAAGTCTGTATCCCTACCTAGCCTGATCTGTCAGTCCCTGGGCTGCTCCTATATACGGAAAAGTGAAAGTGCCCAGATAATCATGTGAGGAAAATGGAAGAGCCCATTTCTTGGCAGGGGAGTTAGTTAACTTTAGGATACTTCACTAATTAACTCAGTTCTTGGAAACACTCTGGATTCAACCTGTGCAAGATTGGTTATCTTAGCAGCTCCACTGAGCATGAAGCAAGGCAGGAGTGCTAGTGACAGTTCAGGTCAGCTGCTTTTCTCTTTGGCTCTCCCCTGATTCTGGGATCTATGGTGTACTTCCAGCTCTGTGTTGTGGTTCTGCAGGGATATATACAAAATGTGTAAACTCATATCTTTCCTAATGAAGGACTAGAAGAAGATTGCTTTGCATCATATAATCATACTTTCCTTTTACTTTTTCATCTCTAGAAAACTAGAATTCTCTCATGAACTGTTTTTTTAATTTTCATTCATTTTTCGTGCACATTTGAGACAAAACATCTGATAAGATCTAGCACCACGCTGCTTCACAGTCTGCTACACAGAGCTTACCCTTCAGCCTTTGCTTTTCTTTTCCCCTGCCCTTTCTTCTATTGATACGGGTCAATTTTAATTATATTTTTGTATCATATTCCCATACTATATCCATAACCCTTATAATTACAATAACTGCTGAATCTCAGAGCTCAGTGATGGGTTCTGCTGCAGAGAATTTCTTCTAGTCAAATGGCTCATGTCTGGAATATGCTGAAGGTATGTCGGGTATGAAGGCAGAGGGCATTTTGTGGGTATTCGTGTCTTTAAGTAAGTATATAAAAAACAAGTAAACATATCCATGGGACATATTCACAAAATGCCCACCACTACTGCACCATTATAAGTAAGTGTACTTTTCCTTATTTCCTTTACAGAAACCACTATATTCTCAATCTCTGACCAAAGCACTGGTCTATTAAAAAAATTAATTCCTTACCACTCTTCAGTTTAAAAACTTAGTTTACTTCAAACCCTCAGCCATTATTATTACTATTATTATTAATATCATTATTAGAAAATCCCCAAGATGATTCCTTAGATTCAGATTTCTCACTGCTACATATTTATGTAAGAACTCACTAGAATTTTCACTTTCTGCCTACATTCCTGAAAACAATAACCAATGCCTGTGAATGTTCATCAGGAATCTGCTGCAGCATTGGCCCCTCTCCAATAATCATCGACATGGAATCGTTCGTTTCAAACACTCTTCCTTGGTTTTCTATTGTACAGAATTCATTTCATGGAATGATGAGCACTGGTTGCACTTAAATCCCACAAATTGACACATCAGATACACATTATGAGGCACAGATTTCTCTGGAGTAAACTGTGGTCACCCCACTGATGTGAAGATACTATCCCAGCCTGAATAAATTATACATTAACACCATGCAGAAAAATAGAATTCGTAAAAAAAACCCAACAAATAAGACCAAAGAGTAACTAACCATATTAAACCTAGTTAATCTGTAACATTCAAAAATTATATTAACTTTTAAAGTAAAATAGCATCATTGGTAAGCAATCATTCTTAAATGCAAATATTTTCTTCTTCCTTATGGAGGCACCAAAAGACAAAATGGGAATGGATGAAACAGAAAATGATTTTGTGGGTATTAAAGAGTTTTCTTTCTGATTCTACAATCATCCAACAAAAGCAGACAGGACTGATTATCATTAGCCTGTGAATTCTACTATCTCTTGCTTCTGGTTTTGCTTTTCCTTGGTTTTCAATGCCGCTTAAGGAGAGAAAGTGTAGTTTGGGAATCAGCATTCATGGGTTTAAGGCAACACTTCAGGAGAACGCAGGACTCACACAATTCTCTTACCACATGTAAAAATAAAAAACCCACAAGCTCTAAAAATGCTGAAGAGCACAAGTATTGACATACATGAGGAATGAGTTTGCAGGACCATTGTATACTTTGCTTTCTTATATATATACTTTATACAGTTCTTTATATATATACTTTATACAGTTCTTTTTGCACTTGCTGCTGTGTAGTTAAATGCATTGGTCCTTGTGACCTTTGGAGGGTCACCCTTCATTTAAAAGTCTCTCTGGTACTAGTACTCCAGAAATGTTGCCAACCTGCATTTCACATTAACTTGTGTAACACCTCCAATGTGAGTTTCTTCCAGCTGTACTTTTACTATCAAGAGCAGGACATTTGCTTTATGGTCATGAGGCACCTCAGCATGTTCTCTTCTAGGACATCTATGACCAATGCTAATGCATTGTAGGATTATGTAATGTTTAATTTGGCTTCTCCTCCCAGACAATTTGACTTTTTAAATATTTGAAAAAAGGTAAGATAGTGTTTTATCATCATGTCTTTTTGGCATAGCACTCCTGTCTATGAAAATAAAGAAAAAGGATGACACTAAGAGAATGATTGACATCAGCATTTTTCCTTATTCCATTTTATTGATAATGACTCAGCACTCAACGTAACAGGATTCCAAATTTTCTATTAACTTTATTGCCATACTCACCTGCACTGAACCCTAATAAAGTTTCTCTGGAAATCTCTTTATAATTCATGTATTGCCCATCATTGTATTACTAGTATCAGTTATAGGGAAATCATTTCTTAAGCTGTGAAATTTCTTTCTCTTATCACAGCTTTCGAATGTTTAAGGTAATGACTTGATATGTAGAGATCACACACTTTTACTACAGTAACTTAAAATTACAATTCCACTACATTAAAGAACCAAAACATGTTCAAGTGTAGCAATATACAGGAATACTTCATGGATACAAATAACATGTAGGAAAGTGTTTTCCTAAATACTTCTGTTTTGTTCTCTCACTTTATCTTCAGATTTGATTTTTACCAAGTTAACTGTTTAACAGGCTTAAATTTCTTACTTGGCCATTTTATTCTCACTTCATGCAAGGAATTTACTCCTAATTAATGCCCGTGGAAACAATTTTTCAGGTGTTTACAAAAACTACTTTAATACTAGATTCATTTTTGCTGTTTACTATTACTAGTTTCTATTATACAAATAATGTGCTTTCAAGGAGTTACTGCAGTCCATCTTTTTTTTTTTCCAATTGGAAACGAGCAATAAATTTTGCAAGCCTCATGGGAATATCTTCTAGGGCTTCTTGGTTGGTTGGTGAAAAGCCTTGACTTAGCCATTTTGGTTAGGGGAAGGTAACTGTTTTGGTTTATTTTTAGAGTTAACATAAGGAAGATTGGTTAAAATGTGTTTATTTCCTTTGCATGAAGAATGACAAACCTGATCAAAGCAATAGAGTTTGAACATGGGGAATTCAAAATTTGCTTCCCACCTGCTTCAAAACTCTTGCCTCTATCTAGTATTATCTGAAAATGAGAGTGGCTCAAGGCCTCCCAAACATGCAGGTGTAGATTTCACTGGCCCATAAACATTCAGGGTAAAATAAATACTGCAGAGCAGAAAAAAAAAAGGTTGTGGTTGTAGCAGGAAAGAAAGTAGTGTGCCCTGAGATGGGTGTCTATCACCCAGCATTCATTCTTCCATCTCACCTTTCACCTTCTTCAGACTGGACAATGGGACCTCCTGCACATGACCATGAGCGATTCACCCCTTTCATTCTGGAGGGCTTTTATGACTTTTTGAGTAAACACCAATTACAGTCAGAGCAATTTCTTGGTGTGCACTCTATCTAACTCCACAGTAACTTCAGCTTCAGAGGGGTCCTCTGTTGCATCTCCCAGCTCCCATCCCTGCCATTTCCTAATAAGTGTTTCCAGGTTTTTCTAGCGCCAATACCAGAGAAAATAATTAATTTTGCTTCTCTCCCCTGTGCTTGTCCTTTTTGCATCTATTTGACCTCAAACTCTCTATTCCAATGCCTCACTGAATCACAATGTTTAAAGCTGGACAGTCTCTACTCCAACCTTCTGCACAAAGCAGGACCAACTTGAACAGGTAGTTCATGGCCATTTTATAAAGTAATATGTGCCAGGCCTTTATACATGAAGTGGCAACTTTAAGTTTCTTAGGAAATAATTAAATCTACATTGGGGTTAAATTGGGCTTTTGTTAAAATATATCTTGGTGTTAATTACACTGGGAGCATTATTTCTTTAAAATTAGCAGAAATTAATACAAATTATTTTTTTATTTATTCACCTAATAAAAGTACTAGCAATTCATGTCTCAACCCCAAGATGACAATAAATTAAAGTCTTTTTTTGTAATCATTTTTCATAAATAACCCTTGTCATACAAAAATGGTGCAAAAATAGCTAGATTAGTTAAAGTTTAAAGTTTTCCATTTGCTGATTGGTTACTATTGCTTCATTTAAACAGCATTAAACCACACTGGCATATAATCAGTTCTGCCTTTAGTCTTCAGCAGTTTTTCTGTTTAAGTTATAAGCTCTGTAGAGCAATGCACAAGCTTTTGTTTGTGTTACATACTTATGTGAAGGCCTATTACAACAGAATCACAAGTTCTTTGTATCCTTCACAAATTATGAGAGGGTAGAAAGGAAAAAATAGAGCCATGTTCCACACTCACCTCACACAATTAAAAGTTTCAGTTTGCAAATGTAGCAGTGTACAACATACATATTTAGCATTTTAATCATAAGCCACCATAGTAAATGTAGTAAATTTACCCATTCATAATTAAAATGATGCCTTAGAAGGTATGGAAGAGTCTTCAATTAGAAATCATCTCCCTTAAACCTTACAAAAAACCATCTATATATTTTACTGGATGTTTTTTCCAACTGCTATGGTCAGTTTTTTGGCTAGGGAAAGACTGTCATCTGACATGTAACAAAGCACAAGCCCTAATTTCAATTGCACGGGGTGTGATCACACATGAGATCCACAGCAGCCACAGTTTCTTTCTGTGGGAGTAGTTAGGGCTCTTAGCTGTGAATGACAGCTCTGCTCACCTGCCCAGACTAAACCCCATTACAGCCATAGATCTTTATCTCAGCTTGGTTGGGGAACTCAGCTGGCTTCCAGCAGCTTGGGCTCCGGATGATCTTCTGCTTTCCTGTGTCTTGTGACATTATCAGTGCAAACCATTAGGATTTCCTCAGTACCTTAGGAAAGAGGCTGATGCATTTATCTATTACCCAAGAGTTTCTGCTGCAGTGTTTCATAGATGTTTACAGTACAGGTGGTCTTTGGACTTTGAAACAAATATTGACTTTAGTGCATGAAGTCAGATTTCAGAAACCTATCTGCAAGAACAGTTGTGGAATTCATTAATTCTGGCTTCCTGACAAGGAACATTAGGTTAAATTCAGACACATTTGACTTTTTCTTGAAACAATGCTGGAACATACTTTTCCTTCATCCGGTATAAAACTGTGGCTACTTCTCTGGACCAAAACCCTTTATAAGTATTCTGTTTCACATACACTACACATAGGGAAGTAGTGTATGTTTCCTACCCTACTAGTGTATGTTTTCCTACTCTTCTATGCTTGCAATGAAAATATTTACATACTTGAACTGCTTGATACAGGCAAAGACCTATTCAAACACTCAATACTAATCTAGTAAATAATGCATAGCATAATTTTACATGCATTTTGCATTATTGAAAATAACTACACAATGTTGTGATCTCAAGAATTAGACTTTTATGGCTATCAGGAGAAAAAGATACTGCACACATCCAACATCCATTTTAGCCATGGTTCCTCTCTGTGGTTATTCAGAGTCTTTTCAGAAATTCTCTCACTGTCACTGCTACAGAGCTCAAATGCTCTACTGGTGCTATGAGGTCTGCAGGACACTCTAAACTAAATCAACTGACTGGTGACATCTTTCAGAAATCCTCCAACCTGACCTTGCTACTACAGCTGATCCAGACTGGGAAGGTTGCCACTTAGGTAGCAATTTCACATATTTCACCTGGGCAAATATAATACAACCAGCAAAGATTATTATCTTTTATCTATGTCTGACAGATTTCACTGCAGTTAGTCATTTAGCAGTTTCAGATAAGCAGGTCTGAACTAAAACAAAGCCAAAACTACTCTTTGATATCTGTCTAAACATCCATTAAGTAATGGAAGAAGGGTATGCAGGATCACCTAACACAAGTATATAAACAGTACTATACAAAAATCCACACAGCAATCACAACACATCAATGTTTCTAGATTCCAGTTAATAGAATACGGAATGGGAAATGGATCTCACCAAAAGATCTTTATGCTTATAGACATAGTTGCCTTCTCAGAGTGTCATTACGACACTTTTCTTCAAGTCCTTTACCCTGAAACAAACTAAAAAGCTCAAGAATTATAATGTGTTACAATCTTGCTTTGATCCTTAGCAACAAGAACACTTGTAGCAATGAGAAATATCAGTACCTGGAATGTTATGTCTTACTTGTTGTACTAAAACATGAAAAATTATTCAAATGAACAAAAAAAGCCCCCCAAAAACCTCCTGAATATGATTAGTGTTTGCAATGTGAATTAAGACTATAAACTTCAAAATTTTATTCTTAAGGTTTAAGATCAACAGCTTTTTCATTTTTGCAATGGAGAGTATTCAAGTTATGCACAAATCTCAGAACTCCAGAAAATAATCCAGCCACACTAGATCATCTCAAGGAAGAAGACAGTTTTAGTGCTTTAAGTGGAAACTGAAGCCTGCAGCTCTACTAGGCAGGGAAAGAGAAGGACAAACCTAATCCCTTTACCATCTTAAACCCTACCCTACATAGGTGTATAGACTCCCCACAGGTAGCAGCTCATAGCTAAACACGTGAAAGAGTTGATCTTAGGGTATATCTCTATCTTTCTTCTCCAATATTTTCTTACCCATCGATTCTTCTTTTTTCCCTCTTCCAGGTTTTCCTATTAATAAATTTAAGGAGCACCTAAATTTCCTACATTCACATCAATTACTTGATTTCTATGCAGAGGATTCTTTCCTGTTTCCTCACAGGAGGTTGACAGCTTATAGGTTTCCTGCTGCTGCTTCTTTTTTACGTCCATAATCTGTGTTGCTTGTAATTAAACACCAGTGTTGCCTTTGGCCTCTCAACAGTTTGGTAAATCAGCCAGAAAACAGAGATCAGAGCAGACCTGCTACAATCAAAACCTATCAACTACTCCTATTGACCCTGAGAAGAAAAAACATTTGACTCATACATATTAGAAGGTTTAGCCAGTGAAGTGAAGCATCTCATTTTCTGCTTTTGAAAATTGGTATTGAAATCAGCACCTGGCATAAGCCAACTCCTCCAAGGTATCTTTTCGGTGTTTTCAGAAATCTTGGCTAAAAAGAAAACTAATGGCAAGTTTATACTCCAGCTTAATTGTTAAATTCTTCCCAATTGCTACCAATGGCTTAGAATCCCAAGAGCACCAGTCAGAGGTTGTGGGTAATCAGCTCTTGTTTGTTCCCTCTCCCCCTGTGCAGTACCATAAAACACATCACTGGGATTCTGCAAGTCTTTAGAGGCAAGGTCAGCCAGGTCATTTCAATGTGTAATTATTTTTAAGACACATACAGATATTCCCACGCAGTTGGCATGAGTGTTTTACTAGGACTCAGGTTGGATTCCTGCCAGCAAATTCAGTAAGCACAGACCTGATCTCCTTAGAAACTAAAATATGAAATTAATTTACAGATTTTTGAGTGCACAAATATGCAAACCTATTCAAATCTGTGGGTTTCATTTTTATGGTGTTTATAACAACGAAATACTGTAAGCAATTTTTTTTAAACTTAAATTAGGAATTTACTTGTCCTACCAAACAAAGAAAAGTTGAGAGAATTCAGTGGACCTTTCTCTAAAGCTTAGATGGTCCTTTGATTTAAAGAATATGGAAAAGAATATTGGTATATGGGTGCCAGCTGCATGAGCTCACCACACACAAAAGTGGTGACTTTCTTGTAGTCACAAAATAATGAAAGAGTTGTAGCTGCTGGAGAGACTTTTGAAGAAACTGCACCAAAATAAAGAAGCCTGACTTTACTCTGTCAAGACACAAGCCAAATGTATAGAAATAGAAATACATAGGTCTGACTGTATTTACTGACTTTTTGTGCCATGCAAAGCCTGAGCAAATTCATAGACAGATTCACACACTGTAACTATGCTGAGAATTTAAATGATAGCTAAAAAAAAAAACAACCTAGAGAAGTCACATAAGGAGGGTAAGGGGAAAACATGCTACACTTAACAGCAACCTACATGTGAGCAGTGGCAAAACCATTTATCCTAAAGATACTAAGAGGCAGGTGCCTATAAACACAAACTTTTGAGATAAGAGAATAGTCAGTGTTTCAGTATAGTCCTTTAGTATATCATCAGTGGTAGTTTTTATAGGGTTCATGATTCTTACCAATAAATCTGACTCTATAGTTTTAAAATACAAGCAAATACAAAAACATTTAACCCAAGTTCAAGTGAAAAACAAAATACTGGTGCATTTTTGCTATAGGCTCCACTTAGACACATATGCCCACAGAAAAAATGTTGAGGAACAGCTGCCTCAGAACTGCACCCCAGTCCCAGCCCTAGAAATCTTCAGCTGTCAGGGCCTAAGGGTAACTTTTCAGTGCAGCCTGGCTTACAATCAAACAAACAGATCCTGTTTCCCAGGTTACAATTATCAGCTAAATAAACAGAATTTTTTTCACTTATCTACTAAACACATCAGTGGCAAAACCGCAATTGCTTACGATAATGAAGCAAATACAGGTGGGTCTGTGTGCAGCCAGTCATTTCTGCAAGAAAGGACATCCAAGAGGTGGAGCAGAAATTGGGCAGTGTGATTGGAGAAGCCTAACACACTCCCAGGAATGTGACTAGAAACACAGCAAAAGAGAGCTGCAGTGCCCCTCTGCTGAAATGGAAATGATTTATTATCTGAATGTTTCCTCTTTCCAACCCTCCCCACAATTAAGCTCTTTTTATTTCTGTGCTGCCTTGCAGATACAGTTTGAGGCAATCATTTCTCTCTTGTTTTAATATTAAGTGCATTAAAAATTTAATAACTAGGAGATGGTTTCTCAGGAGTAGAAGTCTGTGTTAGTTGAGAGTTCAATCCTCTTATGTTTCAACCACAACTTTTTCAGCAACTTCAATGAGACCAAGACTGAGATCCCTGGAATGCATCTTCAGTACACCAAAAAAGGGTTTGCCTCAATTTTTTTGAAACCAAATAACGACAATCAGCTCTATAATGGAGCTGAAAATATGACTCAGTTCATTAAGAAAAACAGACTAACCAAAATACTGATCAAGTTCAAACATACATCCACCTCCTCCACAAGGAAAAGCCAATTTCTTTATCTGGCATCTACTAGACAACATCTAAACTATGAAGGAACCGCTGAACAAACTAATTCGCTGAACTTAAACACCAATTGGTTCTTGCATCAAACTAAAGTCACATTTTCCACAAGTACTTTCCCAAGATTTTTGGAAGAAAACCCCAAAATTTTTATTACATCAACTTCTATTGAGATCCATGAGTGACTACATGGAGAAAATGGCAGAATTCCCTTGGGGAGTTAATTAAAAAATTCTTAAATCTTTTACATACCCTTAGAGAAGCTAAAATTATTCAGATAGCTTTGGTGCAATATGCCTAAATATCAATTTTTATTTTTAAGTCAAATCCAATCTTCACATCATCATTTAAAGTACACTGAATTTTTAAATTGTGATGGATGAAAGTAATGGGGGAAAATCTGGAATTTTTAGTGAAGCATATATTTCTGTAGCAGTACAGAAATGTCAATACAGCCTTTGAAATATATAACTCAAGAAAGATTAATCAACAAGGACCAAATGGCAAACTTCTCTGCTCATTCCATTACCTGACAGTATGAATGTGCATTTACTTTCAGGTGCTAAAACAAACATGCCCAGTATAAATGTATTAATAGGGTTTGAATTTTTGGGCATTGATTTTGGATGACCTATCTCAGACAGGATCTCATAAATGTAATTTTTCATGATATGGTATCTTCTAATGTATTTAAATAAAAAACAGTGTAGATTACAAAAATTCTGATCTAAATTAAACACTAATTTTGGTTAATGATAATGATTCTATGATGTAACTGGGAAGACCCACAGTACTGAAGTTGCATACATGTCTGAGAACTCTCCAATTCTGAGAATGAGTCTTCTGCTTAACTTGTTAAAAATCTCCTACACTGTGCCAGCTCAAAAAAAAGGCACCTTCCTCTACCTGGCCTTTCTTCCATTACTATTAGCCCAATGCCTGTACAAATGCTTGCAATAGTATAACTTCTTGCACTGTATGAATTGTAACAAATACTCAAGTGTAAAACACAATGACTGCATGAAGGTCTATAATGGCAGCACCAGAAAACAAACAAAAGTAATAAAACCAAACTCCCCCACAAGGAAACCCAAACAGAAACTCCAAAAAAGCAACAACTCAAAAACAAAACGGTAAAAGCAAACAAATACACTGGCAAGATGTTTTAAAAAGTACATCAGTCCTTATCAGCAAATAACAGGCTTAGACTCTCATTTCTAGCTGTAGTCAATAGACAACACTGCTCTTTTTCTATCCTAAGTACAGGAAATTCTTCAAAGAAGTAAAGCAATTAATAGCTGACTTCAAATATGAGTAAGCTGTATTAGCAAAGTTCAGAGAAATTCAATTTAACATTTAATCCACACTAATTCCCATTATCATTAGCAAATTACTGTATAAAACTTTAGCTTACAAAAAGATAAGTTAGTTCCTTTAGACTATGAAGGAAAATCATTCATCATAAAAGGGACTGCAAACTGAATAAAACCTATTCCATTAAAAGATAACTTTAAAATAAATGTGTTTTCTGCAACATGCATTTCTCCATGCAGGAGAAGGTTCTCACACTGCAGAGCTGTTTTCACCTCTGTGAGCAGAGTGACAGTTAATCTGGATCATTTTGTCCTATTCTGGGCTTCATATCTGTTTTCATCCTTGTGCTTCAGTATTGCAGGAATGAGAACAGCTGTGAATGGGCATGTTACTATCAGCATGTTCTCTGAAGGATCTGCACATGGCCTGCTCACCCTAAACAAGACTGCTCTTACTCTGAAGAAAGGAAAAATGACAATTTCATACATTTTCTGTCAGTATTTAGAACCTTATTTTCAGTGACAGTTTGCATCATCTGTCTATGAATTTTATCCTTCTTTCCTAAATTTCACAAAAATTTATTCAAAGGGAGTGTAAGCTGCAGATGAAGCTACCTTATGTAATTGCTTATTTTTTTTTCTTTCCAATGTACAATTTTACATTTTATGCAGTGGTTAAATTGTGCTAACACTTCTGAAATCACATCATGTGCAGTAATTGAAAGAGTAATCCATCCTCCTCCAGGCTCTAGCTTGCTAAATTCCAAAGAAGGTGAAAGTTCAGAAAGAGAAGGCAAAAATTATTTTAAGCTTCCTTAATTTCCCTCCAGGTTTAGACACCCAAGGAGAAGTCATCTTTGTTGTGAACTACATTTTCAAGTGACCTACAGGCAGGTTTGCACCTCAAGAAAGCATGGAGCCAAGAACTGTTTACCTCTTGTCACATATCCAAGATAAGAATTCCTATAAAGCTGTAATGCACCAGGTCTGTGCACATCAGATCCTGAAAAAAGTGGGAATTCCTATAAATAACATTTTAACAAGAAAAGTTTTCTGTACCTAACAATAAAGAAACGGGTAAATTGGAATCTACCATTTTGTTTTGACCCTTGCTTAGTAATTTTCTGATAAAAGTTTCCATCCAAAACTTCCTTCCTTGAAATAAAGTGAGGAATATGAACTGCAGCATCACAAAGAAAAAGTCACAGTTAAAAATAAGCTGAAACAGAATGACAAACAGAAGTTGCAGTTTTCATAGGCTGTAATTGACAGAGCTTCCAGTGTGCTTATTTAGGATGCACTCTAGTGGACACACATATAACAAAATCAAACAAAGATACAAACAGATTAAAGGATAAAAAAATGAAAGCAACATGTCATCAGAATTAATTTCTAGCATGTTTTAAAATAGTATCTTACTTTCTGAAGGCTGTATGAAGGTTGAAATTTTCATGGTCAACATGGCTGGACATTAAGTGTTGAAAACGAACATCAGTTACCAATTTTTGGAAGTGTTAATCTAAATATTATGAATCAGTTATAGATGTTGTTTAAAAAACAAATTCCATCTGTTTATCTATTTACTCCATCCCTTTGAGATTGGCACAAGAGGCTGCTGTGTATTCAGTGTTAACAGGTGTAATTAAAACTGTGGTATCACAGTGTGTCCTTGAATGATTCTATTGTAACTGTTTGTAACAAATATAATTGTAAACTGTGTCAAAATCTGGAACATCAACCACAAGGGTGTATTCATGTCACTGGAAAAGTTTTGACTATCACAGAAACTGCAAACCAATCAGAATTATTGTAGATAGCAAAGCCTGACCACTTAGACACAAGAAATAGTTCTACTTTTCATGACTCCAAAAGTTTCAGAAACATTTCTAAGTATTTATACCCAGTAAATGACTTTAAGGATGCTCATATAAGACATGGTTGTTAGCAGCATTCAAAAAGCAGTGTAGCAATAGGATGGGCACAGGATTTTTTTTAATAGAGATACTTTAAGGGAAAAAATAATATATTAATATATAGAAATATCAATAGTGCTCATGTTTTTAAAATTTTGTAGGATTATTCTTAGTCTGATCTACATGATCAAGCCAAGTTTTTCAGAGCAGGAAAACATTTATTATGTGATTGACCCTTGTCTCTTGGGTGTACAGATATTTTTAACAGTTTGCCAAAGACAGCAAACCACTTAGACTCAGCAATACTATTAAAAAAATTGAAGTGAAATTATCAGAAAAATCTCTTTCATCCCAAGACTGAAGAATGCAGTGAATGCATTAACTATGCGCTGATTTTCTAATGAAAGCTATTTTCATTACACAATATTGGCCACGACCATCTAAGCTGTAGTAGAAGGCATAGATGCAAAGGCACATTTTATAGAAGAACAGCAGGATTTCTTGATGCTGAAGTTTTTCCATTTATAACAAAGAGACATAGAACATTCTTGACAACCTATACCAAGATTACAAACATCTGTTCTTTTAAAAATGCAATCTTTAAGTATTATTTAACTTATTTTTATAGATAACCATGGATCAAATGAAATATTCTTCAAAATTTTTAGAAGTAAAGTTTAGAAATAATGATGGTATTTGGTAGAGAACATATTTAATTTCTTGATTTACAAATTCAAGAAAAATGCAGTAAAGTCTTAAAAACTTGATTAATCAAGACTAACATGCAGACACTTGCAGCTTACCTAGTACCACACAATACCCAAAAAAGGTTCTAATAATAAATATAATAATAAATATATCTTCCAATGATAAAGACCTAGATGCCCTCATGACTTCTAGGAGACAAGATCTTCTAGTATCTACTGAGTCAGAGTTAAATTTACCTCTTTCAAACACATTTGGGAATTCTGATTGGATTTTTGCACCAAGTTTGAAGTCCAGAATACTCTCTCCATCTTTTAATCTGCAGAGCATTCCCTTTTTCTGTCAGAAACCATTCAAATTCTTGAAAATAATTTTCAGTAATATTTTATTCTTTTAACATTGATTCAAATTATCATATTGTAGCATCCATCCTCAAATCATATTGACACTTTAGCTATATTGTTATTTATTATGGTTACTTCAATATGCAACAAGTAGAAAATATATTTGTTGCTTTCACTTCAGCTGCAATTTTCTTCCTATAAGTCAGCCATGCTAGTTAGAATGCTTTAAGAACAAAAAGGAAGAATAGGTATCAGAAATAACAGACTTTATACAAAGACCTTGAAAACACACACCAGAGAAACAGTTACATAAATCAGTTATATTTATAAAATACATAAATCAAGATACTACACTTCAGGATAGCAAGTAATGAGTAGAAAATATATTTACTGCTCTCAGGTCAGTTCTAATTTTCTTCTTCTTCTTCTCCTTCTTCTTCCTCTTCTTCTTCTTCTTCTATTACTGTTGGGAGGTCTGTTTGACCCTGGAAAACAACAACAAAAATATTCTACCACTTACCAGCATTCACTGAGCTTTGTAAAAAGGAAAATAGAAAAACCTGCCCATGGCAGACAAGTTGGTATTTATCAGTATAATCATGTATTCTTCCATTCAATAGAATGAATACAATTAATATCATAATTTTATTATAAAATCCAGCAAATTTGGATGATGCATTGTGATTTTGAGGGCAGAATCAATAGTACAAGCATATATGCCTTATTTTATCAATCTGTTTGTAATTTGTAGCAAACATGTCACTGTAAAACCTGAAATAACATCCCCAAAACCCAATGGAATCTAACACCTTTAGGCATGAAAACTTGGCACATGTAGAAAGTAGCAGGCACTTAAGACTCATTTTCTCTTCTGGTTTTACAATTTTCTTATTAAAGAACCCATAAAATATGCCCAAAGCCTCAAGAATATTTTAAAATATGTAATTATCAGAAAATGATAAAAACTGGGACTATATGGGATCTTGCATACACACCTGATTTACCTCAGTGGAAAAAACACCTGTGAAAAGCTGACCCTAAGAACAGTTATGTTAAACTTTCATAAATCTATTGTCAGCACAGAAAAGCAAATTTTTAAGAATCAATAATTTATAATCTGTTTCTAAACACTTACAGGTTCACTCTCATCTGGCTCCTCAGGTTCATCTGTAACTTCAGCTATTGCCTGTTCATTTTCATGTGGTAAAGAAAACCAGTTTTCAGCTCATGTCAAATGTCCCATGTCATGAAATCACATTTCAGGTGTGTTAAAATGACATTATGTATCAATGTAAAGAGAACACTTTAGATAAGTGCTATACAAGTTTAGTAGTATGGGAATATGTCTTGGTATGCTTAGCCCTATTTTTAAATTGATTTTTTAAATTAACAGCGATTTAAAGTTTTTATAGATTATTTTTTGTCACTTTCATATGTTCATCTTCTTACAATTATGTTTTGTCAGTATTTTAGCAGAGTTTTCTAAAAACTTAGTTATTTCTAAAATACTCTGTGCCCCACAGAGTTTTAAAAGCTTTAGGGAGATAAGCATGCCAATGATCCCTGTATGTTTTTACTGAAGCAGCATTAAAAGACCATAAACATGGATATCTGTATAGACACTGTTCTGTTAGTGTAAATTCCCATGCACCACTAAGATAGCAGAATCCAGATGCACTGCAATTCCAAACCACAGCTCTTTTTCCAGGTACAGTAAATGGATTTTGTGCTAACCCCCTGTAAAATATTACTATATTGGTACTTCAATTAGACATGCTTATTTTATAAAACTTTCTAATAAATACCATCAAGAAATGTGGAAGCATCAGGTAAGCTGACCTTATGCTGGATTTTTGGAGTAAATTTATGTTCTGCTCTGACCAAAATTCAAATATAAAACCCAGACTGCAGAAGCCATGTGTTAAACATTCCCCCCTATCTCCACTCCTGTTTCTTTAATTATGTGTTAGTTCAACACTTCTGCTTTGTGTTTTGTAATTGATGCCTGCATCTGGAAAAAATGGCTGATAAATGGTATTTTCAAACCACCAACTAAGCATTGGCTTAAACCTCTTGATCTACCTGCTGCAACTGCCTTTCAGCTTCCTTTTTCTGTGCTTCCAACTCTGCAAGTTCTTTCTCCAACTCAGCCTGAAATCAGTACAAGAAAGGACAAATTAGAAAGAAAAAAACCCCCACATGTATCTTTTCCACCACATTGTTTACAATGTATTTTATATTGAAATAATAAATAAAAAGTAAGCATAAAACATAATTTCTATGTTATGCTCATAACAAGATCCTTTCATTATCATCATTTTCAAAGGTTTGAGAAAGGTATTTGATAAAGAAGCTTTACTACCAAGAGGAAGAAAAAACAGTTAACTGAAGTTAGTACACACTTCAGATACTGTCTCATTACACAAGCTCTTTCCCAGTTTGTATTAGTTATCTCCTGGATTAAGTTCTTTGATGCTTTGTGTAGTACCTAGAATACAATCAAACCTATAGAAAAATTTGGCAGGCAATGTCATTAACATTAATCATGTCCATCAGCAACCTTCAGCATTTACAACTGGAAATATCTAACAGGAAGTGTTTATTAATTGGGAACACAAGTCTTATTATATCAAAACTTCAGAAACTGCATAATCTATTTATATTCAACAACCTTAGAGAATACTGTTTGCTCTTGCATTTTGTGAGCAGTTACAAACATGGTCATAATTTTCTATTTCTTTTTGGTAGATAAATGCAAAACTTACCTCAGTATTTGACTACAAAACTGAGGTTAAAAAAATGCATCTAATGTGAGTATTGTTCAACATTTTCCTGTAGCTCAGGTAAAATGATTTATTTAATTCTCAGTGAATTATCTCTAGACACAATCTCTTTATTTTCATTTACTATTTTACATCACTCATGAAACCCTTAAGCACATTACTTTTGGTTTGCAAATTACTAAACTCCAAATTTTAAAACTGCAAGTGAAATAAAATGAATGCATCTTACACTAGAGCTGGGCTTAATGTGATCAGCATAAATTTAAAATTAAGCTTCTTAAAATAAGCTTAAATTAAAATTTAACTTATTAAAATAAGTTAAAATTTGATTTTAACATCATGGAAGTCATCCATACAAAAAAAATCCAGTCAGGTCACATCAACATCACCATGGCAACCCTGGGTTCACATGAATCCTTTACAAAAAATGGCTAGAAACACAGATGTTATATTAATTTCATATTATAAGCCCAAACAGTACTTTCAGTTACTTCTCACATAACTCCTAAACTGGCTGACTTTTAACTTAACAGCCATCACTTTTTAATAACATTTTACTGCATAATATGTAACTTTTCCTACCCATGTACTGACTAATAACTTCAGTTAATCAGAAAAGGGAAATTAAAATGCGTGCTTTATGTCACTTTTATCAAAATCATTATACAGCTATTAGAAGTATACATAGAGCTCCAAGATGCCACAGCACACTATGCTGCTTGGAATGATCTATTATTAAGTATTAATAACCTGCCGTTGCTCTTCCAGTTTCCGCTGCTCTTCCTCGATTTTTAACCTTTCAAGTTCTGCTTGGGCTGCCACCCGTTCTTCTTCCAGCTCAGCTCTCTCCAGTATTCTCTATTTCAGAGGTAACACAGAATCAATTAAATATAAAAATGGAGGATATATTAAATAGCATCAATTATATTATAGTAATCTTTTTCTTTTTTTTTTTTGCCTAAGTTGGATCCACCTTTTCTTCTTCATCTAAGTTTCTTCTGTATTTGTAAATCCAGTGTGCAAGATACTCTATTGGATCTGCTGGCCGATGCTCTACAACCTCTGCCAGTCCTTTCTTCAAGCAATCTCCCAGGCATTGCTTCAGATACTGAGACTCCATCCAAATCTACTGACAATGAACAGACAGATATTAGACATCAATGTCAGAATTGAGTTAGGGGCTTTAAGAATTTGTACTTAAAGTGCAGTGACACATAGTCAGTGTCACTGACTATGACATTACCTTTTACTAAGCTTGCAATTCATACAAGTTGCTTGGCAGTGGTTTAGTGCTTAAAAGCTCCAGTGGACAGGTCAGTTATAACAATCACTGCAGGAAAAAAAAGTGTTTAAACTCCACCTTACTGTTTGGACATGTATAATTCATAAACCACTTAAAACATGCTGCCAATTCTAGGTCTGTATGATAACAATAAAAAAAAAACAAACCCTGAAAACCACAACACGACGTAGAAAACTTCTACACAGATACTCAAAGAACAGGCAAGTAGTTCTGAGGACAATTTAGGGGTGATTTTTGTTTGATCTATCAGAGCTATCTTTTACACGTGTATGCGAGGCAAGGGGCTGAAGCAGTCACTCCACAGTTAGGAAAGGCACAGAAAATCTCTGGGTACACGCTTTACCAGCCCAGTAAACACAAGCTTTTAAGTAAACACGAGCCTTTCTTTGCTGTCAAGGGGGCTGAATCCATGCCGGGGCAGAGAGCCCGGACACTTAGCACAACAGCAAATCCATTCCCATTATCCGCTGTCATAGCGGCCCCAGGTGACCCTAATGAGGCCGCCCACGTCCCCTGCTCCGGGCTCCCTTTAAGCCCAGGCTGGCCCCTCCCTTTCCCCTAGGCTGCAGGCAGGGCGGGCCCGCTCCCCATCCCTACGCCGGCTGTTGCGGCTCCTGGGAGGGCCTGGCCCGCTACCCCGCCTCGCCTCACGCTCCGAGAGAGTCCTCGGCAGCCCGTAGTGTCTGCCCTGCTTCTGGTGCCGCGGGATGCGCTGTGGCCGCTCGCCTTCCCTCGGAGAGCAGCCCCGCTCCGGCTCCTTGCCGGCAGCAGCTCCCAGAGCCCCGGGACGGCAGCCCCGGGCCCGCCCCGCTCCTGCCGCCCGGCCCGGCCCGGCCCCGAAGGCGCGGGGTTGCTCCGCAACAGCGCCGGCCGCCGGAGCTGACGGAGGCGTGAAGGGCCTGCTCGGAGAGGTGACCGATGGCACAAAACGGGCAGGAGCGGCCGAGACCTCAGAGGGTTTTGTCGCCCTTGAGAGAGACCTCGACAGGCTGGAGGAATGGCAGAGAAAAGCCTGAAATTCAGGGTCCTGCAGCTGGGGAGGAATAGCCCCACCACCGGGGCGAGCTGGGTAGATCTGCCGGAGAGCAGCTCTGTGGAGAAGGACCTGGGGGGCTGAAGGACAGCAAGGTTTTGCAGCAGTGCGCTTGTGGCCGAGAAGGCCAATGGTATCCCGGGGTGCCTTAGGAAGAGCATTGCCAGCAGGAAGTGATCCTGCCCCTCTGCTCAGCCCCGCTGAGGCTCTGCTTGGAGCGCTGTGCCCAGGTCTGGGCTCCCCAGTGACAGAGACAGGGAGATCCTGGAGCGGGTACAGCATGGGGATATGAAGATGATTAAGGGATCAGGCATCTCTCTTACAAGGAAAAGCTGAGACAGGTGAGCCTGTTCAGCCTTGAGAAGAGATGATTGATAGGGAGCCTCATTAATATGTATAAATACCTAAAGGGGAGGTGCCAGGCTCTGCTATGTGGTGCCAACCACTAGGATACCACTGAATGGGCAGAAACTGATGCATAGGAAGCTCCATTTAAATAGGAGGCAGAACTTTGTGCGGGTGACCCCATACTGGAACAGATTGCCCAGGGAGGTTGTGGAATCCCTTCATCTAGAGATATTGGAAGCTGTCTGGATGCAGTTCTGTGCAATGTGCTCTAGGACAGGGAGGATGGACCAGCTGACCCACTGTGATGCTTTCCGACTGTTTTAATGCTATCTCTCTGTGAGCAGTTTCCCTTCACAACAGATGCGATTTTTTCTGCTCCCTGCAAAACTCATCGGCTGTCTTTCACCTCAGATTTGACCAGCTCTGTGTTTTACTGTCAGCTTCTAATCGGGTATTAAAAAAAACCTTACAAACAACTGCAGCTGGAAGAATTGCCTCTGTATGTTGTTAATTCCAACGCCTAAGTGCACTCACATTCTCTTGGCCGCTCCCCGGCAGAAATGGAAGGCGGGCTGCCTCCCTGACGGACCGGCCGCTGCCGGAGGTGCCGCGAGGGGCGAGGAGCCGCTGCAGCAGCTCGGGGATCGAGCGGGCCCGGCTGTGGCGGTCCGGGCCGTTCCGGCCGGGAGGTGTCGCTGGCGCCCCGCGAACGCCGCGCGCAGGCCGCAGGCGCAGCCGCCCGCCCCGGCCTGAGGGGCCGTGCACCATGGCGGCCACGGCGGCGGAGCGCGGCACGGCGGCCGAGGCCCTCGTGGGGCAGGTGGTGCTGCCCGGGGACCTGCTGCTGCTCCCCGCGCACTACGACGAGGACGCGGAGGGCGAGCGGCTGCGGCTGAGCGCGGGCACCGCGCCGCAGGGGCGGCTGCTGTGCGGGCCGGGGCTGCGGCGCAGCGGGGCCGGGCTGCTGGTGACCAAGTGCGGGCTGCTGCGGCACCGGCCCGGGGGCGGCGGCGCCTACTGGGTGGACTCGCAGCAGAAGCGGGTAGGGGCGCGGCGGTGTCCGTATGTGTGTGTGTGTGTGTTTGTGTGTTAGCACCCGTCTGCCCGCGCTCCCCTGACCTTCTCTCCGCCTCTCCCGCTGCAGTACGTGCCGGTGAAGGGTGACCACGTCATAGGGATCGTGACGGCCAAGGCGGGGGACGTGTTCAGGCTGGACGTGGGCGGCAGCGAGCCGGCCTCCCTGTCCTACCTGGCCTTCGAAGGCGCCACGAAGAGGAACAGGCCGAACGTGCAGGTGGGTGCCCTGTTAGCCGGCGGTGGCGCTTCAGCTGCGTCCTTTGGTGGCGCCTGTGTTGCATTTCAGTAGCTTTTCTTAGGGGAAGTGTTTTCATAACCCTGTGTTAGAGGAGATGGGCAGCTCTGGTTGTGATGGTTTCGCCTTGGTCCTCCTCGGATTTTGCACCTTTAGGCCGCCGCCTTTCTGGGGTTTCTTAGGAGGACTGTAACTGGCGTGCTCTGCGCTCTCTCAGCTGGCTGGGTGCTTCACTCTTCGTTTGCTCATAGTGCTGCCAGGAGCAGATGCAGCTCATGAGTAAGGTGCATCTGAAAGGGCACTCTGATGTTAAAGTTTTAAAATCTGTGATGCTGGTAGAAACTGTTAGTTGTGTCTTCTTTTAACAACACTGTTATGAATGGTTGGGTAGCACATGCATGCTGCAGTTTCTGCACACAGATGAAGTGCCATTATCAGAATGTAAAAGGAGCTGTAAAGAAAAAACAAACAGGCCTGTGTGATGTTTTTTATTGTTGTCCTACTGAATGATTATAAGAGATTATACTTTTGTTCTTTGATGCTGTTTTGTTTAGGTGGGAGATCTCATTTATGGTCAGTTCGTTGTAGCAAATAAAGACATGGAACCAGAGATGGTCTGTATAGACAGCAGTGGAAAGTCAAGTGGCATGGGAATAATTGGACAAGATGGCTTCCTCTTTAAAGTTTCCTTAGGTCTAATAAGAAAGTAAGTACTAAAAAATGTAAGTAGCCACTCTCACGTGTAAGATTCCCACAGCTGTTTCTTCTGAGTGGTGTGGGCAGTTTGGTAAATCAGCCTGTGTGATTCTTGTAGTGCATTGAAACCAGATTTACTGAATAGAGTATGGCTTGATCTAGAAGGAAAGTTTATTTTTCCTCTTAAGAGACTTAGAAGCTCTTTTGTATGCAACAGGTGTTGCATCACCTGTTTAAAATAAGCGATGTGGTTGCCGAGGCAGTATGGAAAATAAAAGTAGTGACCTGGGGAAGTCAAACATTCAGGGTAGTGTTTCAAGTATGTACATATTGCCTTGGAGTTTAAAACTTGGCAATGCGTGTTGTCCTTTTTGTGTGTCATGGGGTAGTAGAGGTGTATGTTTGCTGACTGCTTTCCCTGACAAAAGGGATCTTTGCACATCAGTACACATTATTTTCCAACTTCCAAAGAAAAATAAATAACACTGAAATAAATATACAGGTTTAAAAAATGTAGGATCTTTAGTTTAAAACTGACATATTAGTCCAGGAACTGTTTCATAAGCTTTTAAATGTATCATGAACTTTGGAGTTGCTTATGCTGATGTAGATACAGAATTTTTTTGTGACTGTCAAAGAATACCAGGTTATGTGGACGAACAATAGTCAAACTTTGTTGTTGCTTTTTGGGTGGAGCTCTTTGTTTGTTTTATCATTCTTTGGATAAGCAATCTGGCATTGCAGAGCAGCTTTTTCATTCCTGTCATTGTCTGATTTATAGATCCAATCAGAAGTCAGTGTGAACTGATGCAAAAGCTTTTTGCAGCCATTCTGTTTTCCAAATTTTCAATGTATGCAAGTAAAAAAATAACAGCATATTACAAGTAAACTGCTAAATCCTGATATGATTTTAGCTTTTGTGAATACTTGTTCAGTCTTGATTTAATCCTAGACACGTTACAGTATTTAGTATGCTGTCATCTAATAAAAATGAAGTAGTCTGTTTATTGCTCTTAATACTGTTTCCTGAAGTAGAAGTCCTGTTTTGAAAGACACTTCTGGGGTGTCAAATAAATAGCATTTCAAAAATGTCATTTGGTCAAACAGTGTACTTTTAGAATTTATTAACTCAGAATGGTTGTAAAAGTATCAATTCACTTTAAATTAATCAGGGGCTGCTTCTGAATCTAATGAGAAAAAAACTAAAATTACAATGGCTTAATTTTTTTAGGTGCATGTATTTTATATGACAGGATCCTTGAAAATCTGATCCTGTATTGCTGTTTTGGATGTATATGCAACTTTATAATCTTTCACTGTTTCTTAAATAGCTCCCACAATAGCAGGATTGGTGGAGTTACTGGTCAATAGTAATGTGGTGTCTGTAAGTGTGGGCACTCCTTCCTCTGACCTTTCTGTTTTTGCTCTTGTTTACAGGCTCTTGGCTCCCAAATGTGAAATAATTCAAGAGTTGTCACAATTGTACCCATTTGAGATGGTGCTGGGAATGAATGGAAGAATATGGGTAAAAGCAAAAACAGTTCAACAGACTTTAATTGTAGTAAATATTTTGGAAGCCTGTGAGCATATGACTGCACAACAGAGAAAACAAGCCCTTGCCAAACTGTCAGGGAACTAAAAGGAGAAAACCTTGAAGATTTGTTTGTGATGATTGTAGGGTGTTTTGGTTATTTTTGTATTCAGATTTATATTAAAAGCCTTTTTTTTAATTAAATACTAGACTTTGGTCATTCTTCATTTCCCTTCTTTATCCACTCAGCTTGATTTAGTGTTGTTTAAGGAGTTTGACTCACCTTTGTGGTTATGAAGCCCTATTTATGTTCATGAATTTTCTGACTAATGGGAAGATGGTCCCTATAAGCTTTCATTAGCTCTGAATTTTGAAGCATAACTACCTAGATCTTCTTTAAAAAATTGGTCATTTTTTGAGCTGCATATATTTGTTTTTATAGTTATTAAAATTGCAAACCATCCATGTTTACTTGGGATAGCAAAAAGTATTCCATAGGTCATTAATTTTGGTTGGGTGCTCTGTTTATACAGTGACATGAAGTAATTAAAATATTATGAAATTTGGGAATACAAAAGCAGATAGAGAATACCAGATAATAATTGCAGGGCATAGCATGAAGCAGTCACAGGGTGGTTAAGGCAAATTATCAGATAAGGCAAAAAATATGTTCACAGGGACATTGTCACTTTCCCTAAGTGATGACCTGCCTGGTAGTATTAAGGACATAGTGATTAGGATTTCACAATAACAGCCATGTGTTTCTTGGTTCAAGACACTGTTTTCTTTAGTAATAGCATAAAGATGCCATAGAGCTTTGCTAATATTTAACAAAATCAGCATTTCTGAAAAAGATTTTGGCTTCTTTGTGTAGCAGTCCCTTGATGCATGTACAGGAGATGCTGTCCTGGGAAGGGTAAGCTCTCAGTGGATTTTAGCATGTGAGTCATTTGCTGCTGCTTTGAGAGAGGAAGAGAACCCTGGATTAATGGAAGGGTAGTTACTGATGCCTTCTTCCTTTGGGAGAAAAGCTTGATTGTAGACACCTAATGAACTGCTTGCAGCTCTTAGGCAGTCATTTACATCTGTGATGTTCTGTGGCTCTTAATGAGCTGAATAGTTTAATAGCAAGAGTTAAAGGAAATTACTAAAAATTAACTAATTAGAGTGAGCGTGAATACCATCTTAATTAAAGTGGAAATATAATTTTTCCTGTTTATTCTGTATTTCATCCAAAGCTTAACCTATGGCATTTGATGATAGAGTTGTCTTTGGCATCTCTGCCTTTTAGAAATTGCCTCAGTCTAGAGCCAGCTCCTCTGAGTCATCTGTAATGTGCTTACCTAGGGCTTCCCCTGGTTCAGCAAGAACACGACACTGATGGTTTCCATGTGAGTCAAATGGCTACAATTCAGAATTCTTGAGAATTTCACTGTCTCCCTATTTAGCATCTAGGGCATTGCTCATCGGGCTTGGTAGGTCTTTAGTCATCTTTCTTCACCTGTCATCTCCCAGGTGAAGTGACTTTCATGCATATCCCATAAACCTTTTGGGTCTGTAGTCTCTCTTACTACACATGAGAAGCTGTAAATTAATCACATTTTCATAACTCTTCTTCTCTAGAGCTTTTTCCACTTCAGCTAAGCAGGGCCTCTGCAGGTTGTCTGTTACTGGAACAATAGCTGGCATAGGCAGAAGAGCATTTGCCAAATTATCTCAGGGTGCTAACTTTTTTTTGTTGAATTGTTCTTGGATCATAGTAGTAAAACTACAGGAATGGGCAATGACATGGATCATTTCCTGGGTAGCTGTGGCTTGAAATGCCATTAGCCTTACCACTGCCCTTTATTCCTTTCCTTCCCAAAAGCCTGTGTTCCAGGCTTAACCTGCAAGATACAAATGGACAACCCCTGTTAAAATGCTGGCTTGGTAGTGCAGCACACAAATGGCAACCTTGACAGTTCTCAATCTACACACTATTTCATATCACACAGCATGCTGTCCATTCTCACCCACTTGTCACCCAAATACAAATTTAGTTAAATCAAGAATAGGATACAAAATGCATTAAAATTATGCTTGCTATTAATTTAGCAAAATTAACAGAATAGTTCCTGGCTTTTACCCCCTACACAACCATTTTAATTATGTGCTATACTTAAATTTGCTTGACAGTTTATAGAGTGGAAAAAAATTTCAGTGGATGTGAACAAAATGGGTGTGGGGAGAAATGCTTGAAAGAAAGTACACTTAAACATATTACTAACAGAAGACTATATTTGTGTTTTGTGTTTTTTAACTTAAGCAAAAAAAACCTTATCAACATTCCTCAAACCAATTACAATTTGACAGGCTTTATCTAACAAAGCAGCCATTCAGGCAAAGTCTAAACAATATCTTTGCAAACTTTTCATTCTATGTTGGTGACTGAACCAGTCACGAGGAAAGGTTATGGAGTGTAATTTGGTGCTAGGAAGAAAGGCTGATGGTGATTTAATTGTGTTCTGCTGGGAGTCTCCCACATTCCCACTAAAGGCACATGAACCCATATGTTTTCAGAAATAGGACTTGCAGAAGGGATGCTGTGGGCTTGAAATGTACCTTGCTAGGTAAGTAGAACATCTTTCTGTTGCATTTCTTCATGATGTTCACCCTTACCAGGTTAAGTCATTGTTTAGAGTTGTTAATTTCAGATACCCTATGATTGTGCATTGGATACTTTGTTATATTGCTTTTCTTTCAAGCTGTTGTGATCAAGTTATGTAAAAATGGTAGATGTCAATATGGAAATTGTTTATATGCCTGTGAGAGATGAGCATAACCTCTCAAAAAGAAAGTTAACCAAGAGTTAAAGAGAAACTATGCATTGAAAATGAAATACATAGTTTGTAGTCCTTCCTAGGTTGATGTATAAAAAACAAATACTATCACAAAATACAGAAATGCAGTGTTGAAATTCAGTTTGAAAGTGACACATTTGTGTTTTCCTCTAGCAGAAGAAAGCTACACAGACAAATAGCTCAGTGTAATAAGAGGATTAAGAGCTCAGCTCTAAGGCTATGGTTAGAGTGTGGCTGTAGTTCTGCTAGATTAGAAGTTTACTGTGCCTAGCTATTCATTACAACCTTGCCACCAGGAGCTGGAACCGAGCTTGCTGGCATGTGTATTTGATTCCCAGCCAAGTTCTGTCAAAATGACCCACATTGGCACCAGCACTTCTAACACCAGGGTTATTTTGGGTTTATCACGTGGATGTTCTTTAGCAAAAGAGGTCGTGGAATTTTTCTCCCAGATTTCAAACATTAAGAACAGCTCATCTTCTACTCTAGAAGGTCAAATTTGTTATGGGAAGCCCAGTTTTCTGCCTTAGATCTTAGACAAATGCTTCTAGTAACAGCTAAATCAACAGGTTGTTTTAAACCTTAAAAACTGATCACCTCCAATGCTTACATGGGAAGTGTTTACATCAGTTTTTCTAGCTACATGCAACCACCTTGGTGAGATACATTATTTGACTGAAAGTTGTTGTCCAAAAGACAGTGTAGGGTGCTTCAGTTGCATCAATAACACAAGCACTCTTGGCCTTACTCATGACTTCTGTAGATTGTAAGATGCTTAGCTACTCTTGAAGTCCATAGCAAAAAATAAACATGCCAGTTTTATCACAGTAACTTGTAAGACAAATAGCCTGGAAACATGCTGAGTGCCTGGATTTTAATAGAAGCTACACAGTAGTTGCAGGTGATGAACTAGGATCACTGCAAAATTACTTGTTTTGCTCTGATGTCCTGATCTTGCAGAAGTGCAGTTTCTGACTTTTTAGTGCTATCTTTGTGGGTAATTTGAGATGTTGAAGAGCCTGGTTTTGCTTGTAGAGCCTGAGGCTTGATCACTATTCTAATGGCTTGAACAGTGATTAAATTTAACTTTGTTTAACTGGTCTTCAGTGTCCTACCTACTATGAGAATACTAAAAAATCAGAGTAACTTTATTTGTAGCACTGCAGTAAACAGGAGACAGACAAATTACAGATTCCATTTTGCTTATACTTAGTAATTACACTTACCTGACACAAGGATATTTAAAGACTGAAGGACAGTGGGAGGACCAGTGACCTCATCTGCACTTTCCAGATGCCTTGGTTATCTTTTGTCTTGTAAATGGTAGGCTTTTCTGTGATTCAGTGTTTATTAGGCTATTGCAAAAGAGATTTGTTGCAAGAGTCTGTGTACCCACTGAAAAGACTTATTAATTCTTTCTTCCTGTTCTTGACCAGATGGAGGGTATTGCACCAATCCCTTCTTGGTGTCCCACTGTGAACTGCTTATGTGAATGAACTAATTTCAAAAGACCTGTATTTCCTTTGGTTTCTTCTGACTTCAACACCCTGATCTGAGCTAAGCTGAGATTCTGTGTCTAGGCTGACTGTGTGTTTATTTCCTGACAATCAGGATGTGGTTGAGAACACCCCTACACAGGTACATGTCACTGGACAGCCTTCAAACGAGAGAGAGCTTCTGCCTGGCCTTCTGGAGATCTACATCAGTCTGAATCTGTGTGGCTTTGCCTTTAGTAGCACATAGGTGAAAAGTTCAAGCTGTATTTTTTTTTTTTTTTTATATCTACATCTAATCTTACTGGCTTGGTATTGAAAGTCTGGAAGTCCTTTTACAGACCTGGGGCCTAGATCCCACCACTGGCTTTCCTTGTTGCTTTGGAGATCTCCTGTTTCTTCATAGAAAAGACTGTTTGTTTAATATAAGCCATTTGTCTAACAATACCCTTGGTCTAAGGCTGATCTATAGAAGCATGATCCAACAAGAAAAAAACTCCTGAAATAACGCACAGCTTTGTCATTCTGTACATGAATTGAAAGTTTCGTAATACTAGATCATGTTTTAGCACAGCTACTGATACACTGTATTCTGACTTACCGGCATGCCAGGGAAATTTAATTAACTGATGTACAAGCAGTTTACAGACTGATTCTCCTCATTCACTGTTATAAAACTGAATTATGAAGGCAGGAAGTAAAAGGCTGAATGTGTTTTTTAAGAACACTGTTCAAAACCTTTGGAACTTGAAGATTAAATATTGGTGTCTCTTGCTTTGTGAAGTGTGTGTGTGTATGTGTTAAAGAGTTTATTAGTCTCTTTTTTAAAGAGGAAAAATATATGAATAACATGTGAATAGGTGCATGGAAAAACTTAACTTATAATAGATCAATCTTAATATGATTTTATTAAGAGGGAAAACCAGAAAACAAAAGGAGTTAAATTCCTGTTTTCCTGCCAGAATTTCACTGCTTTTTTTAAGCAATGAAGGCAAAGATATTTTAATCAAGACAAAGTAATTTTTGCTGCAACTCCATTAATGCAATACAGTAGCTTTTCAAGGAAAGCAAGCTTTTCTGGAGTGTGGGTAAGGAAGGTTAGATTCCAGTAGATTTTCATGACACCATATTTCTTTGGATTCTGCGTCTATTAGATGTGTGCATGCATTCAAAGGATTTTGCTGCTTTGTGAGGTAGGGGGCTATTCCTGGATGGAATCCAGATGTGTGGGCTCAGATTTTGCTGCATTTTTTGCAACATTTTTACAATAGAAACAAATGAAATCGGAGTCCCTTCAGAGAGGAACTGCCTGTTGCTCTCGCCTGGTGCCTTGTCATGGACTCCTGCCCAGAGAAAGAATAGATAGATATTTTCATTTTGTGATAGGTGGGTTTTTTTGCTCCTCAGCAACATTGGCTACCATAGAATTGTGACAGGCCAGCTACCAGGCTGTTAGAGGTGTAATGTGCAGAAGTATCATTAAGAAAAAAGTTCATTTTGTGTACTTACCATGGAAACAAAAATAATGGAGCTGCCATTCTGCCATTGCCAAATGTTGTCAGCTTGGTCCACAATCATAGTCAAATTCAGAAGAAAGGAATCTTGACAGCCTGTAGAAATTAGGGTTTCAATTATGCAATGATGGCTGACAAAATTTGCCAATCATTTTTTTTGCTCATAATATTTTTCTAAAGATTGCAGTGTCAGCATGGCAGATACATATATTCTGATATTCTGATTCAATGCTGATTAAATTTTTAAAAAATGACAAAGTCACTTCAGCATATTATGTTTGGTGTTGACAGAAAACCAACCCACACTGATTAAGGAGACAAAGCAGAGATATTGTTTCATGTACTTCCCAGGAAAAAAGCAGCCACAAATTAATCCTTAATCCTTCCAAATTCCCCATCTCTTTCAGGCAATCTGGTAATGCTCTTTCTGTCATGAGGTTTGCTTAGGTTATTTTTTTACTGCTGCTAAGCTTTAGTGCTTTTTACAATTCATTTATTTCTAAAATAATGTGTGTAGACAAAAGCATAACTACCACAATTTTGGGCAAAAAGACTCAAAATCTTTTCCTTCAACTGCCTGAGCCCATGCCATTCTGACGCGTGCACTGCAACATGGTGCAATAGGCTGTTTGGCAGAACGTGCTATTCCATGTGGCTTACTGGCAGCACATGGCTCTGCTGTGCTCTGCTGTAGGAGCAGAGTGATAAGGAAAGGCCATTTTGTCTAGTTAAGTTTGGAACGTGGTGAAAAACAGTGAGACAGTGGTTGATGGAATGCAGATGTGCCAGTAGCATCAAACGGGTTATGTTCATTCTCCTGAGGTACTGTTGTGTTACCAGACAGACCAGACTGTTCTGTCATTGCTACTACCTTTTTGTTGTTGTTTTTTGGGATTTTAGCTACTGGGTTAAGAGGAGATCTCAGGAAATAGTCCCAATGTAGTGAAGACAAGTCCTCTGAGTTTGTGGTTGGAGCGGTGCCCAATGACCACAAGCATCTGAAGAGCATGTTTGTTAAACGATGTTGTGACATGTTATTGGCTGGCTTATCTGAGCAAGTATATTCTTGAATGCAATATATATGCAAACATTTTAAGTGCCCCATTAATCAGATTAGTTGAATGATAAGCTCACTACATTCTTGGACTCAGGTCGTTGTGGGTTGGGTGCTTTTTTTGCCTTGCCTATTTAAGCACCGTATCCCATAATGTATTTCATTTCTTCCCTTAGCCAGAAGCTGCAGTAGCCCCCGAGAGGGGACAATGGGTTCGGAGAGGGAGCAGAAGGCTTTCATCCTCTGCAGCCGCTAACGCAGGGCTCATCCCGCTGGCCGCACCGGCCACAGCCGCGGGCCGAAGGGCACCGAGCGCGCCTGGCAGCGGGGCGTGCGCGGAGGGCGCCGGGGGCGGTGCCGGGAGCGGCGGCCCGGGAGCGGCGGCGCTGTGAGTGCGGGGCCCGGGGACCGCAGGGTGAGTGTGAGTGTGAGTGCGGGGCCCGGGGACCGCGGGGTGAGTGTGAGTGTGAGTGCGGGGCCCGGGGACCGCAGGGTGAGTGTGAGTGTGAGTGCGGGGCCCGGGGACCGCAGGGTACCGGTGTGAGTGCGGGGCCCGGGGGCCGGAGTGAGTGTGAGTGCGGGGCCCAGGGGCCGCGGGGCCGGGATGCGGATGCGGGGTGAGTGCGGGGCCGCGTGTGCGTGCGGCGCACCGGGTTTGGGCGGGACAGTGAGTGCGGGGCCGCAGAGTGCGCGTCCGGCGGGTGGCGGGGTTACGGGTCCCGTTGTGCCGGGCTGTCCCTGCCCTGGGCTGTCCCCCATGGGCTGCTCTCTCCTCCCCGCTGGCCCCGGGTCGCGGCCGCAGCGCTCTGGCGGGGGAGGCGAGCGCTGAGCACCGAGGGGCGGCCGGGCACCCCCGCGGCTCTCGCCATCCCGAGGTTTGAAATCCTGCCCTCGTGGTTTGACGTTTTGAGAGATCCCTGCTTGCTAGGCAGTCTTATCCTGTGTGTGAGTAGGCACAGCAGGATCCGTGAAGGAGAGACTCCGTGCTTCGTTTCTCATTTCATTCGCGATGCGCTGGTTGGGTTCTGGGTGCAATCGCTCTGCTCGGGAAATCCACCTTGGCTTGACCAGCTTGGAGATCTCTCGGCCTTTTCTTTTATAACCAGAGGGGCACTGTTCCCATGAAAGCTGGTTCATAGCAGACAAGGGGAAACGAGGTTGTGTGGGAATTATTCTGCACTGGATGGGTATAGTGTTACAGCCTCTTTCATATATAGAGCCCCTCTGCCTTATGGGGTGCAGTTGAAACGTGTCTGTTTTCTTGTGTCTTTGCTTTTATTAGCAATTTTGCTGTTATGAATTGTATAGTATGAGAAATGTGAGAGTTAAAATATAGAAAGTGAAAATATAAGCAAGGCCTAAGAACCCAAAAGGGTGGGAAAATCTTTATTTAACCTTGAATCTGCAGGTCTTAGAATTCATGGATCCACTGTGTGGGAACAGGAGGGGTCACTTGCTGCCTAGCACGGCTGTGCTTTCAGTACATGCTGACTTGTATTAGTGGGTCTGTTGGTTTTCCTTTTCCTCCACCACCTGTTCAGACTCACCCAGAGCGCAGCTTTCCTGTTCTGCATCACCAGCAGACCAACCTGTGAGTTCATCCTGTATTATCTTCAGACAGGTACTTTTTGCAGTTCTGTGCTCCATGAAATATCTCACATCTTCATGGCATCCATTCACTGACTCATTAGAGATCTGAAGTTTTCCATTCAGTGTCTAGCTGCCTGTTCCCTCTCAATACAAGAGAGCTGGAAGGTTTCCAAAGCCATGTGCCAGAGCTCTTTTCTCTTCCTTGCTCTAAAGAAGAGGCTTGTTGACATGTTGGGTTTCTTTAAAACAGCCCAAGAATGGGAGTAACAAAGGAAGGAGTTATGGCTTGTTTCAAAGGAAGGAGTATGGTTTGTTTGCTTGACACAGCAACTTTCTCTACAGCTACGGCCACAAAATTCAGTAGTGAACCATGCCCAAACTGGGAAAAACCTAAAAAAGATTATTGTTATTCTTGACACAATATGCTGTTTGTTAGGGCTTTGCAATGCTAAAAAGAAAGAAAAATAATCCCTTGTGTTGTGAAAATCACATTTATGCCACAAGAAATGCCAGGCGGCTTCTCTGTGCATTGATTTTGGTGTTTACAGACCAATTTAAGTTGGAAGAGTATTTCTAGGTTTCTCCAGTCAGATCCCTGCTTCAAGCAGGGCTAAGTTTGAAGGTCTGTCAGGATGCTGTATTTTGCAATCCCTAATGGTATTTAAAAGCTCGTGAAATCTTGATGAGCATGTTACCAGGTTATTGAGAATTGTAAATTTTCTTTATAGGAGGTAACTTACAAAGGTATTTGTAATCATGACTCATTTTTGGGGGGTGGGGGGGAGGTGGGAAATGTCTCATAAAAAAATCAGCTCAACTTGTTTGGGATACGCAAGTTCTGACAAAGCTTTGAAGCATTTTTAGGCTTGATATGAAACGTCTTGGGGAAGCTGGAGTGGGGGTGGAAGGAAGAACATGCAATGGTCAAAACCACTTGAGGCTAGAGAGTATTTGCTAGTGCTGTCCAACTTGCAAGACAGTTTTCTTTTTAGGAAAAGTATGTGGGGAAATCTGTTTGCTACTCTGAGTCTTACTGGCATCTTGAAAACAGAGGGACACAGCTGCAATGGGTCCTGTTTATACCTAAAATAAATGTTTAAGGATAGCTGTCCTTTGAATGACAATTTTTTCTTTGGTTGTGGGTGGGAGGGAAATGAGGCATCTAGAAAACAACGTTTTAAGTGGTCTTGACAAAAGTGAAGACCCTCCACTAGCACTTAAAACAGGATTAATAAGGTTAAGCTTGTTCAAATTCTGGTTAACTGACAGGCCATAAAATAACTCACTGTTATTTTGTAGATCTCTTGTGGTCACCACGAAAACACACACACAAAAAGATGTTTTTCCTTTTTTCTTTGGCCTGTACTGTTTAAAGAGGAGTGTTCATTTTTTTTCTGGAAGTTTTAACAGAGTTGAGAAGTTGAAGATCCGATAGTCTCAGAGAAAATGATGTGTTTTAGCAAAGAGATGTTGTCACTAAAGGTAACTGACTATAGAAACACTGGGGTAATTCTCTATAGAGGTACAGCCGCTATGCTAATGATTTTTTTCCTAATATTGTGATGACTTGTGATGACTTTTTAATTTTTTCCAGAGTTGTTTGTATTGTTTTGGCATTCTGCGTGCATTTTTTAAAGGATTAGATGTAGAATAGGCTGAAACGCAGGGGAAAAGTTACTTGTAAAAACGCCCAGCTCTACACAACAGCGTGGCTTAGCATGCAGATCTGAAAGTTTTGTGCCGCGTTCCCAGCTTCAGAAAGGCTTTTTTGTAATCCCTGTGCCTTGGAAAGGCTGACCATGTGTTCAGATAAAAAGCAAACCAGGAGGATGAACGGTGGGGATCCCTTTAACTGAGCCTTGCCCTGGGTTGGGCAGCGGTGCTGGGGCCGGGAGAGTGACCGGTCCCGGAGAGTGACCGGGCGGGGAGTGACCAGACCGGGAGTGACCGGGCAGGGAGTGTGACCGGGCGGGGAGTGACCAGACCAGGAGTGACCGGGCCGGTCCCGGAGAGCTGCGGGCTCCTCCCCAGCCCAGCCCTGCCCTGCCCTGCCCTGCAGCACAGCCGGGCTGCGCTCCTGGGGCTGCGCTCCCGCGGGGCGCTCCGCAGCCTGCATGGGTTCTGGTGAGTGCTGCACCCCTTGCGGGATGCTCTCCTGCCTCCTCTCATGGCTTGTGAGATGCTTTCTTGTGTCTTCTTTCTTGTGTTTAGGATCCTGATCTGTTTGTATTTTAGTGCGGGAGGGGAGGGTTGTGAAGTCCTTTGGAGCTTCAGATGGCCTTCATAAACAGCAGCCTGCCAGAAATGGAGCTGCTAGTTGCAAGTGCTGAGCTGTTTTCCAGTCAGTCCCGGCACTTGGGGTTCAATGACATGATGCGGCAGGGCTCAGCCTGTCTCGTTAGCAAATGGTTTAATAATCCTGCCTGCTGCTTCCCATGCATATCTTTCAAAGTGGCTCATTATGGTATTTGCTTAGCAGGGGAGAAATTGAAGTATCACCCTGCAGAGCTGCATTTTCTTTTTTCCTATTTATATAAATAGCAAAAATTTCCCATATATGTAAGGTTGGGTTTTTTGTCACTGTGTGGAGAGTGACAAAGAGTCCAACTACACTTAATGATCTCCTGGATCAATGACTACTGATTGGAAGCTGACTTTTAGAGATGCTCTTTATGCTAATAAAAATGAAAAGCTATGTGAGAACTACTCATTAATCACTTGCCACAAATTTTGTAACATTTTTGTACACAAATGATGTGCACAAGGCCTTAATAGTTGGGTTCCCCCTCCACTGCCTGTAACTATAAATTAAAAAAAAAAACAAAACAACACACTTCTTGACCTGATGAGATTGAAATCCAAATAATTGGGTAATCCAACTCTGGGAGGGAGCAGGGCTTTATCCAATTGAGCATGCTACAGAGATTTTAAGTCTTGACATATGGATATTGCTGCATTACGTATATTTGGAGTTACATTTGCATAATTCCAAAGGCTGGGGTCAGGATGGTCTCTGATAGGTGTCAGAGGCAGATATAAAAAAATGTCTTTACAACATGACTTCATGTTTGAAAGATGTATATAAAGAAAGCAGATGGAGTCAAGGAAGTTTTGCCTTGGTTAGGAACAAGTGGTGAGATAGGGTGGGATCTGTTCTCTTATCTGCATGATGTTTGTGTAAACTGGCCTTGTTTCTTGCTCAGGATCATGGGTCACTTACATTTTTAGATACCATGATACTGCCTCCCTTGAAACCAAGTATGCTGTTAAAAGAACAATGTGTTCTTTTTATACTTTTTGTTTCCCAATGTTGCATTTGTTTATCAGTAGTATTCTGATTCTGGAGCTGGATTTAAGGATAGAAAGGGGGTTTCTCACAGAGAATTCTGAGCACAAAATTGAGGAGCTACTCCTAATTGTTTTTGAATTCTGGCAGCAGCTAGCTATGGGCATAAAGGTGGTGTGTATGTCTGGTTTATTAGCAGTCACAATTCAAAAGAGTAATATTTTCTTACATTTATTGAGGTGGGTACCTCATCCATACAAAAGGATATATAGACAGCAGTATTTACCAAAATATTCTATCAGGAAATAGGGGTTTTGTGAAAAAAATTGATTCTCCATAATATGTAATGCTACAGTTGTGTGAGTGCAAATACACAGCCCTTGAGATGTAAGTGCACAGTGACTTCTTGTGCTGCCAAAACTCCAGTGACTCTTGCACCAGTTATTACAGAGCTGAATCTTGAACTTTGTCCGTGAGGCAGGGCTGTTGTGATTTCCAGCATCCTCATTAACTGATACTGCCCCAGTGGGTGCCCTTTCCAGGCTTGTGAAACACTTGCAAGGGTCAGCACTGGGCTGTGGGGGCTTGTGGAAGGTGGTTAAACAGAATTACCTTCTAACTTGAGCCACCACCATCAGGGTTTGTACTTTAACACTGGAATATTTGTATGTGATGGTTCCCCCTGCAATGCTGTTGGTTCCCAGTGGTGTGTGTGAGTGCAGGCTGTTTGTTCCCACTGTCCTTTCTGCTTCAGCAAGAGTGGCAGTGAGCTAGCACAGAGGAATAAGGTGCTGTCCCAGGCATGTTTGCAGTGTCACTGGGTAATAAAATGGTTGCAAGTCTACATTTTTCTGTCTGCAGGCATGAGCTCCAAGTTTGGCTTTGTGCCTGCTTTGGTTCTCAGTGGGGAACTGTAAGGAATGTGAAAGGTTACCAGTTGTGATGAACCAGATAGAGCAGGTTTAGATTTTTTTTCCCAAGTCTTCTATAGTATATTTGTAAACTTCACTGTTTAATATAGATTAGTGTGTGTAAAACATTTAATTTACAAATCCTTCCCTTTTATTTGAAAGAAACTGCTGTCTTACTGAAATAATTTAGGTTACTAGCTAATGTACAGGTCATATTGTTAGAGGCTCTTTATTACACCTTGATCATCTTTCTCCTCATTGTGTCTGAGCACTTAATTATTGATATTTTTGTCTGGTGGCAGGGAAGGATAAGAACATCTTGTCAATATCTGGTTTTGATGTGAGTCAGGCACAGAACTGGAATGTAATCTCTGTCTTTTAAAACCCTTTTCAGTACATTAATAAATATACAGATCATCTCCGTTAAACCAAAAATACCTGCATGAGTTTTAGTTCCTCATCCTCTAGCATCATTGATGTTCAGTTTTAGAGCTGTTCTTCCTTTCTCTTTCCAGAAATGTCCTTCCTGCCTGACCTGGGGGCCTTCACCATGGGCATGTGGTCTGTTGGCCTGGGAGCCATTGGTGCAGCTGTGACAGGGATTGTCCTTGCTAACACTGACTTATTTTTGTCCAAGCCAGAAAAGGCTACATTGGAGTTTTTGGAGGAGATAGAGCTAAAGACTTTGGGATCAGGTAAGATTCTGGCTATTTCAGATCACATTCTTCAACAATTGGGCTTTTATAAGAACCTTTCTAAGGCCAGGGTTGGAAGCAGTTTTTCAAGTCTTTCCTAATTGTGACTTGTAGTTGAGTGTCCTTGATATCCAATACTTGTGGTGAAGGAAAACCAACCAAAACCGTTATTTCTGGATGAAACAAGACACACTTCTAAAAATCAATAATGCAATAATCTCCTCTTATACATATAGAATTTTTTTCTGTTAGAACTGTGTTTGAATGTGGAATTCTCTGCAGTGCTTTGTGTTGGTCCATAGAGTATTAATTATTATAAACAAGACCGACTGATATTATTGTTGGTGTTGTTTCTCCTGTGCTAACAGAACAAAGGACATTCAAAGCACGTGAACTATGGAAGGAGAATGGTGCAGTGATCATGGCTGTACGAAGACCTGGATGATTTTTGTGCAGAGAGGTACTTGCTGGGCTTGGGAGTTCATTAAGAGTTGAGGTCTGCTTGCATGGATAGTCTGTAAATAAGGGGAGGGGATGAATAGCACAGTCATCAAATACATCTAAAGTATCTGAAAGGTTTTGTTTCATGGTTAAAACTGGTCACCAGCTACCAGCATACTTAGTTTCCTTTGAAGCTGGTTTGTATGGTCCAGGCCCTGAGCTTTTTCCTTCTGCAGGTGATGGTTATGTGACTTTACATCTGCCAGGGACCTAGCCCATGGTAATTAGAAGGGGAGATTGCACAAGATTCAGTTGGTAATGAGTCTTATGAGCTATTTTTATATATGTAGTCCAAAATAAGTCTCTGTGGGCCAGGTAGTGTCTGGTCAAATACAGCCCAAGACTGGATTGGCAGAAAGCCATCAGATAAAGCTCATCTGCAAAAAAAGAGGTGTGCATAGAGGGAGTACCTCTTGGTTCTGGGTGCTAAATGTGAGGCAGGAAGGTACAGACTCTGAAGATAAGGAGTTTCTGTTCCATAACAAGGTGGGTTGGAAAGCAAATTTTGATCCTTAAGTTGACATTAGGCTCCTTGGGTGGAGCTCCTTGGAAGCAGACACCTAAAACACGATTTGAATGTACCCAGTGCCTGGGAACAGCCATTGCACCTTGGACATTATGTTTCTCATAGCTATAGGGAAAAATAGTTATTATGTTGTTACTCAGTGCTCTATAACATGGAGTAATTAATATTGCAACCTCTTCATTAAGGCATCTGCTCCCATCAGTAGTAAGTGTTTAAATGCGTGTAGAATTCGTGGAAGGTCCAAGTGCTCTGCTCTCTGAACAGGTGTAGCGTAGGCAGGAGGAGAATGCACTCTGGTGCCTGTCTCTGTAACTTTCACACACTCAGTCAGGAATCCCAGAGTGATTGTTTATTATTAGCAGCAGTAATATTACTGAAAGTTTCAAATTTTCCTGTCTGTTCACCCCTACCTGTTTGCTCCTTGGTACTCAGTGAATTCTAGATATCCTGCTAGCCTTTCAGTTAAGGTATTTCAGTGAGGTGACTGAGAGTGATCATGCAAACTGTGACCATGTTTTTAAAGTGTGGAGTTGATTTTTTATGTGGGAGTTCTGTTCAGTAAAAATGACCTTTCTCCATGGGAGGTAGCAAACATTTTCAGTGCTCAGTGATCCCTGTTCAAAATCTCAGGGATCTTTATATAAACTGTGTGAATTTAGATTCCTTTAGGAGACCAAAAACCCCAGCAGATGAGTGGTAACACCTTACACTCTTACACACCAGAAAAAGCAGGTTTGCTTCTGAGATCCTGAAAGTCTATGAAGAAATTCCCTGATTTTTTTTTTTTACTGGGGGAATTAGGAAGAAGAGTGTATCTTCATTACTTACTCCAAACTTGTATAGCCTGCTTTTGCACAGAACCCCTCAAAATACTTTGCAGAAGGACTGAAAATGATGGATGTCAGCTTGGAAAAAAGGATTGAAAATTCTGAAAAAGTGATGTGCAGGCATTATATTTCTATCATTCTCAAATACTTCAGAAGATAATCAAAGCCGTATTATAGGCAAAGTATCTCTGCAGCTTTAAATTAAAAATATGTTTTATCCAGTGAATACTCAGAAGAATCTGCTTCCTCCATGTTTAACAAAGAAAAATTGTAGTAAATCTGATGAAGAGCTGCCTAGGAGTACAACTAGTTTAAATGTTACAGGTCTGTTTCTGGCTTGTGCCTCAGGCTAGAAGTTGTGTGTTTCTGATGGTCTTGAAATTCGAGGTGAATCTTTCCAGCCTCTATTTATTGACTGAAATGTTTGGGGTTTTTTCCTTTGCTTAGGAGGCTTCTGAGCTCTCCTCTCTGAAACCCCAGCTGTCCAAGCTGGGTGTCCCTCTCTATGCTGTTGTCAAAGAGAAGATAGGGACTGAAGTGGAGGATTTTCAGCATTACTTCAAAGGAGAAATCTTTCTGGATGAAAAGGTATAGTGAAGCTGGTGTTCTTTTGTTTAAAAACAACTCTATGAATGCCCTCTTGGAGGAGCTTGTATAAATAAGTAGAATGTAGTCTGATTGAAGAAGGATTTAGTAGCACTGTAGTTTAAGAAGTTAATTGGCTTTGTTTTTCTATATTTATATATCCTGCTGAGCTTACAAACTGCAGTGTAGCAATGCACTGATAAGGTGCTGTGGCAGGATTATTCCTCCCCTTCAGCAGGTAAACATATGGCCTGTTAATATTTATTCCTTTTTTTCACTGGCTCTGTGGCCTGCTGATGTTTATGATGTGTGAATCAAAGTTTGAAGGTGACACATATAATTAATTCATGATGTACGAGCCAGATTGCAGTGATATGGCTTGTTCCAGTACACCAGCACGTGCTGGATTGCCAATCTCATGTCCTACAGAGCCACCACCCTGCTTTCTCCCTAAATCAGGAGACACATTTAAAAATCATTTGGGTTCTGAAGAATAAAGACTATGTAATACTCAAAATCTACTAGAGGATCCTTTTATTTTCTCTCTCTCCTCTGCCTATGTGAGAGAATCAGACTGAATTAAAAAAACCCCAACCACCAACCAACCAAAAAAATATGTTTATCACAAAGCACTGCTGTTGTCAGCAGTAGGGATGTAGGTGTACATGCGGCCTAAATACTTTTGGATGAGCTTAAAATCCACATGAATGAGAAGTCCTTTTCCCTTTGTTTGCTGACATATTTTTCTGTTCCCCTGCAGAAAGGCTTTTATGGTCCACGCAGACGAAAAATGATGTTGTCCGGCTTCTTCCGCTTGGGAGTTTGGCAAAATTTCATCCGTGCTTGGAGAAGTGGATATAGTGGAAATCTGGAAGGAGAAGGATTCACCCTGGGAGGTGTATATGTGATTGGGGCAGGAACACAGGTACTGCAGGCTGTCTAGGAGGTTTTTTATAAAAATAATTATAAAAATAATAATAATAAATATATAAAAGCAGAGATTTGTTTCCTGGAATTGTTCGGTTGGGCAGTGGATCTTTTGCACGGAGACACGTCTGAATTTCTCTCTTGTGTCTTTGATTAGGGTGTTTTACTGGAGCATCGTGAGAAAGAATTTGGAGACAAAGTCAGCCTTCCATCTGTCCTTGAAGCTGCTGAGAAGATAAAACCACAAGCTTCATAAGTGGAAAAACAGTTGCACATGTTTCTGATTAGAGCTTGAAATGTAGAATGTATCCATGTCTTGAATGTGTGGTGTAATTGCTTAACTCTTTAGTGATCAAAGCACAGGAAAGGTTCTCTATTCAAACATAGAAAATGATGAAAATCCTCTTGTTGTTTTTGGTTCCCTTGCAGCCTTCCAGGTGGTCAGGATTTCCACTGGTCATTTGTATCTGGCTGTATTAATGAAAGGCTGAGTCTAAAATCTGACCTAGCCTAGATGTTCCCAGTCAGAGACAGTCGCTTGAAAACCTGTCTACCTAGGGAAACAAAACTCTTCTAAGGCTGTAGTAATGGAGCACCAGCTGAGGGGAAAATATAATAAAACTTTACATAAATGAAATGCCTTTGGTTTTTGCTTTTTCATTGACATGTTAATACATCTATATTTCTAGAAGACTACACCCTGTCAGTCTAACTCAGATTTTGCATTCAAGACATACCACTATGTCTCACAGTGAATTTCTTGTTAGTTCACTACTGGTTCTAGATCTTCTAAGTCCACATGATTCCCGGCAAGGAAGATAATTGTGGCTCAAGGGCAGGTTCCTTTTTGTATTTAAGATTCTTTTTAAAAAATTTGCATCCTTATGGATGAAATTCTGACTTTTTTTTCCTTAGTATTTATGTCCAGGTAAAACTGATTTTAGCAAAAAACTTTTCTATGCTCTTCAGAGTCTGTTCTTCACAGTTCCCAGAACCAGCACTAGCAGTGAGAATTTTGAGTGATTCATATGTTTCATTTGGAAACTAAATAGGAAATGGACTCATATATGCTGCTATCAGCTGAAACTTGAAACTAAATAGGAATTGGAATCATGTATGCTACTATCAGCTGAAACTTGGGGATGAAGGAAGGAACAGGATTTGAAGAGTACAGCAGCAAATTGACTCTGTGATATGAACTTTCTCTATAAAGGCTCTCCTTGGAGCCATGGACAGGTGCAGAGAACCATGAAATAAAGAATTGTGCCCTAGGGATTCTTTTCCTGGGTTTTACTGCTGCAAGGCAGTACTGGTATGGTGTGCTGACACAAGCCCTGAGAAGTTCAAAGCATTGTGTAAGTGTCATTTGTCTGCAGCCAGCACATGGATACCTGGGAGTGCAAGGGGCAGGGAACACAAGAGGTGCTAAAAGCAGTGGGTGTGCAAGGGGCTATGAATAACAAAGACTTTTAGCAGGAGTGTTCTGGATCGTGGCTTCTCTAGAGTTCTGAGTTTTCTTTCTCATGGGAAATAGAAAGCTTTGCCATTGGCAGAGAATTGGTCTTGCACAAAGACCAGCAAAGGAGGTACTGATCTTAGACCTGCATTTCAGGCCTCTTCCCAAGGGCTGTTTGTGCATTTCACATAAACATGAAATGTGAAAGGCATAAACAGTCCTTGGAGAATGGGATGGAAGCCAGATAAATTCCTGTAAACTGAAGATAAAGTGAAGTGCCTGTAGAACCTGCTGAATCTGCAAAGCATGTCCTTACAATTTTGTGTACAGGCAACTGAATTCCACGCACTCTGTCAGAGCTGGGACTGCAGGGAGCCTTAGATGATGACAAGGATGCCATGGGGCTGCAGCCCTGCTCTCAGCCTACCCAAAGGGAGAGGAAACACAAGCAGGGAGCTATGCTGTCCAGCATCTGGAAGGATAATGGCTGTCAAACTTATAAATCACTAACACTACAACATACTGAAGTGTTCCTGTAATGTAAAAACAGATTTAGAAAGAGCCATGAAGCCTTTATAAGTTTATTAAAGTACTTATGGAAACTGAAAGTTCTCTGCTTTGGCAGATTCCCCAGAGGGATGAATACAGAAACCACATCAGACTAAAGTATTTTCCTGCTCTAAACAATATTATTTCCCACAAACAGTTAGTGCACTTTTTGATCTGAGAGTTATATAAGCTTATGTGCATTTTAAAGTATTCTTACCCTGTCTTTCAAAAATCAAGTAAAAATCTGGAGCCCTAGAAGGTCAAAATGACATTTGAAATTGTTCTGAAAAATTGGTATCAATAAATCAGATTATTTTTTTTAAGCCAACCTTGGGATTACTTGGAGTCGACTCATCCTTTCTGAACACACACTGACAAAATAAAATAAAATAGGTGGAACATAGGAGCTAGGAACAGATAATTACCATTGTAAATGGGCTAAACCAAATAACTAAAATTAGAGCAAAATAGTAAAGGAGGAAAAAATTACATCAAAGTGAATTTCCAATACTGCAGACTGAATTCAGAATGTCCACTGGAAAAAAAAATATTACAGTTGTTAATTTTATTGTGCTAACAGCTACCTCTGCTGGCCCAGTTCCTTGTATGCATTTAATGTTGTGATTTTTTTTTCTTTTAACCTGGCATGTACCCAAAATCTAAGTCACTTCTCAGCACATCAAACATCACATCATACTTTAACACTGCGCTGGTTGCTGAAAACTAATAATTAAAAGTTTCTTATTCTGAGATGTGCATTTTGCACCCAGGCAGAATGATATTCTATTTGTTTTCACCTTTAAGGTTGAAGATTGGTCAGGTCAGTAGAAAAGCGCACAAAGTGCAAGGGTAGGGCTTGAGAAACACAACTCTGCTGTAGTAATTTTTTTTTCAATTACTTTTCCTTGTTTGTCAGCTCATTTATCTTTTCTTCAGCACATAACTGGGTTTAATGAAAATATTTCATGAACGAAAATGCTGTGAAGTCATTGATATAGGTGTAATATAGGAAAATGCTTTTTAATTGAACTTTAGAGATCCCAAATTGCATTTCCTATTTGCAGTGGTTTTTTAGGGCCATTAGAAAGATTGTCTGCCCCAGAGGATGTTTTTGGCTCTGCATCTTTGTTTCCCCGTGCGCGTTATCTGTCAAACTGCCTGTCCTTGGTGCCATCCGCGAACATCCACAACGAGACGGGAATGCCAAGGGATCCCTGCCATTTTCTGATGCGTTTCCTGCGATGCACCGTGGTAGGGAACAAAAAAAAAAGCAAACCAAAACAAAAAGCCCCGAGCAAGTTTCTGTTTCTCTCCGCGCCGCTGGATGTCACTGCTACCCAGCCGAAGCGCAGGGAGAGAGGAACCCGAGGGGTTTCTGCAGCGGAAGATTTGCTGAACAGGTTCCAGGAGCACACCGCTGCAGGGTCCGATTCGGCTGGAAGGAAGCTGTTGGAACAGACACCTTATTCCTGCCATCTTTTCACTTGTATGGACGTTTTCCTTTCAAAAACTTGGAGGAAGGATATACTGTATTGGCGGACACAGTCTGTGGTGTCTAGATATTTCTAAGTGGAGGGAATAAATTGTTAACAGACTCACTGCGATACTCACAGCATTTAACCCATTGCGGTTTTGTGGTACTAATTTCCTCTGCTTTGTCGCAGGGACTGTCCGGGGCCGATCGGGGTCACCGGAGCAGAGAGAGCTGCGACAGCCGCCGCTGACAGCAGGGGGACGTGGGGAAACGCTCTGGCAATGAGGACAAACTCAAATCACTGATTCAGCCTGATCCCCTCGAATTTCGCTGGGTGTCTGACCAGTTCCATCCTAATTTATTACTCTTCTAATCGATCTCGAACGTGTTACAAAGGCTTTCCCTACAATGTTTCTGCTTTCTCTTTTAGATCCAGCGACTGATTTCTTTGTATTTGAAATTGCTTAAGGTCTCTCAGCAGCTTCTGTGGGCTTTGTTTCCTTGCACAGCCCTCTTTCTTAACCTCAGAATTATCAAAACCACATGACAATTCCAACTGTAACTCTGATTTCTGGATGCCTCCCTCCATGAATAGACTGTTTTTACACTGAAAAATGGTATTTGGTGATAATGTTGAACATACACAGTGGTGAACAGCTCTGGTCAGGCCATTTTCCACCAGCTACTCCTCATGAAGATTTCATTTTTTATAGAAAACGTTTTGTAGTAGTCAGAGGGAAACAAGATTAACAAACCACACATGAACATCGGCCTGCACATATTCACTTAAAAAATCAGATTTCCTATTTTCATTCCTGCAGGATTCTTACACCTCTCACTGCCTAAGTGACTGTCTTTTAAAAGTGTTCCGATTTGCCCTAGCACTTAGTTAATGGTTTCTGTGATGGATGGGATTTTTACTCCAATTTTCCTGGCAACACAGTGAAGCACTGTGCAGAGATAATGTCAAAGGCAAATAAATGGGACACACAGAGGCTGTTGGAACCAGCTCCATGCTAACAGCGAGCACAGTCAATTCAACTATGCTGTGAACTGCTAACACTAACCATTTTACAAATAGTAAATTGCAAGAGAACCTTATTTTATCGACAAATGCCCTTCCTAATTCCACAGTCCTTACATCCTAAAGCTGCTGAATTTCCCTGAAATTTCCCATTTTCCCCACTGAATCTTAGAAGTTACTATTGCACCATCTTCCTGTCTCTTACAGAATCAGCATGCTAGAGCTTTCTGCCTTGGCTCTGGACTTTCTGGTGACATGACTCAGTGCTCTGTGAGATTACTTCAGTACTTCTGAGATGGAGAAAGGATCTCTTCTAGTTCTTCTTACCCTCTGATTATCCAGTGACCTCTCCGAGCTCCCTTCCCCTCTTAGATTCTGCTCAAAATTCAGGTAGTTCTTCTAGCACCTTCTGCCATATTTAACACTCAGTTCAATTTTACTTTGGTTTCTAAGAAGGCTTGAGCAAGCTTGGGGGAGGCTGGTAAATACTCCCCCTACCTTTAAAAAAAACCCCAAACAAACAAAAACTCAAACCAAACCCCCCATTTATTTAAACAACTGTGTGTGGAAAATGAGAAGGAATGTTGATTGTGTGAGCGGTGAGTGGGTGACACACGGGTGTGTATCTGCTTTGTCAGACATCAGAAGGGGTTGGATGAGGAGAACTGTGCATTTACTATGAATTCCAGCCCACTTTTGGTTGTCAGCTTTGATGAGTGGAGAATTAGCACACTAGAGAAGTGCTGGGCTCACACACCATTTGATTGCTCAACAGTTCCTTTCGCTTCTGTGCGATTGCTGCTGTCTTTGTGAGCAGGAGCAGCCTTGCTCCTGACTGGGGGAATAAGGAATTCCTCCAAGTCCAAGGGCTGGAGCAGGTGAAGACAGTGTAGACAACATGAGGCAGCCTGTAAGAACACAGTGGTGCTGCACAACCTCCCTTGGCTTTGCCTCCCTGCCACAAATGTATTTTCATAGCGAAGCACTGAAGATATTAGTTTTGCTTTATGTATGAGGATGGGAATGAGGGTGCCAGAAATGTTTAGCTGTGTCAAGGGAGATCACAAGGTGTGGAAAGGGAACAGAAGGTCAGGAGCCAAGCGAGACTGCAGGGGAGCATTTCCCACCTGCCTCAGGTGGGAGCTATCACCCGCTATCACCCGGCTCTAAACAGCTCAGCCCCTCCCTTCCCCTCCCTCCTCTCGTCTCGGCGTCTCTCTCGGGAGGTGTAAAAACCCTGGGACGCCCGAAGACTCAAAATACTCTTCAGGATCATTTCATTTCATGTATGTTTCCTTCGCCTTCCGGCTCCCCAGGTAGGCTCGGCCGTGCCTGCAGTATCGCTCGGCATGTGCTGTCTCCGACACGCCGGCTCCGGCTCCGGAGCCCCGCGGGCAGAGGCTGGGCCGGGCCGGGCCGAGCCCCGTACGCAGGGCCGGGGCGGGGGCCGCCGTCACCCGGCCACGAGCGAGCCCGAGACAACAAAGCCGCGGGCCCCGCCGAGGGGCCGCGCTTGCAGGGCCGCGGGGGAGGGACCGCCAGGGCCGGGATCCGCCCTCAGCCTCCGCCCGGCCCCGGGGCTGTTCGAGGGGGCGCTGCCGGGCGGTCCCGGCGGGAGCCGCGGGGCCCGGAGGCAGAGCCGGGCTTCCTGCACGCCCCCTTTGTGTGGAGCGCGGAGCGGGCGTGGCCGGGCCGTTCATTTCCGCGCTGCCGGGCCCGGCGGGAGAGCGGCGGGGCGGCTCGGCGCAAGGGCACGCCTGGCGGGCACGGCACGCCTGGCGCTCCGGCCGAGCTGACGCGGGGAGGAGGCTCCGGCAGCGCCGCCGTGCCCATGGACTAGCCGAGGCAGCCGAGGGACCTGCGCCGACCGCCGCCTCGCCCTCCGCCCAGCTCGGCGAAACTTAGCGAGCGGGCGCCTGCCCCGGTGAGTGCCGCCCGGCCCGGGCACCCGCCCGCTCTCTGCCCCGGGGGTCGCGCCGTCCGGAGCGCCCCTTGCTCTCCCCGAGTATTTGGAGCTCCGGCATTTCTGCCCCTCTCCCCGGAGCAGTGCGCTCCCTGCGGCATCCCCGGGGCCGGGCGGGAGCAGCCCCGGCTGCCCGAGCCTCCCGGCGGCGCGGGGCTGGGGCGAGCCCCTGCCATTGTCCTTCCCATTAAAGGAAGCCCGAGAGGCCGGGCGAGGCTTCCCCTGGGAGTTCGCGCTAGCGTGTCTCGTTGAGGTGCCACGAGGGAGAAAAATAGTAATAATAATAATAAAAATTACAATTACAGAAACAGGCCTTTCGGAGTGCTGCAGCCAGAGTTTGCCCTCTCTGTTCTCCGCCGTCGCCCCGGCGGCTTCCAGACCGTGCCCTGAGCCCAGGCTGTGTACAGGGAGCAGCGGCGCAGTGGGTGTAAGGATTGAGGCCCGTAACTTAATTTTAAAAATATTTTAACTTTAATTGGCTGTCGGCTGTGGTAGTGATCGACCTCTCTGCCCCCCTTTCAGCCTCCAGGCTCCTGTAACAGACCCGGCCGTGGAGCGCGGCGTACCAGAGGTGATGCTCCGTGCTCAGTTCTGTTTTGGCTCTTGCTTTATCTTCCATGCACTATGTAGATTTAGCATTTTGAGACATTCTGAATTAAAAAAAAAAAAAATAAACCAACTCACAAAGAAACCTATCCCATGCTGTAAAAGAAGCTACTTGTTTTGGTTGTTTTTCCTTTCTTTAGGGGATCTTCTAGGCAGGTGGTGGTGGAGGTGTGAAGGATATTTTAAAATAACTGGCCAGACAGAATTCTTCCATCACTGCTTTTTAGTTTGGTTGGGTTTTTGTTTGTTACAGTGACATAAGCCTTGTTACCTAGAACTCTGGATGAAGTGGAAGGAGAGCAGTTCCTAGAGAATGGAAGCACAGGGTGTGTCTTGTTCTTAAGTGCTCTCGGGTGAGATGATCCATCTCTTTTCTGGCTGTCTGCAGCAGGGAGTAAGGCATCAGTACTGGGACACTTTGTACTCACAGTAAACGGGGGAAGCTTTTGGTGTGGAAGGTTGAGGTGCTAGCACTATCTGCTTGGCCGAAGAATTGTGTGCAGAGAGAAGGGATCGGGTGGGAATTCAAGTCTAGTCGTTGGTGTGAAGTAGGAACGAGCTGTGGTGCAAACTGCTTTGTAACTTTTGATTTGGATTGTGTGTTTGAGTTTTTTAGAGGAATTCAGGACACTTGTGTTTGTAGAATGGTGTTCTTTATCCTTTGGTTGATGACACTGGAAGAAAGCACTTTTAGGGTGTGATCTGTATCCTTTTAGCTCTTTTCTTGGAGGATGCAATATAGTGTTGTTGCCTGTCCTTAGAAGGTTGTGTTGTTCAAAACTATAATGCCACTGAAACAGGAATTTTTAGAATGGCTTTCCAAAAGTTTGTAAGTGTGTTTATATTGAAAAAGACCTATGTAAGTTACAAGTAAAAACAAGTCAGTTTCACAGTTGGCATTTAGTTTTATGTTTGTTGCTCTTGTTCCTAGGTGAACTTGCTGAAGGTGCAATCTGGGTCTAAATCACAATCATGGAAAGCTGATTTTCTGGGTGGTGTGTGCTCTGTGTGATTATTTTTTTAGTGTAAGTTGATCCAGTTAGCTCCCTTTGTGTTGTAGCATTATCTCCAGTCCCCGAATCAGGAGAAAACTCACTTAAGTCTTGTTCTTGTTTCTGGGCACAGGCTTTGTCTTATATTTAGCACATTGTATACAAACTTTCCTATTTAAAGTCTCTTTCTTGTCCTTCCTGCCACCTTGTGGGGATGGGAGGGTGGCAGAAAAGATGGAAAACGTGTGATGTTGTGCTTGGAGAGTGTCTGTGCAGAGCCTTCCCATGGGTAACACAGCTATCAGCACTGCAAGGGGCTGTGTTCTGGGCTGCCTTTTACTGGCGTTAGGCCTTGTAATACTTAATGAAAGGACCATAAAAAGTCCTTGCTCTCAGCCTTAAGATGCTGTTTAATTGGGATACTTTCCTTGGTATTCAAGGCATAACTTACTGCCCTTGGGTGTAGCAAAAAAATTGTTGGCATGGTGTCTTATGAATTTGGATGATGAATGAGTTTATTGTATGTTTCTAATGAATAACTGAGAAATATTGGATTGTTTTGAGGCTGACCTCTGATTTTCTTAGAGGGTATTTTTATTTAGTTTATAAAGCTTTATTGGGTGGCTACTAATGTGCCATTATCTGTAAATAGGTGTTTGGAAAAAAGAGGAATTTTTCTGCTGATGAACTGTTAAAATTGATTCTCTTAGTCTGTCAGGTTTCTCTTTGTGGATTAGGTGTGGCACAGTTTGAGCACTGATAAGTGTGAATAAATTAAACTCTTGTTTTGATGTCCCTGTGTTAGTTCAGAATTCTCATTGGGATGTGTGTGAGGGGAAGCGGAGTTCACAGGGCAACTGTCAAAACTGTTCCACAGATCCTCCCTTTATTTTTTTGCTTTTACAAAAAATTTGACCTGGGCGGGGTATGGAAAAAATGTGTGGATTTTGGACACACTTGTGAGCTCTCTGTGCCATGTTGCTTTGCATTGTGGCTTCCTGTGTCAAAACTTCCTGTTTTTTGGTAGAACAGACTTTCACACTTTGCCACCTGTGGTACATTTCTAAGGCTAAGAGGGCTGCAATTCACAAAATCCATGAACGTGCAGTGGTTTGCATTTTGCTTCAAGCTGAAGTAGCTCAGATAAAGTAAATTACACCCTCAAACAGCAAATGGTGCAGGCTGTTACTAAAAGGGAATTAAGCAGAAGTTATTTCTAGATGCAGAGGTTATATTCTAGATCCAAAGGATGGTCGTGTGTCTTCCTCTCTGGTATTGCCCAGTCCTAAAGGCTCTTCCAAAGCTCTGCTGTTGGTGGCTTGGGTGCAGCTACTGATGCTGCCCTCAGCACAGTGTGGACAGGAACATGCTCCTTTGCTCCTTCTCTTCCTTTCCTTTGCTCATGTGCAGTCAACAGTAGCTCATGGAGGTTAAGAACAACGTCAGAGATAGTCAGACTAAAGCTTATCAAGGTTAGGTATGTGTGGTTTTAAACAGTAACAGTTTGGATCTTCCCAAGAATACGGGAATCTGAGTTTTGATTCAGCAACCTTGAACGAAGGGGAAGGGCTGAAATGTCTAAGCCCTGATGACTTAATTTTAAATGTACAATTTAACTACTTAACTATAGTTGAATGTCATATTTGAATTTCTTTTTGTGTTGTAAAAAACTTTATTCTGGACAAAATCTGCTTTCAGATGGTCAGTCAGCTGAAAAATCATTGTTGGGCAAATTCTTCTATTTTGGGAAGGTGAAGATAATAGCAAAATGCAGGTGTTGAGGATCACCTGCAAAAGTGGTGACCCTTAAAAATTGACTGCATAAGAGATTGTGATGTTTTAAATGTTAAAACAACTGCCTTGAATGGCCAGGCTTTTGTGAAGCTTTTTGACCAATCTGACATAACCCTTGAAACTGAAGCCCTCAGATAGAACCAGTCTGCTTGGTTATTCACATGTGAACTCTGTTATCACTTGTGCAGAAAATCTTTAACAAATGAAAATAAAACATGCTGGCCACAATAGGAACTATATCCAAACCCAGGGCTCTCAACTGGGTTTAAAAATAGGTATATTTTCTTTTCTGATCCAAAGTGTGCCTCAACCCCCGTTTGGCAGGGGGGAGGGATCAGCACTTGTTTTGCTCCAGTGTTTCTGGCCTTTTTTCAACTCTTTTGGAGCCAATCAACAGTGTTTTGTCCTATTCATTGTACCACCACAGCTTATGTGTGATATGTGTGAGTGGAAGAATTTCTGCTCTTATCTAAGGTGAATGCTTTATCTGTGCTTCCTCTGAGAGCTCTTGCTGTGTCATTGTCTTTAGAAGTTATGCAAAATCTGAAAATCTTAGGCCTGTCTTCATCCTTAATCTGAACCTGAGTGGGAAGGCAAGGGTATAATAAACCCAGGGCTCTGCTTCCCCTTGATCTTTGTAGTGAGCCTTGTTGAATGTTGTCTTGGTGTTGTAAAAGAGCTTCTGGGGTGTTAGAAAAAAGCTTGGCTTTATTTTGTGCTCCTGGGCCAGAGAACAGGCATTTATACCAAACTGATAAAGTCTTCCATGGGAAGAGCTGTCCGGAAACCCCCTGATGTAGCTGGGGCTCTTTGGCACTAATTGGCTCTGGCACTTGATGAGCCTGTGTGTGCATGTGAGCTTTTGGCTTTAGGGGTTGTTTTATTTTGGCATTCTCGTTCTGATTCAGGCAGGTTGTTTGTCTACAACCTCAGATGTGTTCAAGTGTCCCAACAGCCCTTTCCAGAAATCTGTTTTCCTCTCTTAACAGTTTTTGTTTCCTGCTCAAAGACTAAATAATTGATACTTGAGTCTCTCTGGAAAGGAGCTTTGTCTAAATAATTGATGGACTTGAAGGTAACAAAGTCAGGTGTTTGAGTTGCTGCCCTTGCAGCTACAGGATGAAACAGAGTATTTGGAGGCAGATGAATGCTGTGAATTTTAAAATTTTTTAAAACCTCATTTGTTCAGCTTGGCAAGTTGCGTACTCTTGCTTTGGGGCATAGAATGGATGCTGAAATAAGTTTGCTGCCATCCAGAAACTTCTGGAATAGAAAACAAAGGGAATATCCTCAGGTAATTCAGATTTGAAGGGAGACACCTGAGAGCTTGGACTCTGGTTTTTATGGGACAGCAGCCTTCTGGCTGCTGGGGTATGGAGCTGATTCTTTGGATGCATATTGCTTTTCCCTCAACAGTTTGTTAGATGGGGCTCAGGGAGGGACTTCTTGAGGGTGAAATATGCCTGCAGTGGTGGAGGTGCACCTAATAAAGGGTAACAACAGCAAAGCTTTCCACCCTGCCCTGAGTTACTTCGTTTGGCTGCGTGGTGAGCCTGTGGAGCAGGAAGGTTCATCAAAAAAGTTGTCTGACTTGAAACTAATGGAAGGCAATTAGTGAGATGACTCTTGGAAAGCAGTTGGTGAGATGGCTCTTGGAATACAGCAAGGCAGCTTTCTTTGCCAAGTGTCCATCTTGCTGAGCTTGCCAAGGATATTTTGACTGAGTGGTCATAGCAGTGCTCTGCTCCTGCAAAACAGGAGAGGGTTCAGCTGAAAGGGAATGTCATAGACATCTCTTTGTGAAAATCCTTTCTTAGGATTTTTTCCCTTCTGAGAAGCTAAGAAATCTCAGAAACAAAATGTAAGCAATAGTTACCTGCTGCTGTGGAATGCAATAGGTAGATCTGTGATTGGTCTCGTGTAGATGTTTAGAATTGGTGACCACATATGGCAGAGCTGGCTCTCTCTCTGTCTGAGCCACAGACGTTTGTTTTCATTCCATTCTATTCTTACCTTAGCTAGCCTTCTGAGATAAAACTTTTCCTTCTATTCTTTTTAGTATAGTTTTAATGTAATATATATATCATAAAATAATAAATCAAGCCTTATGAAGTATAAAATCAGATCTTCATCTCTTCTCTCATCCTGAAAACCCCTGTGAACATTGTCACAGGGCCTGTCCAGCTGGGGCAAGTGAGAAGGGGAGGTGCAGTTCAGCTCTGTGGTGGTGTTTTATCTGAGCTGTGCTGCTGGTGTAGCCAGTCACACTCAGTGTGCTGTCAGCCCATTCAGGTGGCAGCTTCCTGTGTTGTCACGTTTTTTCCATCAGGAGCTATGTTTCTCATTTTACTGGAGGCACAGGTTAGGAAATGTTTGTGTCCAAGCTCTGCACCTACTAATTCTGCTGGTGTTTGTGATTAGCTGTTGCAGACTGAGGTCTGTGTTGGAAGGAGCACTGGCTGTGTCCCTTCACAGCCTTTGTTGCCCTGATCTCTAAATGGCACGTGTTGTTCTTGGCATCATCCTGAGAGGTGGAAAGCCTGTTTTTCCTCCTTCCCTGGGGCGGATGCAGAGACTTTGGGCGAGACAGTCGAGCCTTTCTCACGACCTGCCAGAGCACTGGCTTTGGGGGAAGGGCTGGAGCTGTTCAAGCATGGGCTTGTCCTGAAGCAGCATTGGTTTTTGTCTTTTTAATCTTTTCCCTGTGGTGTGGTAGCATGTGCAGGGTGCTCCGCAAGCCTCCTTGCTGGAGCTCCTGGGGCGTTAATGGCTGCTGTGTGTTTGGGCTGAGACTGACTCTGCTGAAGTGGCTAGGATTGTGAGACACTGGTGAAGGCTGTTTTGTCACATCTTTTAAGATTTTCCAGTGCAGCCTTATGGGTTCATCTTCTAGTTGGGTTTTGCAAGTTTCACGAGTGTGTTTCTTTACCAGAAAGGAGGTAAAGAGATGAATTTCACAGTGGTTGAGCTGCCTACGTGGCCACAAAGAGCCATTTTCTCTTGTGGCTTGGAAGCTGGTGATTGTCATCCTTGGCAAGTGAAATGAGGCTGTTCTGGCTGTTATGAATGCAGCTGCAGCAAAAGGAAGCTTTGGGGGCATTGTCCCCAAACCCCCCATGCCTTTCCCCAAAAAGAAGCGTTCCCTGGTGCCTCGTGTGAAATGAGTGTTGCTCTGATGCTGAAAGCATAGGCTGTCCTAATTGAGGTGGGAGGGGAGGAAAAAAAAGGAGGTTTTGTGGATTAAACCCCACTTCTTGTTTCTGTGACATGGAGTCAGCATTGTTTAAACAGAATGAGTGATGAATGTAGCTAGCATTATCCAGATATTGCAGTCCTTACTTAGCGTGCTCTTTTCTGGAGATTAGATTTCAACCCTGGAATTTTAAATTTTTTTAAACTAAGAAATACCTTGATCTGGTTTAAACTGTTAAAATAAATATCTGTTTTATTATATGTAATATATATATTTTATATATATAAATTTATATATAGGAATATTCAGTGTGAAGGCTAAGAAATATGGTGTGGATGTAGACAGACTGCACATTATATCCAAAGCAAGGAACATTTTTAAGGAAACAAACCACAAAACCCAAAGCAAATTATATGCTCATCACTTCTTTGTTGTATATTGCTATAATCAGTCTCTTGGGGTTTTTTTCTTATGAAAAGAGAAAATAAAGATATATTCTTTCAGACTGAAATATAACTGGAGACTGAACAAGTGGCATTCCTGGAAGTGGTGAAAAGTCACAATATGTATAAAAGTATAGGATGTTCTCTGAAGAAAGTGTATTTGTCAGCAAAGAAAGGTGGTGGCTTCCTGTCTTTTTTATGATATGAAATGGTATAGCAAATGGAGGGACCCATTCTGTTCTTGAAACATTTTGGTCTGTGTGGAGGTATGGGAAGGAGCTGCCAGAGTGTATGAAATAGGTTCTGTTATTCTTGGATTACTAAACAGAAGTAAAAATATTCACCAGAGTGGAAGTTCTGGCTCCTCAGATAAGATATTTGCTTTGTAAAGCTTCCAAAACCTTCTGTTAGAAGGAGGGGGAAAAAAATCAACTTACATGCTTCTTTTAAATTAAGACTTTTGAGTTTTGCCTTGCAATTGTTGATGTTACAGAGAGTTGGTGTGTATCTGCTCTCATGAGAGGCAGTGGAAAGCAGCTGAGAAGTTTGGGTCAGCTAAGATTATTCTGGTTAACTTGTCCTGACAGGTTTTGCAGCCTGGGGTGGATAAATTCTTGCTCAGAATGACTAACTGGCTCCTATGTGTTGTCCAATACTAGAACTTGCTGTGAAGTAAAAGGAAAGCATGACTTGTGGCTTGTTGTGTATAGTGAATAAATTCAGCACAGGCCAGGTCCTATTCAGATGAAACTGGCCAATAACTTTATTAAAGAAAGCTTTCATAGGCACAGAATATTTCTCTAAACTTTTCTTAGATGTTAATGAGGCATCTATTGAACTGTCGTGATAGTATCTAGTGCTGTTTTCACTTATTTTGGGGTAATCCAACTGAATTTTAACTCCAGAGCTTTAACCAAAAGGATTAGGTCAGTCAAGGCCCTACATCCTGTGCTCCTGCTCTTCTCTGCATTTCTTAAATATTAGTGAAGAGATGGATATCTTGCAAAAGGATCTGTCTCTCTTCTACTGCCTTCTCCTTATGTTTGCAAAATTGCTGTCTTTTGGATGAAATTTATGTGCAACATTTCCTTTTCTCTCTGTTTCCTGTGCTCTCTCTTGCTTTAAGTCAGAATGTGGAGTAGATGCTTTGTTTGCACTCAGCTACTTTGAGCAGATTTTCATTGAGCTAGGTAAGAGATCCTTGCCTTTCAGTTGATACCTCTGTCGAGCACCTCTGCATGTGAAGCAGAAACCACCTCAGCTGTTCAGTTACTTCCTCAGTGAGGTCAGTGGGGCAGAGCTAGCATAAATGTACTGAAATTCTCTGGATAATTGAGTTGTGTCTCTCCTCAGTGTCAGTAACTAAAAATATTTGTAGTTTGAATTTACAATGTTAAGACTTCCATTGTACAGTGTCATTGACTGGCGTTCTGATTGGTTTGTATAAATGAAAATATAGACTCTTTGGAGCGTCTTCTGTTTTGCTGATTTCTTTTTAAATGGTATTAGCAGCTTTTTTTGCTGAGTAGGAATAAATACTTCACATGTAAGCAGGGCCAGCCAACTGTATCTTTTGTAGCTTCTGTATGAAGAACAGCGAAAAGTGAAATAGGTAGAACTGCTGTTGTCCTCTGTTGCAGCTTTTGAATTGCTGTGGGAGCAGTACTGAATTCTGCTTGTCTTTTGCAAGTCTTTAGTGTAGTATTGTTGGTTTAAGAAATCAAATGAAGCTGAAAATATTCCATGAATCATAACATGAATAACTCCTTGAATTACAGCAGTGTAGAGCCTTTGTGCCAAAGGATTGGTGATGTTAGTCATGTGGGGAGTTCAGAAGAGGCTCTTGATGACCATGTAGCTTATTCCCAAAATTGTGCAGTGTCCACTTTTTCTGAGTTCTGAGCACTTAGATGGTGTTTTGGATGCAACTCAACCACACAGAAGTAGTGGCTTGGCCAAAAGGGCAGCATGATGAGTGTGAGGTAGAGAGACCTGGAGTGGAGCTCATTTGAATTACTGCTTCCTTGTTTGGGGTTTGGAAACACTGGTGTGTGTTTCTGACAAGTTTTCCTCAGTTGTAGTTTGTGATGCAGTAATAGACTAAACCCTGGTCACTGAAACCTGAAACCCTTCCCAATAGGTTGGGGATTTGCTATTCCCTGAGGGATTGGTTTTTAGTGCTTACAGTGGAGCAACTTCTGCTTGAAATATTCTTTGAGGTCTTTGAGTCTTCAGCAGAGTACAAAATAAGGGTCCCAAAAGATGATGTCTTAAGAATTCTTTCTGGCTTTGGCCATGTATTCCATTGAGTTCTGAGATTTGTTGTTTCCATTATTTTTCTGGTGGAACAGGGATAGCCTATTAATTTGCCTTTCATGATAAGTCTTTCAGGTTAAAAAAATACTCTTTTTGTTGACTAATCCTCAGGTTTCTTTTGAGAATGAGCAAATATTCCTCTGCTCATTTGAACTGCGGCAGAACTAAATAAACTATACTTGTGTTCCTTAAGAGAAGCTTGTCTGTTCTTTTTGAGGCCCTAGTCTGAGTTTCTTGGAGACAAAATTTCAAAATGACACATGCTTGCTTGGAGCTCCTGAGTCATCAGCAGGACTGTCTGTTTCCAGGAGCAGATTAACCTGTAAGAGCATCACATCCTGTGAGTTTATTTTGCTTTTTGGCAGTACCAGCTCAGCCCCCTCAGGTGAATATTTGATGGCTGGCATCCAGATACTGCTCTGAACATTAGCACCCCTTTGGGGGTCAGCTTCTCTCTAGGATGTGGAAAGAGCAATCTATAGGTGCCTCTTAGTTGTTCCATTTTTAGAAGGCCCTAAGAATATCTCTGAATTTTTCCTGTCAGGGATTAGGCTGCTTTTTACCTTCACAAAAAACCCCTAATGATTGAGCACCCTTCAAAGAATGGCAGTTGTTTTTAATGGCACCATATCTTGAATGAACTGATGCTTTTTGATATATATTTGATCTTGATAGAGTGAAATTGAGTCATATCAAAACAAATCATAGACCAAAGTACATCTCTTGATGTTTTTAAAAATTCTTGAAATTCTTGCTCCTCAGCAAATGATTCTACATCCATTTGCTTCACCAGCTTCGTACAGATGCTTTTCATTGATGAACAGTGGTGGAGAAGCCAACAGCTTGGCAAATGACATTTTTTTTTTTTCCTCTGGCCTCAGTTGTGCCCGGTTCCCCTCATCTTTCAGTGTGTTGGATTCAGGTGTGCTGCTGGTACAGGCTGGCGCTGGAGGGGTGCTGTGTTTCCATGGGCACACTCATGGGAAAGCTTTTGCTTTCTCTCCCTTGTTCTGCCCCCTCCTGCCTGCCCCCACGCTGGCATTTGTGCATGCTCTGGCGAGGTGGATTGAAGGCTTAAACCTGTTTACTTCTTGGTGTGTGGTACAAGATTACAGGATTGAGCTGAAGATTTGCTGGTGGTTTGCTGTGTGGATGTTTGCTCCACTGAATAGGTTGATTAATGGTTGTGGGTTTTAGGAGGGGCAGGGAAGGGGATCAGGACTCTATATGGTGGAAGTATTGGCTGAACTTGGAATTTTAGTGTGACTTAGGTTTGTCTTGTAAAGTAAACATCTCTGGAGGATTAAAATAATTTTTGGATCTAAATCTAGAAAATTACTTTGTTGCAGTTGTTCTAGACTTATCTTATCCATGAGGATTTCTCTCTATTTCTACATTAGATTAGTTAACAGATCACATCCTTTTTTATGAGAGTTAGGAGCCTAGATTAGGAGTATCACTACTGTAGCATTTAAGAAGGTAAGAGTGGAATTGTGGGTGTTGAAAAGCTTTGGGAATGGCAGTGTCCTCTTGATGAATGACTACATTTTTCCCCCTCTCACTGAAGCTGTAAACACCAAGACAAAATTATATTCTACCAAAGCAGCAGGGCTCTGCATTTGATTTTTAGAAATTCCTGTTGCTGTGAGTGGGTGATAACTGTCAGCTGACTCAATGTGACTTGCTTTGTCTGAAACACAGTAGAGAACGTTATTAGTGTGTGCTGCCCACATACTGCTTTAATCTTCCAAGTGTTTTTAGTATTGCCTAACCATAGCTATGCAGCCTGTGCTGTGAACAAAGTGAATTACTGACAAGCAGATTTCTGGACTGGTTACAGATGCCTTCTGTGTTAGGAAACATGATTGCTTTTAGTATAAACATGGGGAGGGTGGCTGTGTAGTCTTGAGTGGACTGCTTCATTTGTTTGTAGTGTTAGTGAAAAAAAAAAAAATCACATACCTGCACTTCAGATTTGTTATGCTACTCCCATAGCACCCATACTGTGTCCAGTGGTCTGTCAAGAACCACCAAAAGAGTTCTGATGGAAGTAAGCACAGAGCAGGCCAAATCAGCTCTTAAGATAGTGGTTTGGAAGCTAATATCTGTCTGAGGAGCTGTGTGCTGTTACAGGACAGCTTCTTGCTGCTGCTGCTAATACACTCCCCATCATTTCTGAGCATTTAGAAATGTGTATGTTGAACAAGTGTTTTGCTCCTTCATTCTGCTAAAATACTGTGCTTGGTATTGACTGGGGCATTTTAGCAGTTGTTTGAAGTATGGAGAAATGTCTTGCAAGGTGGTGGTGGAAACATTGAGGTGGGTGGGAGTAGTGCTGCTTGTCAATAAGGATACTTTTAATCCTCTTATTGCTGTGAATAGTTTCAGTGAAGCTGGGGCTGAACAGTTGCATATAAGTCCAGTGCCAGGGAGGGTAACCTAACAAAAAGTAAGTCTTCAGATATTTGTACTTAAGGTTGTGAAGTGATGTGCTTGCCTTTTTGCCTCAGGTTATATTTTAACCCTCTTTGTCTAGCAGAACCTTATTTTTGTGGAATTTAATGATGTGCTAGCTAAATGCAACCTGCTGCTTTCTCTTTTGTAGATGTAGCAGCATCAAAAGCAATGCCCCTTATGTGCGTTTTGCAGTTGCTGCTCCTGTCTCTTACGAGGTTCCGGATTTTCAGAGGGAGGTGGCACAGCAGTGATGGAGGCCTCAGTGTGTCAGCCTCTGGGGAATGTATCTGCACTGGCAGCCAGTGTACTGCTGCAAAATGGGATTGCACTCATGCAAATGAGCCTTGCACCCTGCTCAGATTAGTGGGAATCTGTTCTTGTACCCTCCCTTTCCTCTCTTGCCCAGGCACATCAGACTGACTGCCTTGGACAAGTCTGTGCATATTGATTGTTGACATACAAATTGCCATTTGGAGCTAGAAACTGAAATTAAGTTGGGAAAACCAGTCTTTGTTCCTTTTCTTATAATCACAGTTGTGGACTTAGATAAGCAAGAGGAGGGTGCTTAAGCAAGAGTTCTTTGCTATGAGTCATAACAGTTGTAAAGGTTCCTAAATTTTGTCTGTAACACTGGATGGGTTGCAAAGGTCAGTAACTAAATTACAAAACTCATTTTATGTGGTACAGCTGGCCAAATGGAGGAAGGTCCTTTCCAGTCACTGCCCGTACTGCCAAAAAGGGCAATTTCCTTTGCTTTAATGAAAATTAAATGTTTTTTGCTATAAATGGACTGTGCACATTAGAAGTTATAAGGTGAAGGAAGAAAACCTGTTTTCAGTGTTTGGTTAAAGTTATATGGAAATCAACATCTGAACTCTAGAAATAGCAAGCTGAAATATGAATTGACACTCTAGTCTGTACTGGATGGGATTCTCAAAGCCAACTTCTGTTTCTTTTGTAAGTGGGAGTGTTTTATACTGAGGTGCAGATTCCTTTCTAGGAAAAGAAACTCCAAAACCAAACAACCCCAAAAAACCTAGTTTACCTTCTTATAACTGTGGATGTGGTGCAGTTCACTTGTCCATTCCGTGGTCTGGATTTCAGACTTTACTGGATAGGCTTGATTTTTGCACACTGCCTGTGAATGACCAGTGTGGCGCAGGATGTTTTTTAGTTAGGAGGTGTTTGAAAATTCTGCATTCTTGTTTCCTTGCCTTTGCAAACCTTTTACTGACATTTACCTCAAGGAAGTGGAGGATTGAAATGCTGCTCATCTGTCTTAGGCAGCACTCAGCTGTCCAGAATGTGAGGGCAGTGCAAGTGCTTACTCCTGCTCTGAATTCACAGCTTGTTCTGTTTTTCTTATGCGTGGCATTTCTGCAGAGGTGGTTTAGTTATGATTCTCTGAACAGCTGTAGTTGTCTGAAATACTTGAGCAAGAGTTGTGGTTGAACCTTGTCTCTCTAGTGTGTGTAAGGAAGCAAACCAAACTCCACAGAGCAGAGGGTTTTAAATGGTGGGACTTTGGTTCTTGACAATAAAACCTCTTACAGGAGATGGTGTGGTAAAGAAACATGCACATATGGAAGAGCTGGGTACAATTACCTTTTGTATTTAGCAGTCCAGAGAGTCTGAGAGATTCCAGGTAACCACTTTGGATATCCTGCTAGCTAGATTGCTGGATGTACAATGCTCAGGGTTTGTGGATGAGTCCAAGCAGCCTTTTGCAGAAGTAAAATGGTTTTGAAGGAGTGAGAAGGCAGATGAGTGTCACCTTGCTTATGTTGATCTCCCTAGGCTAACTGTATAGTGAGTTTCCTTTGTGGGTGTGCCTGCCCTGTTAAAACATTAGAGTGCTTAAAGATAAGATTATTAAGCAAAAGATACTGAAAGGAAATGTAGGGTCAGTGGAAGTGTGAGCTGACTTTGAAAATGCCTTTTGATGGCATATGGTACAGATTACTGTACTCTCTTTCTCAACAGAGCAAGAGAGACTGGGGAAGAAACATTTATTCATGAAATCTTTTCCTAATCCTGTCATTCTTTCTCTTCTGTGCAGAGGCTGTGCCATAGAAGATGCACTATTACCGATATTCTAATGCAGAAGTCAGCTGTTGGTACAAATACTTGCTCTTCAGCTACAACATTGTCTTTTGGGTGAGTACAGAATGTAGAGGCTGAAATAGCTGAGGCATAGCTAAGTTTTATTAACTTCATTACTCTGGTCAAGAGAACAAGCTGAAATAGTTGTGTTAAAGCAGGAAACTGATGTATAGTATGCCCCAGGTGTTGTAATTGAAGAAGCTTATCCCTTATGAGAAATAAATTGTTATTGAAAGTGTGAGGACTCGGTATCCATATTATCCACGTTAAGTTGTTTCCCTATTAAAAGAATCCTCTTGTAATGTTTCCTTTCAGATCATCTTTGATCATTGTTGGGTGGTGTAGCTGTAAATACACTATGCAGAAGAGAAGAAAGGAGCTTCCTCAGGGATGTGTCAACAGCTGGCAGCACATGTCATGCTCTGTGGACTGCTGAATTGTCTGATACAGTCTTGAAATACTGAGCTATGGACTAATCTGCCTATAATGTTTAGAATTGTGAGTGTGAGAAGGTACAACAATACATAAGTGGATTTAGATGTTAATGAAGCACCTGCCTTGGAAAAGAAAGGCCTTTAAAAGTTAGAGCATAATGTTGCACCAGAAAGAGTTAAGATGCCTGTGAGGGGAAGATGAGGAAGCAATTCAGACAAACTCAGTAGTTCCTTTTGGAGAACTTTCAGGTCAAATTCAGGTTAACACAAGTTTGCACCTGAAGTCCTAGAACTGCAGTCATGGAAAGGCATGAGTAGTCCTGGAAAAGTGCAGATACAGTGACATGTCCAGTGCTAGCAGTAAAGTTGCTGATAACCTCAGAACTTGTTGCTACTGTCGCCACCTTTTGTTTACTAGTGCAATGCTCCAGCGTGATACTGCAGCATTAAACCACGGGGAGTTACCCTCCTGTGGATACCTGGGCAGAAAAGATTTGCAGAAACTTTTGTTCCATTAGGGGTTGATGTGCTACAATATTGCATAGTACAAGTGTTCATTAGGCACGATATTTTCGGTTTTTCAATTGAGGATGCTTTCAACAGGTCAGAAATTGTGTTTACAAGCCACCAGCTCTGCAGTTCCTTTTCTTCTGTGTTGTGCAATTCCCATGTACCCGTGGTGGAGTGTGGCACAGTGAGAAGTGATGCTTCTCAAACTGTTCTGGTTTTCAGAGAAATCACTTCATAACTGTGTGGATGCTCTTCAGAAGTTCGTGGTGGGATATGTGAGAATCAACACTCTTGTTCATTAACATATTAGGATTCCTCTAGACCTCTACTTTTTTCTAGTGAGTGTCTCATGAAGTGGGGTCTATGAGTGACTGTTTCTGACAATCTTTTAAACTGAAATTTTTTTGTCTTCTCTGTAAGAAAAATTCTTGACAGTCTTCCTCCCCTGTTTTTCTGCCTCTGTTTTTTCACAAGAATAAATTTTGTATCTTTTTCTCTTCCACAGTCACTACATTTTTTCACTATTTAAAAACTATGTTCTCTTGAGATGAATGATGAAGATCTAAAGATTTTTCTGTTCTTTAAAGAAAAACTTCTACAGAGATGCCAAAACCTTGAGGAGAATTGATACTACTACCTGTGTGTTCCAGCTGATCTGTTGGCTGGAGGAATTAGCTTTCTGAGCAGGTACTTGTAGTCCTGGTAGCTTCCTCAACAAAAGGATCTGATGCTTCTGTTGACGTTATCAGGCTGACCTAGTAAATGATGTGCAGCTACAGCTCTTTGGATAAGATTTTTGGCACCTTTAGTTGTAGAACAAGCTATGTAAATGTTGAAGGTAGACACCCCTATAGGCAATCCATGAATCATTTAGCTGACACAAAGATTCAGGAGCCTGTGAAATCTTGCTGTCTGGAATGACTGCAAATTCACCATTTGTGAAACAGAGTGAATTTTCTTAAAAAAACCGAAGGGCTACCAGAAGGGGAAATGTAACCGTAATCCACAAGTGGCATTTAAAGAGGGAATGTTAGTTTTGATTCACTTTCCTTGGGTTGCAGGACAAATGCTTCTGGGAACTTTTTTGTGAGCATTTGTTAGTGAGCCTGGCTGCTCTAGAGGTGGATGAGGGATGGATTTAGCTGGATGTCAGAGGGCCTTTTGGCCATATAAGCTGTTAGAGCTCTCCTGTGTTGATGCACCAGGTAATAGTAAATAATTGCAGGAAAATAATTGCATTTGTTCTTCTGTCATCCTTATAAAAGGTAAATGTTGACTTTCCCATTGTAGCTCTAAAGATATCATTGACTATATAAACTTTAAAGCATGTGCTGATGTAGTAATTCCCAGAAGTTTTGGACTTTTCACTGAGTGTGGTTACTGCAATTTGTGTCATGCTTCAGGTGCAGTTCACATAGATTGGGATTAAACAAAATATTGAACACCAGGAGGGCAAATATGACTAACAAAGGCAAGCTCAGTGTAATCACCCTTTAGAAATCTGTAAATCTTCATTCTTTGGAAGTCTCTTTTTTTCAGGCGAGTGACTTGGGAATAGAAAGTTCTGGCTTTTAGTTGTGCACTGCTGGCTTGAAATACCACTTCTCTATTATTTTAAGAAAGGGAATGGAGGCCAGAGGAAGGCTCTGCCTAGGCCTGATTTTCATGTGTGATTACTTTGTTTCCATCCTGCTTTTTAGGCATGCTCACAAGACTTGGCCTGTCCAAATACACTCTTGTTAATGAGTGGTGATAAGGCAGTGCTGCAGCCATTAAGATGTCCCTGCAGAGAGCGAGATAAGAAGCCTGGACCTTTTTATGCTTGCAAGCTTTTTGTTTTTTGGGGGTTTTTGTCAAATCACTTCATTGGTCATGGTGCAATTTAAAGATTGCAACAATGCCAAATGAGGAGCTTGGTTTTGGCACCTTTCTGTTCTGAGTCGTTCTGCAATTGAGTGAGCTCTTCTGTGAGAGCTCTGGTGCTTGCTGCTTTGCCTCCAGTTGAAAGGGTGTTTTTTGGGGTAGATTTGCACCTCACTGGGCCATGGCTGGTTCAGTGAAGTGAAGGATTGCATGTGTGCTCTGCCAAAGCCTTTTATGTTGTATATGAGCTCACTGTCTCTCACATGAATTGAGAGAGAAGGGTAAAATAGCTTTTAGCTCCCATCACCTGGGTTTATCTTCTAAAGGTCAGTAGCTGTTTGTGACTCTTAAGTGTTATTGGAGGCAAAACCAGAACTTGTCACTCATCCTATAGGAGATTTGGCATTTTGCCCTGCACGTGGTGAGGAAGGTCAAAAATTCTCTTCAGGTCTGGAAAAGAATTCTGAGTTTGTCTCTTTGAAAAATAAGAGAAGACCCAGGTTAGCATAAGATTTTCTTGGCTTTTCCAACGTATGTTGTTTTCCAGGAACTTCTGTAACAGCAATGCTGTGCCAGGAAGAGGAGAGAATGCACCAGCAGGTGGTTTCCTGGCCCTGAGAGGAAGAGTCTCTGAAGAGTAAAGGATAGGAAGGAAGGGCTGCAGGCTGCTGATTGCTCTAGCATGGGTGGAGATGCAGTGTAAAATAGGATTATCCAGGGGGTGGGAAATGGATTCTCTGTGAGAATACACAAAAACTGCACGCAATTCCTATTGCTGCTCATCAGACCTAGGGACAGACTGACCCACAATCACTTTGTGTTGCAAGAGCTGCCTACATCTGAGAAACATTAGCCTTCTTTGCTCAGTTGGTAGTGTGATTCTGGCAGCATAGTCTTAGGAATCATAGGAATTCAAAGTGTGATTGGGAATGGGTAAATGGGTGATGCTTAAAAGTGATGATTTGGGCACAGTGTCGCTGAGTTGACATCAGTATTGTACATCTGAGCAGTGCCTACAGTTTGATGCAATATGTTTAAAAAGTGGATTTATCAGTTCTAAAGCAGGAAATAAGCGAATGCTGGTAAATAGTGTTTCAGTTTCTGGGCACAATTGAGCTGCTTTGTGTATGTTTCCATCAAATCTTTCATGGAGTAAATGTCTTGAAGGGCTCTGCAGCGCAGCAGTGAATTGGGAAATCCAGTTCGTTCTTGTTTACATGTTGTTCAGATTCTGGTGAAAGGCAGATTGCAAAATGCTGTGCTTTTTGAAATAGCTGACTAGCCTACTCTCACCCTGGGAACAGTTTTGGTTTTCCTTGCTTCTTCTCAGCTGCCTCTTGTCCCATTCACTCAGCCATTTATCTCAGTGAGCTGGAGGAGGTTAAAACCTGGCCTTCAGTTTAGGCAGGATCAGTTCCCCGCCTGCCTTGCAGCCATCCCTTGGGTGCCTCTGTGCAGGTGTGTTAGAGAGGGGATTTTCCTGTACAACTCTGGGCATGCTCAATCACACCAGCTCCTTAGCTAGTTTGATCAGCATGGTCTGCTTTTACAGTGGTTTTCAGTGAGATACTTTAAAGTATCTTAGGCATAGTCTTTGAAACAAAAGGATTTATTTTCATTTTTCATTTCACTACTATTTTACATTGTTGCAGATTGCTTGTTTTGGTCATTGCACCTGTCAATGCTGATGGCTTTGTTTCTTCTGCAAGTACCTCATACTTTACTAGATTTCTGCAAAAGTATTTTTTAATGTATCTGGTTTGGTTGCTTCTAGTGAAATTTTTGAGTTGTTTGTCTTAGCTGAATTAAGTTTAGATTTATCCACATTGTTTTAATGAGACTAAGTTTATTTTTCTTCTGATAAACTCTATTTTACTTGTAGCTAGTTCACACATATGCTTATGGAAATAAATTTGTAAAAGTAGTATATTTTCTTGAAACTGAATGTTTTATAACAACATGAGAGCAAAGTTCATGTTCAAAGGTGAAAATAATGCATGCTAGTGAAAAATCTACTTAATCAAAAATTCGTTAAAATTTAATTAAGAAGGTAATTATAAGAAGGCAGACAGTCTGAAGAGGTCACCCTATTTATAATTCAATAGCACAATATTAGTATTCTAGTACCCTTAATTTGTATACAGAGAGTGGAATATGTTCTTCCCAGTAATTTTTTTCCACCTTGTTTTCTGTAGAAAAAATTTCCAAAGATCCAGCTGTCTGTATAATTTACCTTGATTACTGCAAATTATACCAGCTGTCTTCATCTGTCTCCCTGCATTCCTGGAGCATTTGGAGTGAAAAGGATGAAGGATGCATCAATTACATGCACGGTGCAACTTAATGACATACAAGTTTGATTACTGACTATTTCCCCTGCTTTTTTTTGATCTGAACATCACTGGGTTAAGATCTAGGGTTGATCTGGGTCAATATTCTGTTTATATTGATGTGGTTTTTGATAGTATTTTTCAAGTTATGTTTTGATCCAAATGATCACTTTAGATGTTCTTAGCTGATTCAGAGTCCAAGGTGAGTACTCATTGTGCTATTGCTTCTGGCAATTAGTTTAGTACTGCTTTGTTCAGTTCTAGCTCCATGTGTCAGTGGTGGTTTTGGTTGCTTAATCCAGATTATGGCATATAATAATTCCTGCATAGACGGGAAAATTATAAGAGGTCATTTTAGTTTGATTGTTGAGGTTGGATATTAAAAACAAGTTGCCTGAGCATTGAAGAAAGGGAATAAAATATTAGAACAAGTAACTCTTGCTTCTTTTGAGTGACTGTAATTCAGCAGTATTTATTATACAAGCATATGAATTAGTGGTGGGTTTATTGTTAGATTTGGTGTTTATGGAAGGTAATAAAATGGGCCATGAATCCAGCTTGATTGACATGGGCTTCAACAAAGTAAGGGTTCAGAAGACAACCTGTGTCCAATCAGAGGAGAGGCTAATATAGAGAGCCTTGGCACTGAAGTCACAAGGAGCAGGCATGGCTACTGTCATGGCCATAATATTGGTGACTATTAAGTGACTAAATAGGGAACGACCTCAAAATGCATTAAATATTCTGACGTCTTCATTAGTGGGCAGGCAGACACTTTATAGCAGGTCCTTGGGATAAGGGTTACTCCCATTTGCATGCTGCTCTGTGGGGCTGTCTGTTAAGTGTCTCTTCTTCTTGAGTAATGTGCTTCTCCAGTAATCATGAAGAATCAAATTAAAATACTTTTAAAAAAGTAATTTATAAAATGTATAAATGTTGTGGAATAAATGCCCTTCAAATATTTTTATAAGAGATGGACTCATAGGGAGTGAGATCCCATTACTGTTGTCTCAAATTAGAGGCAGTATTTGTTTTATTTGAGCAGTAGTGCTACTAGCTAAGTTTTTTGATAATGTCATTGATTATTACATCTAATTTTTGTTTTTAATTTTAGCTAGCTGGAGTGGCCTTCCTTGCAGCTGGTCTGTGGGCATGGAGTGAAAAGGTAAGCATAAGAGATGACTGGTCTTATTTCAGTGGCTGCCTCCTCCTGCTCCAGTAAAACTACTTCCTCAGGAAGCAGCAGAAGTTAAATGTAGCATCTGAACTCAGGAGCATGTTCAAATAATCTAAACTGAGTTTAGTTGGAATTTACTTCTTGTCCTTGATCAGGATTTAAGCTGTGACCCTTGTCATTCAGAGCTTTCTTATGAACTTGTAAGAGCAGGATGCTGGGGAGAATTTAGCCTTTATGAACAGGTTCTCTTTCAAAAGCATGTTTTCTAAAATCTGTATTTCTCCACTCACCTCCTTTCATTGCAAACAAATATTTGTGAGGGGTATGAGCTGTCCTTATATGTTAAAAAGCACCACTAAATCTAAATGTGTGTCTTTGAAATACTTGAGAAAGATGGTCCCTATCTGTTGGCCATCTTTTGTCCACTTTATTCCCCAAGGAGTGCTTAAGTGATTGTTTCCCTGTAGAGGAACAACACTGGGGAACATGATGTAGCTGAATAACTCTTATTTTTAGTAAAGGTTTCTTGTAGCTAAGAGACTTCCTCAGCTGAAGGAAGTTAAACACATGTGTAACGCATGTTACACACATTAGTTCTCCTGTTGCAAGAGAACAGAATGATACAGGTATGGCAATGAATGGTTCCCCCACTGAATGGCTGTAAAAGTATGAGTTTAATGAATCCAAGCACTAAGAGAAAGTGACCATTACCAGATTCACTGATCTGCATCTCAGGCAGGAGTGGAAGGCAGGTGCCCTCCCTGTTCAGTTGTGCCACAAACTAGTAAGACTTCAATTACCATCATATGTTCACTTTTCTTTGATTGAAGTGGTTCCAAACAGCAGCTGTCTGCATGCAGAGGGGTTCTGAGTCCTCTGCTTTTTGGAAGTGAGTTTTACGGTACTTTTAATTCTGAGGTATTTATTCTCCTCCTCCCTGCTCCCCATGTGCTTGCACACATTCTCATAACTAGATTACTGCTGTCATTGCTATGTGAAAACCTATCTTGACACACAAATGCATTTGCCTCCTATTTTGTTGTTACAAAAGGATTTTGTTTCCAACCCTTTAAGGAGGATGTTAAACTTGCCTTGAATTTATGTTCTGTAATGTTCATTCTTTTGTTTTTTTTTTTTTATACAAGCACATGGGATCTGTGTGGCTGGAGACTAATGTCTCCATTTGCCAAATTGACTTTATGGTACACTGAAGGGACTAAAAGGCAAAGGCAGACTCTTTCTGTCTTTCTTTTTTGAACTTTTCCTGAGTTCTTTCTGTTCTTTGTGCTATCTTGCAAATAAATGCTTCAAAGCCTTTCCTGTGCTTTTGAACTTCTGAATGGTTCATGAAATCTGTTGGTTATTTTTATGTCAGTTCTGTGCTGTTTTCAGTCTTTCAGAGCAGTGCCATTCTTCAGCCAGTTGTGCCTGTATTTCACAGATAAGCATCTTGGTGAACAATAGATGGGAAGTAAGAGAAAAACTTTGCAGAAACTGAGCTGCAGTGGTAAACCCAAAGATAAACTACAGGTGGTGGAAGAGTTCTGAACATCCTGTCTCTTACCACAATATGAAGTACATTAGGTCCATTTCATTTCTCTGACTTTGTCTCTCTTCTTTGTGCATTAGGAGTACAGATTAATTCCTCAGCAGTCTTTTTCTCTGGGTATAAATCCTGTGCTTCTCTTTTGGCTGGTAATATGCTGAAATGAGACTGCTGGTTTGTGGGAAGTGTTGAAAATACTACATGGGAGAGTGTTACCATTGTGACTCCTGTTGTTTGATTAAGATCCAGTCTCTCTAACTGGTGTATCTAATTGGCCTATCCTTATGATTTTGTAACTGACTTTGGTTATTCTGAACAGGCAGATAAAAGTTAACTTCCATAAAATTTTAAGAGTCAGTATCTGTCAAACAACAGATACTGCAAAAGTCACAAAGAGTGAATTATTGTAAAGTGTTGGTAGAAACAAGATGAATAACACTGAGCCCTCTTATCAGGAAAACCGTTTTTGTTAGAATTTCCAAGACCAAGTTTGGAAGCTGTTAAGTGTAACAGTTTTTAAAAATGAAAGTGTGTGACTGGTAAAACATTATCAACAAACTAGGACCATTTTGTAATAGTCTGTTTCAGCTGTTAGTCACCAGCTGTTGCAAGGCAATTCTGAGTCCTTCAGTTTAATTATTTTTTTTCCTTTTCATCCCATCAGCCAGTTTTGTTATAAACAACTCTGTCTTGCTGTTGCCAAATTAACAGCTCTGACAGAATCTGTTAAGGAACATGCTATGAAAGAAGATGGAGTCCTGTGGAACACTGCAGTACTGTTAATCAATGTCCTCAGCTGATGGAGTTCCTCCAAGGGCACATTTTCTTCTAATGCTGTAGATTTTATTTTGTTAAGTAAGCAGTTGAATAAGAAGTGATAGAGATTTTTCCAAGGTCTTATCTTGGGATGTATATCCTTTGCACTTTATTTCTTGAATGTATACCTGGTAGAAAGATGTTAATTTGCATTTTATTGAAAGAATTCGGCAGCCTATTCCAAGTGTCTCTGGTATTTTTCTCTTACACTAAACATGGTTAGCTTGAGAATATACTCTATAAAGAAAAAAAAATAGTGAGCATGTGATGATTTTTTATTTCTTTGTTTCAAAAGTGAAAATATTTCCTTACTAAAATGTTCTGTGTATTGTTGATGGTTGTATGATGAACACTCAGACTACTGTAGGGCTGCCTGGGTGTCCCTACAAATCATTCTCATGAAGAGTTTGTCCCTTCTGTCTTCTGCAGGTTCCATCTTGTTCTTCCACATACCCTGAGAATCCTGCTATTTCTAATCCTGTGTATTTGATGGAATTTTAATGGTAGCTGGTGTAATAACTTCTTTGAACCTAATCTAGAAAGTAAAAGGAAGGTTTTCACTGTGTTAGCATTGCGTTCACATAGATTTAGCAATCTAAGCACACAGACTTCATAGCAAAGATTAAAGTCAAGATAGGTGGTTTCTGGATAGTTAACAAAAAAGAAAATGTTGCTTCTATGTTAGGCAAATTGCAAATATAGAGAACAGATAACTGCTTTTTGTGTAAGAATATCAGGGGTCAAAGGGGAGCGTTTAGGCTATACTGTTATATTTCTGAAAGAGTTTGGAGTAGCACTAGTAAGACACTCTGGCACTAGAAGGATTGTAACCAAAAGAGAGGAAAAATATGCTTCCCTTGAAAACAAAAAAAAAGATTTCCCTCTTTCAAATGTTATCCATAAGGTGCTTTGTCCTTAGAATGTCTTTCCCTTTCTCCCACTTAAACATTAGGATTGGAAAAGTTTTCTTCATATATTTTTTAGGCCATGATATTGGAGTGCCCTTGTGATTGATGCATTTCAAGTTGATATAAAACATTAATTCTTTTACCTTGAAACTAAATGAACAGTCAGTGGTAGAATTGAGCTTTTGGCACCATCTTGTGGAATTTTGTTTGGCAAGTAGATGTAGGAGGATGTAGCCCAAGAAACTGACTTACTAAAAGTATTGCTAGCTATAACTTTAATACTTCCTCCACTGGGGTGAAGAGAACTGGTAATGTCAATGGCTATTTCACAACAAGACCTTTTTGTTGGTGTCACTGTTGGAAAGTTCAAGGGTTTGCAACCAGTTCATTGGGAATCATGTGGAAATCATCCAGAAGGAATGCTGAGTGAATGAGATGCTTACAGTGGTCACATTCTGTTCTGGCTTTTTCTTGCAGGGTGTATTGTCTGATCTGACAAAGGTGACTGGTCTTCACGGTCTGGACCCAGTGGTGCTTGTCTTGGTGGTGGGCATAGTGATGTTTACTTTGGGATTTGCTGGTTGTGTGGGAGCACTGAGAGAAAACATCTGCCTGCTGAAGTTTGTAAGTAACATCATTACATGAGGGAATTGTTGTGTGTGTGAAAGCTGCAAATAATGAATAACTGGGAGTAAACACAGATAATTAATGATAGAATTTGGTTTGTGGCAAAATATATGGTAAACTTCCTGCCTTGATAAACCTCTGAGTAATGGCATTGAAAGCAGGGTGGTTCCAGCTTATCTATTCTCCTCTTTGTGGAACATGTTCCTCCCTGCCTTTATTAATTTGTTCTGCTCTGCAGTGATGTTATAGTAAGTATATCAATCTGACATTGTGTTGTTATGGAATATGCTTAGTCAGTTAGGAATCACTGAGAGAGTATAATATAATGCAACAAAATCCCTTAAAAACTTTAAAGTTTCTTGTACATGTTGGCAAAACTTTGGGACTTCAGAGAGTGATGTAAAATTTCTTAAATGGTTCTTTTTATACTGAGGCTTCTTCTTTGCTTTAGAGCTGAAAACAGCTAAGCTAGACAAAAAATTGAAAAAAAATTATAAAATTAGAAACAATCCAAGAGGTAATCAAGACTTATTTAGCCCTGTGTTTTACCAATTCTCATTTATTATTGTTTTGGTTGCTCTGAATAATGACTGTCTGATGGTCTTTTTACTGTCAAGTTCAGGTGACAAAAAGAAAAGGATAACTCCGCCTCTTGGGGTTTCTTTACCTTGTATACTCACTGTGCTCAGTGTCTGTACTGGATCAAAATTCGAACCCAATTCTGTGTCTGTTTCTGGTGGTATAGGGATGCATTCAAAATGAATTAATTTTCTAATTTAGGACTATTGTTTTTTACAGTTTTGTGGAACAATTGTGTTTATATTCCTGTTGGAGCTGGCAGTAGCAGTTATGGCCTTCCTGTTCCAGGACTGGGTGAGGGACAGGGTAAAAGAATTCTTTGAGAATAACATTAAATCCTACCGAGACGACATTGACCTCCAGAACATCATTGATTCACTACAGAGAATCGTAAGTTCATGTCCTGTCACTTCTTTGATGCCTTCTAGGAGAATATAGATTTTAAAGTTTTTCTTTTTTTTAAATAGAATTATAATAATTTGTAGCTAATAGTACTGTGTTACAGATGTGCTGGTTTCCTTCCTTCTATATTGAAAGCAGCAGGGAGGGAAGGTACCCTGAGATCCAGGCTTGTTCTGATGTCTGCTGTGGAAGCTCTCTCAGGGATGCATCTGACTTTCACCTTTGTCACTTGCTCCCCTCCCCTTTCCCTTGCTCCCTAAGAAAAAGCTTTCTCTTAAAAAATTTTGCTATGGAACTGATAGTATGACAATTACATCTAAAGTGATAATTTTTATGATTTTTTCTTGACATGTTGACACCTGTTTCCAGGAGCAATATTCCAGATGTATTGCTTTGATTTCACAGAGCTTTGATTTCACGTCTATTCATTTTGCTGTTGTCATTGATTTTGCACTGACTTAGGGATAGTGAAGATTTGTAAGCAAACACTGTTTGGAGGTATTTTAGAGATAATTTATCCACTGAACAAGCTTCTGGAATGTGTTTATCTGCTGCAGAACCATTGCTGTGGTGCCCAAGGTCCAGAAGACTGGGATTTCAACATCTACTTTGACTGCAAGAGTGAAAGCAAAAGTCGTGAGAAGTGCGGAGTTCCTTTTTCCTGTTGTATACCTGATCCTGCTGTAAGTTGTTTCCTGGCTTTGTTGTTGCCCTGAGATTGTCAAGTTATCACAGGAAGTACTTCCTGAATAAGGTGTTGAAGGGCTTTGAGGTGTCCTAAATGACCAAAAATTACTTTTGTGCAGACAGACTTTTTTTGTGTTTCTGTTGCATTCTTTTTAGAGTCCAAATGTGGTGACCTGTTAACTGAAAATGTGTTGTCACCAGGAATTCAAGCCGTTTTGGTATGGTTTGGATTTGAAGCACTGGTGGCTGGCTTTTTTTAATTTATTTATATTATTTGTTGTTTCCTTGGATCCTGGACCTTTTTCAGGCTTGTAAAGAGCTGAGACCTCTAAGAGTGTGTTTACCCCAAATGGAATTAATGTTTCACCACCCCTTTGCCAGACAGGCAGGAATAACTCCATTTGCTGCTTTGTCAGTAATTAGTGGAGTACTCATGTATGAAGTTTAAAGCTTCTGAGTCAGTCCTTGGTTTTGGCAAGGCTTAGGTGCTTCTTGGTTAACTTGTTTTACTAAACTTTGTGAAACTTTTAAGCCTTGCAGTAGATGCCAAAATGTGGAGGTAGGGGCTAACTTATAGTGCTCTATGGTATCACTGGGAATACTTAGAGCTTAAAATCCATCCAGCAATCCTTGTGCTGAGAGAGCCATTGCTAAGTTGTATTTAATACCAGATAAGCTTCTGATTGTATTGGAAATCGGCTGAGGAGAGCCTTTGTCAGGGCCATATTCAGATTCCCCAGTAATTATTGTCTAGCTTAGTTTGGAGCAGTACTGTTCAACTGCACATTTCTCTGTTGCTGGTGCTATATTTAAGGAGGCAGAAGGATGCTTAAGTCTGTTTAATGTGAGATTCTATTATTATTTCAATAAAACTAACTATCAGTTTTGTAAATGCACGTCTCATCTGTGTGCTGGCAGTGCAGTTTTCATGTTAAAACCTTGGTAGTTGAATGCTAAGTGATAGAAGCAGCTGAGATTTCTGGTGCAGGATATCATCTGATATCATCATCTGTGATACTCACCTTTGCTTTGTCATTAGTTTTTTTCTGTTCTGCTTGGGCTTTGCTTGTTCTTGCTAAAAATGCTTTTAAAAATGTTTGGCTCTGACAATTGATTTTTTTATGTTTATAAAAGATAGAAAAACTTACTGTGAACAGGAGTGAGCACAAGTAAATTGATTTGTTTATTTGAAATCTCTTTTGCTTTGCAGCAAAAAGTTGTGAATACACAGTGTGGCTATGATATCAGAAAGAAGGTAAGGGATGTGTGTCATGTTCTGTGCCTGCATAGACAAGACTAAAACCGGTGGGATTGCAGATAAATGTGTCAGCTCAAAATTCTAGGAGCTAATAACTGTGTTGCATCATACTACAGCTAGAGCAGGGTAGACATTGTCCTTTGTTTAAAGTAACCTTCTACTGTGGAAGGGGAGAGAAAACAAATTGGGAACAGGTGAGGGGAAGGGGTTTCAAGAAGGGATAGGAATTGGATTTCGAGTGTGCATTTCAATTACCAGTTGTAACAGTCTGAATCTGCTTATCTGTTTTTTGCTAATTTGACCATCTATCGTCTGCTAATTCTCCTGTGTTTCTAATAAGGAAGATGCAAATATCAATGTCTGACATTCCCTGATTCACATGTGTATTTTTGAAGTGTGGTTAAAAACTTTACAGCAAAAGTGACAAAACATTAGCCTAGCTAGATCATGTGATTGATCTTATAGTAATCTTGAGCAGAAAAGTAATGTTCTTATTCTTCCTTTCTACCATTAGAGCAAAAGTCAATGGGATGATCAGATTTTTGTCAAAGGATGTATCCATGCACTTGAAGCTTGGTTACCCCGAAATATCTACATTGTTGCAGGTGTCTTCATAGCTATCTCACTGCTCCAGGTTAGTTGTTATTGTTATGATTCTTTGGAAAATCATCATGTTTGCAGATAAAGACCTGCAGGATTCAGTTACCTTTATTATCTTTTAGTAATAGCTATGCTTTGATGGATGATCTCGGCTATGAAATATCTGAACCTGCCAACAAACATCTTGCAGAGGTGCATTACAAGTGTTTTATCTCACAAAATGGTGTATTTTTTATCTTTTTAGATTTTTGGGATTTTCCTAGCCAGGACATTGATTTCTGATATTGAAGCTGTAAAAGCAAGTAATGCCTTCTGAATATGAAAGCAGACCCACATTGCAAGACAGTGTATGTTAAGATGATTGATTGGACACCAAGGCAGAAGAAATGCACAGACCATGAAATACTCCTGTTATTAAAAGCCTTATGTGGATTTTTTTTTTCCCTGCTCATGGTTTTTGTTAGAAGCTGTTACAAAAACAATCACTAAACACCTGCTGTCTACCTTTTTTCTGGCAAGACAACTTGGCGCACCAGCGTTGGTCTCTGAGGAAGAAATGGAATTTCCCAAGACATTGGCAGAGCAGATTTTTAAGACTGTAGGAAGGAGCCATGAAACTGCTGTAAACCCTCTCCTTGAAGGATTGCTAAGGAGATTGTTCTGTCTTCACTCCTGTCTTCTGTCTTAGAATGTAATCTTGTCAAATGTCACATGCTGATTTCTTCAGAACCTTGCAATCATGTTAATCTCTCCAGTAGACTTATCCAGATGTTTTTGGCAACATATCCAGCAACCATAATTGGAAATTGGGAAAAACAGTCACAAAATGTCTAGATCTTTAGTTGATTTTAGGTTGTGCAAATCCCACGCTATTCTGAAAAATGCAAGCCAGCTCCCAGGATGGGAAAAATCTGACTATCTGTAGCATTAAGTCTTAGAAATCTCCATTTCTGGCAAGAGGGTGTAAACCCTGATGCTGTTTCCTGTCTGAGAAAAATGTAAATATTCTTTATTTATAGAAGAAAAACCTCTTTAAAAATGCTTATCCTTTCAATGATCAGTAATAGCTTTAAAAAGTGCTGCCTGCATACACTTCAGAATGCAGCTTGTTTCAGTAGGTAGCAAGCATGCTGTGCTAGCTGTTGATGGCTTTTATTCCTCTAGTTTCTGTCACAACTGCTATGTTGATCTTCACAAGTCTTAAGTGCCACTACCAGGACTGATGAAAGACTTACAAATTCAGTGTTAATCCTTACTGGAATAGGTTTTTAAATAGGGAAGTACAGATTTAGCAAAATATTATAAAGTTGTTGAATTTTAAAGTCTTGTATAAAGCTATTGAGCCATCAGTTCTGCCTGGTTCATGGTTCAAGTGTGAATCAAAATGCAGTGAAGCAGAATAATTTCTTCAGTAATTTTCTACATGAAGCTGAACTAGTCCTTCTTATGTCAGGGTTTTCATTTTAATCAAGAGAAAAGTAAACTCTTCTTCTAGTCCTCCCTTTGTGGGGGTTGTGGATGGATCTGTAGGTCAGTAGGAGTTCCAGTCTCTTCTGTAAGACTTTGGTGTTGTATCCTTAGCTGTAAGGTGAAAGTCTGTGGCCGAAGTGTTTTTGGAAGTAGCTGTCAGTCTTACTGTGGGCCATATAACTAACATCATTTACTGCTTCCAGTGACACCAGGGTTTTCAGGGAGAGCAGGTTCACTTACAGTGCCTAACACAGTGTAAATTTTAGAAAAGTATCTATTTTTATAATGATATTTTACTATATGTAGTGTGCCTGAAGGATTTAATACTTGTCTTTCTAAAGTATATGGCTTTCTTTGGAAGCCAAGCTTTTAAATATATTCTTTTTTCTATTATGCATGTATTAACAAATATTTCACTAGCAAAAGTTGATCAACAGTAAGAATCTTTGTCTGGTGGATTGTCCAGACATCCTTCTAGCTTGTAATCTTGAAGCACTTCAGACAGTGCTCATGTGTACTTCAGCTTTCATAGTTCTTTTTCTGGCCAGTGATTGAGACACAACAGGAAAAGGAAGCTTGTCTAAGCATGGCTGATTTCCTTACAGTAGCAGAGAATAGTCTGCTATTAACTCATCTGAAGACCTGAAAGTAAAATGGCTGGAGGTAGACTGTGACTTTTGAAATTTGGTATACAACAAGGAAACAATAGCAGTAGATCACTGAGGGGAGAGCAAGAGGCATTTCTTCTGTAAAGCCGTGAATTTGAGGTCTGTGTTACCTGTTTGTTGAATCTGATCCACGAGGAGCGGCCAAAATTGTGTGATTGTACCACAATTTACAACTTGGTAAGCAGCAGAGCAGTGGCCAGCAAACTGTGCTTTAAATTCTGGTGCTTGAAACTTTGTAACACCTCATCAGCCAATTTACTTGGTTAAGGTTGTGTGTGACAATCTGATGTGTGTAAAACTGGAGGAGGCAGATTCCTATCTGGAAGTTTTTAGTCATTGAAAACACCAGCTAGGGAGTACATTTCCCTTTGCCAGTTTCTGACACAGCCAGCTCCTAATGCTAGGAAGGAATTCCAGCGATTTGGTGAAAATCATTCTGGAGTCAAAGATGGCTGTGGAGCTCATGCACTGAAACTAGCTGCTGACAAGAGCCAGCATTACAGATCAGGATTCCAGGGTCTGCAAATCTTGCCAGGTTACCTGAAGACTAATTAATCCTTGGTTTTTTTTGAAGCACTGTTTGTATGTAAACCAGAATTCAACTGAAGTATTGTATTTCCACAGTTCATTCTTAATGGCTTTGGCCGTATTAACACCAGCCTTTGTATCAATGTTTCAGTTATTTGGAACTGAATTTGAGAGAAGTTCAACTTATTTGAGGACCTTTAAATTCATGGAGTGGGTTGTCTTTTTTGCCACTGTGGATCAACTTCTCTGTGCTTATTCAGTATAATTTTTTAAATCCTGGGGCTCTAGGTTGTTTTGCCCCTCTGTGTGCTGAAGTACACCCATAGGTGGCTGGTGTAATTTCAGACTTGTAATGGGAACACTTTCTGCCTAGTTTTATTTAGCACCTTCTCTGTGGACCTGCAGTGACTTCATGGCTAAAGATTTAGGTTATGGTCTAAAAAACGTCTTGTCAGCAAAAGCAGCTGGGTGTGAGCCTGCCTCTGAAGCCTCAAAGGAAAATTAATTCAGTGATCTCAAGGAGAGGTCTGATTGTTGATGTTGAGATTTCAGCGGGTGCATTTGGAACAAGTTCACCAACACTACAGTGGAACCAAGGTTTTTCATGAAGATGTCAAAAGAGGCCAGACTTGAAGAACTGGACTAAGAGAAGCAAACTTCAATGTGTTTTATTTCTCAGAAATGAGCACAATGTATTTCCGTTAAGCAATGTATGTATGTGTCAGTGTGTTTGACAGTGCAGCTGCCTCTGGTGTTATTGATATAACTGCATTTGGACCCAGTTTCCCTGTACATGAAGAGGAGGATGAATATAAGCACTGAAAAAAGTGCAGTGACCAAAGGACCTTGGGTTGCCTTGTGAAAGCCTGAATGTTTCTTCCCAAGAGATCTTTAGCTTTGGTGAGCTCATGCAGTGCCATGTGGACAGACTTGTGCTCCCAGTCCATGGAGCTCGATGTGGCCATTGATTTAGGTGTAGAATTGCCTTGAGTTTTGCATCCCCATCCCATCCTTCCCTCTTTCTCCCCCTTACTGCCTGTGCATTGTCATGCAGCTTGAACATTGTTCAGCCACTGGGAGGGGAGCTCTTGTCTCCTCTTCTGAGATGGCTTTTTTGAGTGACTTTCAATATATTTTTTTCTCAAGCCTTAAATTTGATTAAATAAAATTCAATATTTTCTACTCCCGGAGTTTGATTCCTGAGATTTGTTGCTTACAGTCACTAATATTTCACTCTTGAAGGTTTAGACTGGCTGCTGAGGCTGCAGTTTGTGGGTAATCCAGAAATGGTGGAAGTCCAGGGGTGCTTATTTTTGTATTTTGCTGAAACTAATTATTTATATTTTTTCTTTTCAGTTCAAGTTGTTGAATAATAGATGAGACTGATGTTTTTCTCTGCATTTTTAATGGAAAGCCATGAACAAGTGAAGAGCTGCAGAATGGTGTAGAGTTAACTATTCAATCTCTGGACATCAAAAAAAGTTAACAGTGCTGTTTTTCTTTTCTCCTATTGTGTGATCAAAACTTGCTTATGTGTTACTCAACAAGTGTCACTTCTCTTGTGTGGTTTTATGAAATTCCCTTTCTCAAGGCCACTCCTGAGAGTGATATTTGGTGATGAGTGTCATGGGCTAAGTAGTGCTACTGGGTTTTGCAAGTGGAAAAGCTTTTGTAGGAACAAAGTTGTCGTGTTTGTTTGCAGACACAAGCCAGTTGTTCTCAAACTGAGAACATGAAGCCTTGTTGACTTCTAAATACAGTCTGCTTTATAATAGGTTTCTGGAGATCAGTGCTTGTTTATTTTTTCCCAATAGCTTTTCTGCTGGCTAAAAAAAAAAGTAATTGCTCCCAAGCTTTTCAGTCTCTACCACTTCATTGTTTTGAATTTGATCTTTTAGGTCTGGGCAGCATGACTGCAATGTACCTTCAACTGCTTCAAAAATTTCCCATAAGAACAAGTTGTGGAATAAATCTGTTACCTTCTCATCTAGTGACCTTTTTAAACACAAAAGGATTCCACAGAAATGTTCAGAGACATTTGTTTTACTACATTTCTTTTTTTTCCATTATCTAAAGTTAAACCCAGGTTCTCTTATGGGTGGTAGTGGAATGCTGGCTGCCTCTACGTCCTCACCCCTGCCCACTTGTAATTTCTGACTGGCTTGTCCAAGCACTGTGTGTTCACTGACTGTGGTTTCTTGTAAACTTTGCTTCTGCAGAGTCTCATTCCAGTAGGTGCAACTCTGAAGTCAGGACAGGACTGTAGCCTGAAGTATTTAGGAATATAGCTTGTGACAGCAGCAGGTACAGTTTCAGAGATGGGCTTTACAATTGGAGATTGGAGGGAGAGGTAACTTAAAGACAGTTTTGGTTTTGACATGTCCACCTAACAGTTGGGCTCACAGTGTCATTCACAATGTGCAGATGTTGAATTTGTGCCAGTTATCCCTTTGCATTGTTTAAGCTACAGCTTTAATCTAATTCATGTTTCAGGTTGCATGATAAAAGCTTAAGGCTTTTATATAATTATTTTATAGTCCCATTGATACAAGAAAAATTGCAAGTGTGTATCCTAATCTCACAAGACCAAGCCACTGAAAAATGTATAACAAGTGGTAATTGCCTGATGTTTGTCCTGTGATGTTTCTTCACCCCATTTGCTTGACAGGACTTTTTCCTGCTGCTGTGTGTAGTGGCTCAGTGAGGAGCAGCAGTGGTGCAAGTATCAGGCCAAAGAGATGTGCTAATGAGGTTTTTATACACAGCTTTCAAAGCAGGAGCTGCACCTGGGCTTCAGCAGTGCTGGTTCTGCAGCAGCATGACAAATGCAAGGGTTGCAGAGCTGGTGGTGTGTGCCTCAGCAGCAGAGCTGCCTTGCCTTGTGGGAGAAGGGACATTAGTGGGGTGTATCTCCTCTCAGAACCTGTAAGGTAGTGATGGCTCCCTTGACCACATCTGCATTGCTGTGACTGCAGAGCTGCTCGAGGGTGTCTTTGATCTTGTCCTCTTCTATTTCTTGTCTCAGATCACCTGAATGGGAGATGGAATTATGACTTTTAGTTACCTGCCATGGTGTAGTGGCTCCCAACAATCGTAAGATAAAAGTTTGGAGTACTTGCTGTTTGTAATAAGCTGCTTCAATTAAAACATTTGTTTCAGTAGATACCCTTTCAGCCATTAGAAGTATTGGCCAGATTAAGGTTTTTTCCTTTTACTTGAAATCTAAGAACTAATTAGAATATAAAAGGAGATTTTGAAATTCTAATACAGGACAATTTCTGGCACTTTTTTGCCTGTCTGCTTTTTGCTACCATTCCATATTAGTTAGACTCAGCTCTTAGCCTTACAGTTAGTCTATAAAATGCTAAGTATATACATCTCTAGGAAAAAGCCCTATAGATTGTATCTGTTATGTCAATACTTCAAAGTAGCACTGAAAGCTGCAAGTTCTTTATCCTTATTCCAATATCTGTATGGCTACAGGGATAAAATAGCTGCAAAATCCAGCTTGTCTATCAATACAGGATTTAAAAGGCAGTTCACCTTGTGATCCATCCTTGCCCAAGTAAAATTGTTATTTTGCATTTGTGTAATTTTTGTGTTAAGATGTGAGAAACTGCTACAAGATTTTTGGATTCTTGGTTTCAAGGTGATTTGTTTTTGTTTAGTGCTACACATCTGGGATAGTCCCATCCTGCTGGAAGCATTTGAAGTTTTCCCTGACCATGGAGTGAAACTGAAATGGTGCCCCCATGCTTTACTCAAAGTCTCTGTGTGAAGGCAGCTTTGCTAAAATGGCTGCTTTATCTCAGCTTCTGGTTTGCTCACAGAGCAAATGTCTGCCTGCCTATGAGCATGGTACAGACTCTTTAGACACAGAAATGCTCTGGGTCTGCCAGGTATTTGTGCATGGTGAAGTTGGACAAAGATGCTTTTACTCCAGGAGTAGTTTTGCTATTTTGAGACTTGGTTATGCCACTGAGAGGAATGAAGCCTTCCTCTCTGTTTTATTTTATTCAACTAATGGTTTAATCAACTTTTCACAGAGAAGGAGACTACTTGACTCTGATTTTTGGTGATCAATACAGAATGAACCTCTAATATCCTTTTCTCATTCACTAGAGCATTGCAGGCAGCATATTTTGGTAACAAAACCCACTTGTCTTCTTCACAAATATTCACCCTTCTGTCACAGACAACGTAAAATGAGGTTACCTGAATTAAGAAGTCTGCACAAAAGGCCCATTGAATTGTATTTCACCTCAGGACTTGTGTTGTCATCTCGTAGAAGTTTGTGTAAGCTCTGAACTAGCTGTGATTCTTTAAAAGATTCTTCAAGAGTATCTGAAAAATAAGCAAAGAAATGGTAACCCTGAGCTGTTATCTGAAAAGAAACTATAAAGTGAATATGTTTCCTTTTTTTAAAGAAAGTTCTGCACTGGCTTCATTTCAAACTGGCTATACAGGAATGTCTTGAGCATCTCTCTTCTGCACTGAAGAATTTCTGTGCTCCTTTCTGTACAGAATTTCTTTACTGGCCTTATTCTTGAAGACAGGAACAGTCTACTATTGACTGTATATAATTAACCTTGCAGTAAATTAAAATCTGCAATTTTCAGTGCTAGAAAGGTTGCCTAAATGAGTTTGAGAGTTTTAATGATAGACAAGCGCTAAAATGGGCTCTTCAGTCTTATGTGTTGGTAAAGAAAATTGCAAATTTTAAGTTTATTTTTCTTTTCAGTTTACCTTTTTAGGTCCGTAGGTTTCTGTGGTGTCTCTTTATTGTAATAAATTCAGACCTATTTTCAAGTTATACAGGAAAAGCCTGAAAACATTTGTACCTAACTCTGAAAATTAGCTCAGGAAAAGTAGTTTGAATCTTTACCATTTTTTCACTTGTTTTATTTGCAGCTTCTACAATGCCTTTTTATTTATGCATCTGCTTTGTTCTTTCCTCATGTCTGTTTGAAGATTATTTCTGCTACTTAGTCTTCGTTGTCCATTTGAGTATATTATTTGTCCTTCATTTGGCCTTTATCATCTTTTTTAATCTCCATCACCTTCACTTTCCCCTTTTTTTATAGGTTTCTAGCATCATATTATGCTACTCAAATAGTGCCTGTCCACACAGCATGATAATTTGACTCTATCCTTAATGTAAAAAATCCTTCAGGCCATTCCCAAAGCCTATTGATTTTATGATCCGAATGGTGACAACCTTTATTTCATGCTGAAGAGCTAAATCTAGACAAGAAATGTGCTTTTTCGTACATGTTACCTAGAATTAACAGCATGACAGTATTTCTTAATAATTAAGGATCTTGCACAGATTTTAGGGGAAAAATACCTAAATCAATGGCAGATGCTATTGCCAAGGCTTTCAGAGCCTCATTCTGCATGGCAGCTTGTTCACTTGTTGTCATGGAAACCAGATGCTTCACTCCTTGTGCTGCCTGGATGGCTTTGACCACTTCCTGTGAAAGCAAAGGTAAAGCAGATGGAAATCTAATATAGGAATGGAGTAGAATGAAGAGGGAAATGAGATTGCACCTTTCAGCTTCTGAATAGAGGGAAATTCTGTTTGCTGCAGTGCAAACTGACAATATTCAAAGACTAGGGACAACATTGCTTTTGGCACTGATCATACATGTCTGCTTAGAGCTGGTCTAATATACCTGGAATATCAATACTTAGAATTAACTATAGATGTATATCTGTAAGATAAATATATATTCTGTCTCATTTCAATTTGTCCTTATTCCACTCTTCCATTTCAAGCCATCAAACTAGCAAGGATTAGTTTTGCTTTATCAAAGCCTGTGCAGAGAGTATCTACTTTTTTAGTCACTAAATCATAGTAAAGCATGGCTGGGATGCTTGTGTGTAATAGCACAATTTACAAAAAAGAAGCCTGTTTGAAAATGCCAGCATGTGAAGATCATGCCAGATTCATCCATCATGGATAAATGGGCTCTTTGGATTTTCCTGAGGACTGACATTTAGGACAGCTCTGGGTTACTTTTACCATTTTAATTTGAAATATTGCCATGTATTTATGACCATAGAAAACTTTACCTGCTCATTACCATTTGTCAGGCCTTACTGGAGCAGGGTCAGTGTTGACAAGTGACAGTCAGTGACCATGGTGCTCATTCTGTGAGGTGTCTGTGCTTATGGAGTGCTTGGGTCTCCCCCTTACCGGTATTGAGGCAGAACGGAGAGGTTCTCACTGTGAACCTTCCTGGCTTTCATTACAGGGCTGCGTGTGCTGTTTAATCCCTAGCTCTGCCTACAAGCTTGAAGAACACTTGAGAAGGGTGAGGTGGAAACGTGTCAGAGCAGGGTTCTGGTACCTGGGATCTGTTGTGGTGCAGGATGGATGCCAGCAGCCGGTTGGCCTCCCCGCAGATGCCGCTGTGGTCGCTGCCGCTGCACCACTGCACCAGCCGGTCGAGCAGCAGCGGGTCCTGCCCCAGGAGCTCAGCTGCATCCGCTGCGGAGAAGAGCATCACCAAGAGGCATTCAAAATCAGAGCCCTCAGTCTGTCTGCCACAGGAATGCCAATGTAGAGTAAGTGGGGCGGTGGACCTGTGCTCAGCAGCCTTCAAGAACTCTAATTGAAGCACTGAGCTGCTTTTAAAAGATCCTGGAAATATTTTCCAAAGGAATCATGCAGGGGAAGGACAAAATAAGCTGCGTCAATAGATCTGTCATTTTAAAGGGGCTGCTGAAGTTGGACTTAGAATAAGCGGCTTTCTGTCTTTGAAAACAAATATTCTGTTTTGATACTTCAGGAGGCCCATTCCTTTCCCACTTGGCTTTTGGCACTTGTGCTTTGAGCCCTGCACAAATGTAAGTGTGGGCTCTGAGGAGCCTGTTCATGCTGTTTCAGTGATAATTCATTACTGTTGGTAGTGTGGGAAGCCAAGGCTTAGTACAGAATGGCAGCATGTCAGTAATTGGATGACCTGAGTCTTAAGAATGTGTGTTGAACCATGTATAAGGCATTATCAGAACTTCCCCTTACTGTGGAAGAGCCTTTTAATTTGCATTTCCCTGCGTTTCAGGAACCCTATCTCAAGACTTGCTAGAAATACTAGTGTCTGTGGTTGACATTTGAAAAAACCTCACTAGATAACTTGTCCTAGGAAGTGGAACTCTAATTATCTGAACATCTGTAACCGAAGGGATAGGTTTGGTAGAGGCATCACCCTGCTCCTATTCCTTTACCTGTCCCTTTCTCCGTGCACTGCATTTCTTTTGAGACAGGCTGGAAGAATCAGATGGAGCATGCACCAGAAGGTCAGTGTCAGTAAACCCATGATGGCTCTGGATATTTTCCAGAAGCTGTAAGTCAGCCCATGCTCTGTCTGTTTTGGGAGGAGGGAGATGGAGAAGTACACACACTTGCTTTTTAATTTGTCCAGTATGCTAAGAAACAATCCACATTTCAAAATCCCACAAGGAATGTGGGAGCTGGTAGCCTAGCTGGCATACTTGGTCTTGAGACAAGAGTTACTGGGCATTGCAGAGCCACCTGCATGTTGTCTCCTGTAACACAAGACTCTTGTTTCTAGTCAGATGTTCCTTGTTAGTCTGCAGAGATCACAGTAATCCAGCTTAGTACAGGAAGGTGAAGTAAGAGGCTGGAGGATGGAACCAGTTTAAGACATTTGTGGCAGAGGCAGGTTCTTTACTCAGTTTGACAGGCAGTAGAGCTCTTTGAGATAAACTCCAGTTAGTTACTCTTAACAGGAAGACCTTTTAACTTACAATTTATTCAAATTTGTCATTTTATAAGGTTGAACTTTCAGTTGTGCTGAAAGTCCTTTGGCTACTGAAGTGCACAAATTATTCTGCTCCTCTGAAGCCGAATGGTGGAAGAAGCAGGAGTTAACATCTCTTTAGAGTAATGAAGCTGACAGATCTGCCTGCAGTTTTCTGTGGTTAGGAAGAAACCTGCCTCTTCTAGTCTGTAAGCCTCAGCATGCCTGCTGATAGTCAGAGTAATGAATTTATCCTAGATAAGGCAATTAACTAATTTAGTGTGGACTTCTTAGTAGATATGTGTTCATAAGAGTTTCAGGCTGAGTTAATTAAAGGCAATGTTAGCTCATGGGTAAACAGAATAGAAGGTAATTAAAAGTGGGAGAATTGTGTGTTCATAGGTGGGAATGGATAAACATTGAATCTCCTACATATTTTATTCTACTTTGCATTTTGATAATTAATTTGTTTCAGATTCAGAAGTTGTACCTTGTGCCAAATTCTGACTTTGTATTAGGGCTGGTAAATAAAATTTAAAAAGATAATTTAGTGTTTGATAATTTAGATCTATGTTACTGTGATGTCTCAATTTTAAATGTTAAATGCCTTGTCACAATTGAGATATAACTTTGGAGAAATGACCTTACAATGACTTCTTCAAAGCCTCAGAACAAGAAGATGCTAGGTTTCTATGTGTCTTGCAATGTTCATTTCCTGCCACAGTGAAATGTAAGTGAGAGCAGCTTTTCACTGGACTGGAAGTAGTGCAAATTAATAGAAGGACTAAATCGAAATTTTCTATCATTCATGTTAATTTGAGAAATGATGCAAATAATTCTCGTATTAAGTGGTGTCTGCAGTAGTGCAATGGAGTGCAGCATGGAATCTAGCAGTGTGAGGCTTTATCCTCTTCCTTATAACTAATGAAGTATGTCTGTAATTGTCCTATGTCAGTTATGACTTCCCATCACAAAATGGTCTATTCTAACTATTCTAGTTTTAACTTATGTTATTCCTGCATATCAAGGAATCAGTACTGATTAGTGCTCTAGAGCAGCTGCTCTGGCAATGGGAAAGACCATACCAAACTGCACACTTGTTTTGTGTCACTGTCTGGTAAGAGCTAAGTAAGCCTAAGGATTAATTAAGATATTGAAGTATATCTTAATGTAATTCCAACATTGCATTTTGAGAAATATGCACAATGATGTGCACAGAAAGATTATTACTTTTGCATACCCCCCTCTGTGTTAAACTGAGTGAAGTACAAGTAGATAATCTAATACATTAACATGAAAATAAATTCAACATTTGAGCCACATGAGCAAGATAAAACTGGCAACATATATAGAAAGACTGGTAGAAATTAATTTCTTCTGCCTTATTCCACTCCAGCTCCCTTTATTCCTTTTGTGTTCTCTAGTTCTTTATTGATTTGCTGTCCTGTGATTTGACATTAAAACCTGTCTCTTTTTCATCAGACTCATGCCTTGCTGCTCTATTTCTGGTGAAAAATATCTTCTTTTTAGGCCTTTGCCTGTTCTCACTGACTACTGTAGATTTGTTCCATGTGGTTTATTTCTCAACCACTCTGAGGCTGACTGGGGCAGTCTGGAAAGCGTGCAGCCTCTGGCAATAATCTCTGCTGGAAGCTCTCCAGATGGAGTGGAACTGGGTTAGCAGGACACTCAGCCTGCAGTCTGGCACAGCCTGTTTGGCAGGGCAGGGAGGAGGGAGCTGAGGGCTGATGTCAGTGAGCACTGGCAGGTGCCTACCTTGGCCATCTGCTAGTGTGCGTAGTGTCCCCAGGAGTTTGAACTGCACAGGAGGGCTCTCTGACCTCAGCAGCGCCTCGATCCGCTCGGCAACGCCTTCCTCCAGCATCTGAACCTTGCTGACAACTACAAAATGGGAGAGAGGGGTTGAGCGAGGCTCAGTAATGGCACAAACATCTGAAAATGTAGAGATGACAACTGTTCTGAATTGTGTGCTGTGCTAGGATTCTGGTGAAAAGTCCAACTTGTTAGTGAGCTCAGAAATTAGGTCAGGGCTACCTGATTACTTGGATTTCTCTTTTGGGCTAAAGAGCTTTCATAGGAACTGCTCTTGGGTAGTTTTGGTCACTTTTGGTCTTAGCCCTGCCTAGAACAAAGTACATAAAGCACAGCACTGTTGTTTCTCTTCCTTTTTCTAGTTGTAATAGATTATCCATCCACTTGTGCAGTCACTGGAGGAAGCCTCTTTTGCTAGCTCACTTTAAGTGAGCTGGGGGGCAGAAGTGATTTACTCAGCCACAATTCTTGGAAAATGATTTTCTTTTAGTATTTGAGCTCACTGATGCCCTGTTGATCATGCCTTTGTTTCTGTGCTTTCCTCTCATTTTTGCGTCTTTGCTCGAGTGCTTGGTGCAGTAAATCCCTTGTAATAATCAGAAGCTTGTCTGCAAGGAGTCTTAATACTGCTTAACTGTGCCACCAAAAGCTGCTTCCTTCAGAGCAATTTTTTTTCAATCTTCTGCATATAATTTTGGGGGAGTGGTGAGGAAGATTGGACAGTGAAATGAGGGGATTAACTGTTGTATCCCTCATCCTTTTATTGGGTAAATTGAAAAGCACAGCCTATTAGGTAACTTGCTCTTAATGTTCTTGTTCCTCAGTGGCACAGACTGACTCCTTTTACTAGATCACACTGACTTTTTAATTTTTTATAAGCATCTGCTATCTTTTAAGATCAATGCTTGAATTGAAGAGTTTTCTATGTCTATTTCCAAGTGTTCACCCATATTTAATTCATGTTTATGGATTTGCACTCAGTGTCTTTCGTTTTTCAGGTAGCAGATTATATTGTTGAAAGTGATAGAGTTTGTGTTTCTAGAAGTGTTTTTGTGAAAGAATACCTAGCAGATATTACAGATAAATTACAGATATTTTTATGAATTAATGATGAAAAGTATATTATAGGGAGAGCATTTTATGTGTCCACACACTTGGAAACATCTAAAATGGTTTGTTATAACTTGAACAGAAGAGACAATCAAAATGCTGTATGTTGGTGTAGCCATATTTCTCCTCACAGAGAAAAGCCAGGCAATCTTCCCAAGAATATTTCTGAGATTCACATTCTCTGAACCTCAGGGAAAGGAGAAACAATGCTTATCTCATTTGCTGTGCCTGTGCTTGTGCAAAAGTAGAATGCAATATGGGGATTGTTTACCCAAAGTGATGTTGTTTTGTTTCCTTGGCCTATCAGGGCCAAGTATGTGTGTGTGTATGTCAGGACTGTTGGCTGACAGTCAATGGATGCTGTGCAGTGGAGTGCAGTTTATTGCTTGGCAGATTCAGTTCAGATATAATATAATATAGAATAATATAGTATAATAAAGTAATTAATTAGCCTTCTGATAAGATGGAGTCAGATGCATCATTCTCTCCCCTTCATTGGGGGGTGAAAAAATCCACTATATACTGGTATTTTACAATTGAGTTGAGCCTTTTAAAATCCAACTTCAAAGAACATTAAGATTTACTGGTTCTGTATAATATGAATATTAACTTTATAGAAGAGAAACTTAGACATCCCTGCCAGGTGTCTCCACCCCATTCTCTGTACTTTAGGCTGTGAATCCTGTTCTGATTTTATTTTTTTTTCTTGAGCTGCTATGTGCTATTAATATGAAACTAATGAAACTACTTCAGCAGCAGGTAATGAGATTACACTTTATAATATTTAAACTCTTTATGTAGATGAGGAATTGTGGTGGTGTTCACAGGGGTCCCAGGAAGAGCAAAGAGGTGAGGATCTGACTTCATGTTTGAGAAGTCTGGTTTAGTATTTTATGATATATATATTATGTTAAAACTATACTAAAAGAATAGAAGAAAGGATTTAATCAGAAGACTTGCAAAGAATAGAAGTGGAATGGAATGATAACAAAAGCTTGTGACTCTCACAAAGTCTGAGCCAGCTGAACTGTGATTGGCCATTAATTAGAAACAACCCCATGAGACCAATCACAGATGCACCTGTTGCATTCCACAGCAGCAGATAATCATTTGTTTACATTTTGTTCCTGTGGCCTCTCAGCTTGTCAGGATAAAAAATCCTAAGGAAAGGATTTTTCATAAAATGTTTTTATGGCAAGGAATTCCTGGTGAATTATTCCAATATGTGTTTCTGCAGGGGAGGGGGGAAGGTCAGTTGTCCCTCAAACCACAAGGGACTGGCCCTGGTGATGGGCCAGGGCTGCAGGGATGCCCTTTGTGTACGAAGGGTGGCAGGGGGGAGTCAGGGGTGTCAGCTGTGCACCAGGGATGCCCTGTGTGTGCAGAGGATGGCAGTGGGGGAGTCAGGGGTGTCAGCTGGGCACCAGGGATGCCCTGTGTGTGCAGAGGGTGGCAGTGGGGGAGTCAGGGCTGTCAGCTGGGCACCAGGGATGCTCCATGTGTGCAGAGGGTGGCAGTGGGGGAGTCAGGGCTGTCAGCTGGGCACCAGGGATGCTCCATGTGTACAAAGGATGGCAGTGGGGGAGTCAAGGGTGTCAGCTGTGCACCAGGGATGCTCCATGTGTGCAGAGGGTGGCAGTGGGGGAGTCGGGGTGCCAGCTGGGCACCAGGGATGATCCATGTGTGCAGAGGATGGCAGTGAGGGAGTCAGGGGTGTCAGCTGGGCACCAGGGATGCTCCATGTGTGCAGAGGATGGCAGTGAGGGAGTCAGGGGTGTCAGCTGGGCACCAGGGATGCCCTGTGTGTGCAGAGGGTGGCAGTGGGGGAGTCGGGGTGCCAGCTGGGCACCAGGGATGATCCATGTGTGCAGAGGATGGCAGTGGGGGAGTCAGGGCTGTCAGCTGGGCCCCAGGGATGCCCTGTGTGTGCAGAGGGTGGCAGTGGGGGAGTCAGGGGTGCCAGCTGTGCACCAGGGATGCTCCATGTGTGCAGAGGGTGGCAGTGGGGGAGTCAGGGGTGCCAGCTGTGCACCTGGAACAGCGAGGCTCTGCAGGGCGCTGAGCGCAGCCTGTTGGACAGAGGCGTCCCCGCTCCGCACGTGTTTCTCCAGCAGGTCCAGCAGCTGGTGGATCACCCCCAGCTGGAACAGCCGCAGGCAGTTCCCATCTGGAGAGAGGCAGAACCAAGCAGGTGAGAGAGGTAAGAAACACAGTGGTGCAAATTCAGAGTTCAGGGAATCTGACTATTGTCATGTCTTGCTATGATCAAGACTATGGCTTTTGCATTGTTTTTTGCAACCTTCAGCTCTCTATAGAGAAGTGAACATCAGCTACCTGTAAACTGATGCTGAGACACACTCCAGTGGAGAGCTTTTAAGGGACAATCACTGTCAAATTCAAAACCATAGGTTCCCCAGTCCCTTTCTTTCCCTCAGTGCTGCTGCATTTCCCATTATACATGTAGTAGAATACCAGTGGCATTTTCCATTTCTCACCAGGACAGTTTTAATGCTCTTTTAATTTTGCTATTCTACTGATTTAAGACACTATTGTGAAACCAGGGATCTTACCCACCAATGGTAAATCTGATTACTAGTTCTGTACTGCTGTTATTTTGTTTTCCATGAAATAAATTGTCATTAATGACTCCTTGAAAGAATTAGAGCTAGATTTTTCTTGCCTCTTTTGAGAAACCCATTTTCTGAAATGAGAAATCTATTTGTGTTGCACTCACACGAAGCTCGGAAAATGAGTTGACCTGGAGAGATCTGGTTTATTAAATCCCAGTGAAAGAGCAGATTTGTACATTCCAAAAAAACTACCACTTTTGCCCAGCAATGCTCTGCAGTATTTTGTCAGTGCATTTCTGGATCTCTCCTCCTGTCTGAGAACTTGCTCTGTACAGGTGGCAGCTTTGTTTTCAGAAGCTGCTTAACTCACCTTGTTGGGAAATGAGAAGGTTCTGCCAAAGAGCAAAAGGAAGCCCTCTGTGCTACAGATGACATCCTTTCTGAAGGGAGTTTTTTGAACATGCCATTTGGAAAATAACATTTTGTATTTTGCTTTATGCAGTTTATGTCTCAAGAGAAGTACATACCTGACATATGTGAACATCTCCTTATTGTGTGCTTTTACCTTGTGAAAGCTGTTTGTTAAAAATGGCAGAACAGTGTGAACACTAAATAGAAAGACATTCACCTGGAATAAAGTGTTATCCATGGAACTGTACATGCCTCATGCAAGTACATGGTCTGGCCAAAAGTAGCTCTAGTACTTTGCAAGAATAAGCAGATGGGACTCAGTTTCTTCATGCAGAAAAGCCAAATGTTACAGCTCGTTTTGGTACAGTTTTCAAGAGCTCATGTGTAACTCTAATTAGTTCATGACTTTCTTTCCCCTCAATTAATTAGTTAGAAAATGCCTCTGTGTGTATGTAAAGACTCTCTCTTTACCCAGGTGTTTACATATTTTCTTTGTGGATTCTCATGGGACAGACTCTTTGTTTTTTGCAGGTGCAAGCGGTTCTCTTACCAGAACAGTTAGTTTTGCTAACAGCTTCTCATTCCTCTGATTCTTTCTTATGGGAACTTAGAGGCTTAGCTGATAATTCAGCAGAGCAAGGCCTGATTTTATAAGGCCTTTCTTTTGTAATTATCTCTTCTTGTATGCAACAGTACTTCTCATGGTTCTAACTGAATTTACAGACTGAGGTGTACAAACTTTTAATTTTTGTATGTATAGCATGTGAAAAGGGCCTTAGTAATTTTAACATTTCTGCTGGTTTGGATGTTATTTCCACCTCAAAGTCATAGACACTTCTGTTGTCTTTTGAATTAGTGCCTATGATTCTTTTAATCTCAATATTTCACTTAGTAGCCTGTTTTTCCTCTGTATTCTTGCATATGTTAGATCAGAATTTATCAAATGCTTGTAAAATGGAGTTGGATATTTTCATGAGGGAACTGTCAGTCGGTGAAATAGTTAGGATTCTACTCACACAGAAATCTTTTGATACCTTTTTATGCAGACATTCTGATGGTTTTGCTTGTCATTCAAGTCTTCTCTTGTCTAGTCCTAATCTTTGGAGATCAGAGTATATGAGGAAAATTGCCCATTCCTCTTTAAAGACAGGTTCCATAGAAATAGGTCACCTCATTTGGTCTGATAAAATTCTACAGGGAAAATATTTTGATCTTCATATACACTAACCTTAATTGAACTTAATTTCTCTCCTCCCCCCCACCTCTCAAACTGAAGAAGGTCAGAACATTTTATTTTTTTCCTCTCATGTAGTAAAGTGCAAATAGGCAGAGCCCATTAGTGGTTGCCTTGCTTTGATTGTCACAGAGCTCCAAATTGCTTTTCTCTCCTATGGAGTTTTTGCTTGGATAGCAGCAGAACATTCAATTTAATGGCTCATAGTTAAAGTCTGATAGGAGCAGTCACTTTCATAGCTGCAAAAGCTGTCTGTCATCTTTTCACTGCCTGGAAGTCATTTGATGCTGAGAACAGATTTCCATAGGATTTTTTTTCTCTCAGATTAAAAGCTGTGCATACATCAGTGGCACACACTGAGGCATGAGAGGGATTATTCACTTCTTCCATATGAAACATCTCATGCTGTTGTTGGGAAGATGGGGGGAGAAGAGTGAGTGACAAAGCAAGCCATTGAGCTGAGTAAATTGAAATAGCCAGTTCAAGGCACTGGGGGCACTTCTGTGGCCTTTGGAGAGCCCTGATGCACAATGGCTGATTCAGAGCAAGGGATGAGGCAAGGAAGAAAGGGGCTCTACAGAGGTTGTGAGGTGGAGGTGAAGAGATGTGTGGATGATAGTTTGCTTAAAAAAAAAAAAAACAAACCAAACCAAACCCCAACATTCAGATGTGAGGGAGTTTTTTCTAATAATTAAGCACCTATTAGTGCAGAAAGTTGAGCAATTTTGTTAATTGAGTTTGAAGCCAGTACAGTAGCTATCAGTGAGATAGGACAGGAAGTGTGGGAGGGGCAACTTTTGCTGACTGATAGAGCACAGCATGCTTTCCAGGGGTCTGCTCAGAAGAATCTCTTTCTCTCTGCAGAGTAGAAAGGCTCATTGCTTTCTATAATAGGAATTGAAAGATAAAAGGGCTTATCTTGAGATTTCTTCCCATCTCAATGTCTGAGTAACCCTCCCTTCCTTAAAGTGATTTAAAACATAAAACAGCAGTAACTCTGTGGATTTTTTTGTTTGGGCTTTTTGTTTGGAGGTTTTTCTTGTGTTTTTGTGGATTTTTGGTAGGTTTTTTTTGGAGTGGTGTTGGGGTTTTTTGTATTTTTTTATTTCTATCAAATATATTTGCCATTAAGTATTTTCAGAGTCTTCTCTCTAATAAAGTGTGGTTCAGAAAAAAAAATAAAATTGCAAAGGCTTGCATACTTGATCACCCCTTTCTTTACAATTATGCCCCCCCCACATTTATTATAGTATCAGTAGCATCTGTAACTTAAAAGTATGCAAGTCTCTAGTCTGCAGAACAGAAAGTAATTATTTCAGTACCAGGGAGTAGTGAAATCTGATAGTGTTGGGTTTCTCTGCACTCACAAACAGTAGCTTTCCATCTTTCAAGGATAGAGAATAACCAATCTTAGAATTTCTTTTGTAAAATTAGCAATAAGGCTTGCCTGTGTCTTGGTACCTGCAAGTGTCTCGATGTGGTGCAAGTATCTGTGTTCTAAGAGATGATGCCACAGCCCTCAGCAAAAACCTGCTGTATATACTTATTTGTGTTATAAGAAATAGAGAATATCTCATATCTGATTATAATTAGCTCCCAAACTGAGCTGTTCTGTCAGACTTAGTTTGTCGTTTGCCTTGGTGTTGAGAGTGGCATGCAGTCAAGTGGCCAGTTCTTGATATTTTATTTTTTAATCCATATTGCCCAAAATACAGCATAGCAGTAATATAACCTAAGTTGCTGCTAGGCACAAGCACTGGGCTATGGGCTATAGAAATGGAAAGTGTCATGCCTCAGAAGAATTCCCGCAAGGATGATAAAAGGGATTGTGAGTAGGTCCCTGTTTAAGTAAAAGAAACCAACAGAAACAGAAACTCTTCTACTAAAGGGACTTTTGGATGTTGATTCTTTATGTTCCCGGCCTGTAATATTCCTCCCCTTTTTACCTCCAAGGAGCAGAGAGACAATGAGATCTGATGCAGCCTTCACAATGCATGTGTCTTCAGCTTGGGAACTGCCTTGGAGCCTCAGCAGGATGTCAGACAGCGCCTCTGGCACACCTGCATCCACCAACTGCACTTTCAGAGCATCTGTGGAGATCACAGTAAAAGCACATTAACAGGTTTTTGGCGCTTTGTGCAGGCATTTCAAACTAGGAAGCTGAAGCTTTGAACTTTAGCCAGTTGTTTTTCAGGTGCAGTCACTGGTTTGGTTTTGTTTGTAACAGCTTTCTGGAGTTAGGATAACACCAAGGCAGAATGAGCAAAGCTTTCTGCATTGGTCTTTGACATGTCTTGTGTTGCCAGTCATGAATTCTCATGCCTTTAAAATCTGTGCCAGATATCTAGGTATTTTTAGTGGAGCAGTGTCAGTGCTGGTTGTGCTGCTGCTTAGATTATCCATCTTCACAGAGTCACAGAATATTCTGAGCTGGAAGGGATCTGTAAGGAGCAGTGAGTCCAACATTAAGTGGCCCAAACAGGGATTGAACTGGTACTTGTACTGATCGTTCTGATCTTTAAAATGAAAAAAATCTTCTGTGTTGCTGCTTTCCTCTTGGCCACCATGGAGAGTAAGTGTGAATCAGCTGTCTTTTGGATGTACTGAAATGCAGTGGAATGGTTCTCTCTCCCTTTCTTTGTTTTCTCACCTGTTCATGTGTTGTTTGGGCCTGGTTCTCGTGTGTTCTTGGGACTTATTTCTCCTGAAAGGGTTGCTGGTTGTGTTAGCAGGATCCCATGGCAAACTTGGGACCCAGAGCTTAAAACAGTACAATACCCAGTCTCCCCTTGTTCCACCCAGACCAAAAGGAGCTTACCATTTTCTGCAAGTGCTTGCAGGACTTCAAAGACAATTTCTAACCTCTCATGGCTCTCTGCTCTCCTCAGCTGCTTCACCAGTTGTTCAGCAACTTTTGTCATGCTTAGCGCTTCCTTGGCTGAATCTGTGTACGTGATAAAGTCAGGATTTTAAATTTTTTTTTATTAAATGTTTAAAGATATCTCCCTATGATCTGAAGTGATTAGACACTGTCTTTGAAGGCTTTTCCTGTTCTTGTAGACTCTTCTGTTTCTTTGGACAGCACTGAGACAGCAGAACTCTACCCCTTCTCCCCCACAAGTTTTTTTAACTCTTTCTCTGTAATTTCTGTAGACCTCACAGGTCTCAAATCTATCCTGGCTAAATTTCACTGACTCGTACAAGTCCATCTGTAGTACGATTATTTAATAGAACAATTGGCACATGTCAGTTTGCTGTAGCAGTATATTTTTTGCCTTGATTAGGTGATTCTAGCCTTGCTGGCATATCTGCAAAATGTATGTTAGCAAAGCTTGCCACTGTTTGACATAGAATACATTTCAATTGAATATGGTATTAAATGATATAACAGGTATAACAAGGACAGACCTCCTTAGAAAATAATGTGGCAGTGTGATATCATGTCCCCTTCCCTGCATATCCCCCCTAAATGCTGGAGGAAGTAGATGAAATTTTAGCCAGACCATATATAGAGAGTGGTAATAACTTTGTACTTGGTCTTTTTCTTCCATTAGTACTCACAACTTGGGTAAAATAGGGCAAATATATTTTAAATTATGGGAGATGCTCTTCCAAAACTGTGTAAATGAAAATGGAAGCTGTTTGAGTAAGGTATAGAAACTTAATTATTAAATAGAAATTAAATTTTAATAAACAAGCTTTTAATGTACCAAATCTAAAGTAATTGAAACTGACAATTTATCATGTGAAGTTATGCCATCTCTTCATTTGGGGTCAAAAGCTGGCTGTTAAACTTGATTGTTTTAATGTAATATAAGTAATTGCGAGGACTCCATGAAAGAGTAGTTATTTCTCCAATCCAGATCCTGTGGCCAGTTTCTTATTAGATATCAGTAATGTTTTTAAAAACAAAGCCCAAACACCAGCCCTACCCCACGCCAAAAACAAAGGAGAAAACAAACAAAGCCCACAAAGCTGTGGGCATGAAAAGGCAGTGACAGTGTGGAGATATTTTGCTCTAACATGCAGAAACTTAAAAAACCTTTAAAGAATACCTTACTTACCAAGGTCTGCCAGATTGTACAAGGCCAACAGAGCAACGTGGACGAGGGGTTCACTCTCTGCATAGTCAGTTAATATTCGGACCAGTGATGGGATCACTCCAACCTTCACCAGCTCTTCCTGAAGGCTGCCTGGTCAGTGAATCAAAGGTGTTAGAGGTGGCTAAATCAGGAACTGATGAAATCAGTGGAAAGGGTCCAACTGAGATGCTTAGCACCAAGGTACTCCGGTTCTTTCTCACACTGTTAGAATTTGTAAAGCTTTTGGTGGTGCCTCCAGGCTGATATGAGTGTGGAGGAAATGCAAGTTTGGGACAGATTTTTGCTAAACCTCCTGGTTTGACTTTGACTAAAGGTATCAAGCCACTATCTCCATCCACGTGTGCTTGCTGAGGAAAACTTTGATAACTGTTTCCTTTCTGTTTGTAGCTTGTTTTGTAATTAATGAAAGGTTAATACCTGAAATGATTTTGAGGGTGCCAAGAAGTGCAAGATGCAAAGTTGGACAGTGATGGTTGCTTAACAGCACAATGGTACTGGTTTTGCAGCAGTGTCTTGCTGAGAGCCGGGCTGCTGCTTGGGTGACAGAGTGCATGGCAGACACCAGGAAGGCTCTGGTGCTATTGCAGCACAGGCAATTTGAATTCAAATAAGGAATTGGTGAAGTTAATTTTTCTTCTCTTTGGTGCATTTATTGCAGTGTTAGTAATAGGATTTATTAAAGCATGTCACAATCATCTTGGCAAATCTGTGCTGGGCCTGTGCTCTGCCAGAAGGGAAGCAGATGTGCAGCATGGCCATATGCTGCAGCAGTGCTGTGCACAGGAGTTACATGAGCTGGGAACGGAATTTTAGGGAACAGCTCTTTTAAACTATTGTGTCATTCCCTGACAAATACACGTAACTTGCAGGGAGCTTAGTGGAATCTATTCCAGGTACCTAATATGTTTGGATTCCATATGAATACTGAAGGAGGCAAACCCACAAATTTCTAAGTGAAGTTGTGCAAGTCCACACCAGAAGGATTAGAGAAGATAGGTTGAAGGGAGAGAGTAATGGGTATGAGATACTGCGTGAGAATTTCCATATTACTTTCAGAATACAGTAAATATTTTGGACAGTCTGGGAGATAAAGATAAAAAAATCTTAAACTGTTTTGGGCAAGTAAATGAAAATTGTTGAACTTTTGACCCCAGCTAGCAAGCTGGTATCCAGGGAATTTGGAGCACAAAGATCTCCTGCATGCAAGCAGTGGTTCTCAGAGAAGACTATTCCTTGCATAGATAAATAACTCAGTATTTTTTTAATCTCTTTTTTACTATCACACTTTTTAAACAAGTGCTTTGCTTTATAGATGTTCTTATTACTTTGGAAGAAGTCCAAGCCATTCAGGATTTGGACCCAAGGCAACTGTGCAAAATTGGTGAAGATATGTGTGAGGCTCTGCTCCCCTTGTGATTTCAAATCAGTTCTAACAGAGATGTGCCACTTGAAGTCAAAATTGTAGGGGGGAATCCCAGAGTTCAGGCAGTGCTTGGGGTGCATTCAGCCAGGTGTCTGTGAGCTCTGTGAATGGCATGCCTAACTGGAGGCTGAGGTGCACGATGTGCTCAGGTCTGATGCCTTGTAAAATGGTGCCTTAGAGGCAGGGAAGAGCAGGTTCCCTTCAGAGGATACCTACGGTTATCGTAACAGATGCGGCCGATGGCCCTCCCAGCGTGCAGCAGCATCTCTTGGTCTGTGCTCTCCAGCAAAGGTATCAGTGCTAGAACCAAATCTGCTTCAATACATGGTATCTTCATTTCCTCTGTGTAGGTAAGAGAGAGGGAATGAAACAATTGCAATAGCAACAGCTGGTAGCTGTGAAACAAAGTTAAAGAGTGAAAAGATGAAGCTAATGTGCTGTAAGATGCCTCACAGTAATATTTGAGCATGACTTACCATTTTTGGCTATCTCTGAGAGCACGTGGGCTGCTTTCACTGCACATCGTGGATTGCCCTTCAGGATTTTTGCCAAAGTTGGGAAGATCCCACTCCCTCTGAGTAGGTGGAAGGACCTCTGCTCTGCAGTGATAAGAGTGTTAGCAGTACCTGCAGTAGGTTTGCAGCTGTTTTATTCACATGTTCCTTTGTTTCCTAGAGTTCTGAGTAGCTATCTGTGGGATCCAAGCTTCCAATTTAACAAGGTCCTTAAAGGCTGTCTGAGTCTGAATGTATGGGCACAGTCATCTGCTTGAATTGCAGCAAGTGTGGTTCCAGCTGATTACTCTGCTTCATGCTGAATTGAAGCAGGGGGTGGCCAGGCAGGGAAGAAAACAGTTTCATCTTCTCTGACTATAAAAGGATGCCTGCATAAGGCATGGGAAGTCAGGGATTAAGATGCTATTCCTGAGGCATGGCCTAGCAATTAATTCTGTAGGTAGGCACAATATCTTTTATTAGACTAGCAATTAGAACAGACAATTCCCTCAGCCTTTTTTCATCAAAAATATGGCCAGCTGGCCTGAAGATAGTAAATCACCATCTGCCAGGAGACTCAAATAAATGCAGGTTTATGTCATTTTAGGACAATGTGCAAAGGCTTAAGGGACTCTTGTATAAGTAGACTAGAAACTACTTTTAAAATGCCTGACCTGATAGGGTCACTCTAAATTAATCCTAGGAGTTTGTAATAAATAGAATATTAAACTTGGAATTTCTCTGGAGCTTTTGGTATTTTAGTGACCAGAAACTTTATCTGGTCACAGGTAATTTTGTGAGTTTTATACAGAGAGAAAAGAAAGCAACACAGCCTGAGGAAAGCTCTAGTTCCAGCAGCAATCACTTCTTGAAATAGAGAATATCACAATAAACAAAACCTGCCATGAGTTCTTTTGAATTGTGCAAATGGTAAATTGGTGATCCAGAGTGATACTTAACTATCTTCAGTAATAGCCAGGAGAATCCCATTCAAACTTTCAAGGGTCTGATCTTCAGCTTCTGTGTCATCTCCACAAAGCCCAAGGTATTCCAGGTGCTTATTCAGGGTTTCTAAACAGAATGGGATAGAAAACTTTGGTGAGCCAGCATGGAAAATACTGGGTTCCTTGTGGTAGTTCTTTTCAGTGCTAATGTCTTAATATAAAAAAATTTCCTGTGGGGTAAAGATCTAAATATGCTCATTTATTCCAAGAGCATGAGGTCAAAGGTGGGGTCACTTCTCAGACAGCTCTTGTGCAGGGATAAACTCTATCTGGAAACAGAAATTAATGTATAATAACTGTGGCAGAGTTTGAGGTGGGGAGGAGAGAGGAATAATTACAGGACCCACATCAAGCCTGTCATTTCTAAATACCTGTTTATCATAAAGACAGCTCAGCTATCTACTGTGGCAGTGGCCAGTAGCAGCCCCTGAAAGGATGCAAGAAACAGATGGGGTAAAATACTTCTCCCTTTGTTTCTGGCAACTCTGGCCTTTAGAAACATACCTAGTATTTACACCAATATATATCTAATAGATGTTGATCAACTTTTATTTGGATTTTTTTACCTATATAAATCATAATTTTTATCTCCACATCCCACAGTTTCACTGTTGTAAGATGAAGATACTTCCCTTTGTTTTAAAATATTTATCAAAAAGGTCAAAGTTCATGGCCTTTGAGTTGCTGTTGTAAGAGAAAGGAATTATCCTTCACTATTAAATCTTCCATGTCTGTCATAATCAGATGGATTTTGATTGTAGTCCTCCTTTGTAATTCCTCTGTCAATATGCATAGTATTTACAGAAAATCTGCTATTTCTAGGTCATTTATGCATATATTGAATTTCACAGGTTCCAGCAAAGGTAACCTCTAATAATTTTGCCTTTCTCTTGTAAAAGCAGCCTTTATTCAGCTCTTCAGACTTCATCAAATAATCATCTCTCATATCCCAAGATAAGTTAGATAAAGGTTATTGAAAGCTTTGTAGAAATTGAAATGCATTAACAATTTCTCCTTGATTGACCTTCTTACTGGCTCCTTAAAAATATGTTCAGAGACAGGTTGAAACAGGTTGTGGAAGTTCACCTCCAAGAAAGTCAGAGAGAATATCCTTTTTCATGATGTCTGTGTTTTGCATCTCTGTGCTTTACTATAATCCTACAATTTACCTGTGCAGAGATCAAACTTCTGCGTTTTAATTTCCCACCTTCCTTGGAAGTTTTTTTGTAAATTCAGCCCACTTTTACTGCTTCCATCTTCATTAATGCTGTTGTTGATCTCAGTGCTGCTCTGCATGTCACAGTTAATGATGTAATGAATCATCTTTTAATCTCTTATAAGCTCTGTAGTATAGCATCCAGTTCTGGCAGTTGGTTACCATTTATTTTATTGTTTTGTTAGGAATTTTCTGTCCTTTTAATATGAAGATTCCTCCATCTGCTTTCTAAAACAAAAAGACCTAAAGTGGCTGCAATTAATGTAAGAAATATTGCTGGAAATCTGATGTTTTAAGCAATTAATATTTAGGATAAAATGTAGAATGTTACCAAAACTGTAGTAAAATAGCATTTCTGCTTTACAAATGCTTTCATTGAAAATGCTGACTCATGAATCATGCCTCAGAAATTATTTTATGAGGATTAATAATTGATCACTTGTTTTTGTTTGATGAACTCACTCTGTCCCTCATCTATCCATTAATTCATGTGAGATTTTTTTAAATGAAAGCACATGAATTCACTGCATACAGGAATTTACCTCTGAGGAACAGAAATGTCCTGAGCTGTTTTGAAAAAAGGATGAGGTAAAGGGAGTTGAAGTAGAACATAATTAAAAGCTGTTACTGCCTATTAGGAGGAGAAATTATTTGGTTTAAAAAATTAAAAGCAGTTACTTAAAAAAATATTTACTTTTGTGCTTTAAAGAAGCTGCCATCTCCAGAAAAATAGCTGAATTCATCAGGTCCAGTTCACTTGCCGAAATTTGCTGAATAAATCATTTTGTGTAAATGAAGTACAGTAGAATGCAGCTTTTTTACGCAAAAAAAACCAGAAAAAAAGCCCAAACCACCTGAGCAACATGACAGTTGAATCAGGTTTGATCTTAAAGATCTAGTGGGAGTGGGCTACAGCTGCTGGTTGAGCAACATGAAATAAATTAGAAGCCTGTGAGATTGAATTATCTACTGAATTCTGCTATCATCTTATCGAGACCCAAAATGTGTTGGCACTTGACCCCTAGTACTGTGTTCTCTGATTAGAGCAATAGTGATGTTTGCAAATACGTTTCTAAAATGTTTCTAATTAGGATCTATAAAGCTATGGAAAGGCAGGATTTCTTAAGATGGAGGAGGTTGTTTTACAAATAACAGGGGACAGTCTATACTGGTGTCTCATTGGGTCAGTACAGTGCTAACTACAAATCTGGATGCTTTGTCATTTCTCCAGGGAATAGGTAGTTGAATAGCACCATATGCATGATGACAGACAAAGTCCTTGTACAACACCCCTCTGGTTTCAGTCTGTAGTACTTTAAAATGAGTATTATGAGCAGTAGCTGACTGAAGAGTTACTTCTGAAAGGCTCACAGAAAGCAGCATTTAACTATAACAGTATTAAAATACTGAACCCTTTTCTCAGGGATTCAGAATTTTATCATGCTTGTTATTCATAAAAACTTGATTAACATAACCAGCTTGGGACTGATTCCTCAATACTCCTTGTGTTTAAATCGATGCTTCTGCAGGGGCAGTGAAGCAGACACTTAACGCAGTTATTTATGTGAAAAAGCAGTACAACATATACAGCTTGTGACTAAAACTGACCAGAAAAGGGTATTTCTACTTTGTGAAAAATTCTGGGGTGCTGACATCTTGTTTCATCCTGTGCTGGAAAAGCTTGTTGGCACAGTGGAGCTAGAGGCAAACCAGAAGTATTTGTTTCAGGTTTTTGCAGCAGTGGTTCTGGAGGGGCAGTGAAGCAGACACTTAACGCAGTTATTTGTGTGAAAAAGTAGTACAACGTATACAGCTTGTGACTAAAACTGACCAGAAAAGGGTATTTCTGCTTTGTGAAAAATTCTGGGGTGCTGACATCTTGTTTCATCCCGTGCTGGAATAGCTTGTTGGCACAGTGGAGCTAGAGGCCAACCAGAAGGATTTGTTTCAGGTTTTTGCAGCAGTGGTTCTTGGCATCCAGGGCTGCGTGGCAGGGAGCCAGGCTGGAAGGGTGCCAGCCAGGCCAGCCAGCTGGTCACACAGCAGGCACTGCCCGCCCCCTGGCCCCTGAGGAGGCTTTCAGCAGAATAAACATCTTCGGAAGGAACATTGAGCGTTCTCTTGAGTCAGCATTTCTGCTAGAATATCTCTCATCAGCTGTAGTGACTCACCGTAGGAGAGAGGGAAATGGGCACTCTTTGCCTGCAGGGCCTGAGTTTAGAAATCTCTTGAGACTGAGGTACAAAAGGCCTTTTTCCTGAGCTGAAGGCACAGATTATTAATTCACACATAAATCTGTACACAAGATACTGAGTAAGAGACATAGGAACCAGGATTTTGCTGTGGGAGTTGGCTTTTTTTCATCCTGATGAGAGCAGAGGCAATAGTGCAGAAAACGTGCTATAGCACAGCAACTTCAGGAGGCTTCTGGAGTGAACCCTTTGAATCCCTTGAACCACTGCTGTGTCAATTCCCAGTGCTAGTTTTGACCTATTAAGTCCTCAGGGAGTGAGAGAATCCCATACATCTCCCTCTTTCAGCATCTGATTTTGCCCCTTCTGAAACAGCAAAGCCTTCTGATTATTTTCCTTTTTATAGCTGCTCACATGTGTAGAAATGATTTTCTCTTTCTTTCTAGAGGAAGTATAGATTCTATACTTCAACATAAATGCTCCTCATGGTATTACTTATTGTTATTTGGGTCTTGAGCAGTGTGAGGTCAGTATGAGCCAATTTGAGGGCTTGAAACAACTTAATCCAGTCAAATGCCTTGTGTTTTGCTGCCTCATCCTTCAGTAATTTCACATACTGAACTTAATCTTCTGTCACTTAGATTTAGTATACTTTAGAGGGTTCTTCCATGGATTATTATCATCAGCATTATTCAAAACAGAAAAACAAGATAATGTGTTTTTCCAGAGTATAAAGATGAGGAAGTTACTCACAATAGAGGTCTATTTAGCTTGTCTAATGTCTCTGGTAATAGATGATTAAAGAACAGTAAAAGCAGACACTATATATCCTTTCCCAGGTATGCTTTCTTGACTTAGAGTCATCAACTCCACAGGGATCTTCTTTGGTAGAAGTTTCATGTTGTCTAATTACACTTAAATTCATTAAAGTATTTATGTTAAATTTGTTTGTAGTTTAACTTGCAGAACATGGACTAGAGATAAGTGCCACAATTTTTTTTTTTCTTGTTTAAATTGTCATCTTCTCTTGAATGTAGTTTTTGGTAAATTTATTGTATCACCAGGGCAGGAAACATAAGTCTCTATTTTGAGGTATCCCGTGTAACAGCTGAGGGATGAGGGTTAGGGTTGAGAAGCTCCTAGAGTTCTGCAGCTCAAGAATAGCTGAAAAGCCTAAGATGTAGCCTGAAGAAACTAAATTTCAACTCATAATACTGCAAAATAGCTGATAGGTCTGTCTAGCAATATAATTAAAGCAAAAATAATAGTTGACCTGCATTCATGTTTGTGTGGCAACCTGCAAAATCATGTAGCTGAAAGTCTCCATTTTCTCACAGTATTTTTTTAATGCTCTTCCCTGAAATAGATAAAATAATTCCTGGTTTGTTGTGGCATGTCCTAAATGAGGCTATGGTAATAAATGTACCTGTGTGCTGAGTAGAAGTATTACTGTATAGTAGTCATAATAAAGCTCCAGGTCTCCTTGCCTGGAAATGCGATATTAAATTTGTTTCATATGAAACATAAAGGTGTAAATTGGGGATGGAGAAGTCCAGGAGGGCTGGTGAGTGTGTGTTAAGAGCAAATAAAGCCTGTAAGGTCAAACACATTTCTGCTGGCTGTGAGTGCTGCAGCTCCATGATTACAGCATTTTGCTGTAACCGAGGGTAGCAGAAGCTGCTGCTTTTGATTTTGTTACCAGGGAAGGGAGGAGAAAGATACAATTCAATCCAAGGCAAGATTTTTTTTAATTTCTCCAGTGGTGAATTATTGTATTTCATCTCTAGAAAGTCATGCAACTGTTTTGGGACTGGGCTGACTTACATTCTTTCCAATAGAGCTATCTTATCTTGGTACATGAAGTAGAGTATTGGAGGAAAAGATCCTCCATCTCTTCAGACTTTCAAACCCATGGCAAGGAAATTGTCCTATAAATTGTCCTATAAAATTGTCAGATAAGCTATTATCTATGTCTCCATGGAAAGCCACTTATGGCCATGTTAAAAGATACATTTTGTGTCTTTGTCACTGCACTCGGGTGATGAGATGTAGGAGAAAAATCACAGGATTAAAAAGGACCTGGGGAGAGAATTTAAAACTAATATCCTGAGGATGAAAGGGATATAATTATGAACAACTCCTGACCTGGCTGGTTTTTAACTCTTGTTCCTCTGTATTCTTCAGCAGCTCTCTTCAAGGAGGAAAGGAGTAGGAATGTATGAGTATAGTTTTTCTTTGAACTGAAGGCTGGAGCCCTGTCATTACCTGGGAATTGAAATATCTCCTTCCACCCACTTTCAGAATCTGAAAAGGCCCATATTTGCCCCAATATATTCTTTTCTTCTGGTCTAGGCTATGGGTAATTATTCTCAATGTTAATGGCCAAATACTTAATTGTGCACTAAAAGTACCTCTTGCATAGAACTGGAAAACAGGGGACAGTGTTGTCTCCAAAATCTAACCTTTGCTTATTGCTTTTGCAGCCTTTCTGGACTGCATTGGCCCATCCTGAGCTCCTTAAAGTATTCAAAGCCTATGATCCCATTGGCTGGACCTTTGAACGTTTTAGTATTCACAGAACATGAGAAAGCAGCAGGTTTTAAAGGAGATTTTCACTGTTTAGCCTGAGTCATAGGTGGAAGGGCTGATGAAGACAGGAATTTAAGCCTGACTGGCTAGTACTTACAGTAATGTTCTCTATTAATCACAATGATTTAAAAAATTTTCTATAATCCATGTCTAAAATTCTCTTAATTGTCACAAATCAGGTAGGACAGCCACAAAAGTTCTCTTTGATGTGGTGTCATGCATGGCTTTTTAAAATTTGAAAATGAGGTAAAGAAATCACATAGCAGTAAAGTAGAAACTGAGATGGACAGAAGTTTTCAGAAAACTAGTAGAGAAATGCAGGCTCAGAGGAGGCCCTGGTAAAAGGAGATACTGATATTCTTGTGGTAACCCAAATTAATAGATTGTGATGGTGAGAAAAAATGGCAATTGATTGTGAAATTGAGATTTTTGGGAGGGGGGAAGCAACTCTATATTTTTATAATTTTTGGCTTTATTCTTGGGTAATTGAATTCCACCAAGGAGGAAGTACAGCAAAAGGTGTGTCTGGGGAAAGCTGTGGGTGGAAAGCAGCAGATCCTCTTGGCTTGTGGCTGATGTTATGCCCTGTGGAGTCAACAAGAAAAATGGCTGCAGAACCCTGACTGAAAGCAGATAAGAGGAAAAATATGATAACCTAAAAAAGGTCAGTGAGATAAGTCAAAATAAAGCCAGCCAAGTGCAGTCAGGGAGAATGTGTGTGTTAAAGAGCATGAAAAGCTGCTTAATTGTATTCCATTAAACCTGTTCCTTTTCTGAGGGATGGACAATAGGGGTAAAATTCACTTTAGTGTAAAGGTATCACAATGTTGTAAACTTGTGTACAAGTATGTGCCTTTTTACATGCCTGATAATTTAACTGACTTGGTGCTTAGGGAATAGGTCTGTTGGACATAGCCCAGCTTCACTGAGTCTGAGCTCCCAGATATTCCAATTTATTATGTAAGATAAGGAAATTCCAGAGCCAAAGGCTGGAAGTCATGCTTGCAGAAATAGCCACAAATGTGCTGTGCTCAAAAGCAATGAGTACAGCACCATCAGCACAATTTGTGTTTGGGTAATATTTTCAAGTAAGTTTTTTTAATAAACAAGGGGTCAGGATACTTGATGGCTTAAATCAAAGTTGAACTTCTTTCACAGTTGTTTGGTTCCAGAAGGTGTTGATTTCATTGTGAAAGCGGAGTAAATTGTCAGAGCTACATGTGAGCAGATAAGCAATCAAATTGTGACAGTTGGGGATAAATTGTCTTCATTTATGGAAATGAATGAAATTTCTGCCTTGCTCACTGGAGTTCTAGTTTTCTGCATTTGTTGAGTGATGTTGGTCTCAAAAGATACCTTTGATAATGCAGTTAATATACACCTTAAGTTTTGCACCATACAGTGAATTAAAGGAACCCTTCCCTATGGTTATCATGTGTGTATGGGAAGTGGGCCATAGTCTCAGCCAAATAACATTCAGTCTAATTTTCCTGGCTCCCTAAATTTAGCTTGAAGAGCTGTCATTGGAGAAAAAACCAATTAGACTCCATGGCAGAGAAAACACTAATTTCCTTTGGCTGACAACTCCTACAAGGGGCTTTTTGGCCAAGCAAAAGAACAGCTGTGAAAAAGCAGAAGCCTTTTTTCTGCTATGAAAGCACCAGCCCAGCCCTCAGCTCTGCCTGCTAAACAATCTGCTGGGAGAGGAGGTGGATGTTGGACATGCTGGCAGAGCAAGGAGGCCCCACCAGGGACCCAGAGCCAGGAGACCTATGGGAAGGATGGGAAATAACAAAGCAAATGCAATTATTGGCCTTTTGTGCCTTGACTCCACCTAAACAGGCATAGCACAAAGGTTCCACTGTCCAGATTAAAATTCCTGAATTTCTAGGGTTTAATTAATGATGGCTTCTCTGCAAGTTAATTCATGGGCCTGAGCATTTGTCTGTTCTTGTGTGTGACAAATGTTGTTTGAAGAGCTGTAGTACAAAGATATATTGTAGGCCTGGAAAGGGCTTTCATTTCTCTTTTTCTTCTATGGTACTATGCCTAAAAAGTGTATTTTGTCTGCAACTTGTGCCTGTCTTGTTCTTGCTAATTGCTTGTATGACTCCAGTCAAGATCTGGAGAAAGCCATTGAGAGAGGAGGATTTTGTTCCTGCACTGTTGAAGATATGGGCATTGCATGACCTATGGAGTGAGGTACCTTATTGATCTCAGACATCTCCAGAATAAAGTGGACATAAGGGGAATTTGCTTAAATTCTGTTAAATGTAAAATTATTTTGTGGCACTATCTGAAATTTTGTAGTGCTGAGTATTATGACTTTGATCCTGACATGGGCATTTGACCTATTTCATAATGAGAGATGTGAAGAGGATCCTTGGAAGACAGGATTGAAGTTGGTTGCATAATGGACCTGTCAGGAATATTTTTTCTTGCTTAGTGGGTGTGTGTGTTTGAATATTTTTATGCAGTATAAGAGACTTTGTACCATAAAAAAAGTTCATTCTCAGTTCTGACACATATTTTAAAAGCTATGGCCTTATAAGCTCTGTTGGTGCTTAATGCAAGTAACACAATTCTGTAAGATGTGACCTACAATTTAGAGCTCTGCTCCAAACCCAAGTTGCTCAGCAGAATCTGCTTACTTGTGCAACACTTTTTCAATACCTATCGTGTTACTTTTATGCTTGTTCCCAGCAGTGCAAAAAGGATCAGATTTTAAGTGTATGCAGGTGGACACAGGAGTCTTAGTAATTTTGAAAATCAGATTTAAATTTTTTTTTTGCTGGCTAATTTCTTGTTTGTTTTAATTTAATTAATTAACTTAATTTAATTACTTAAAACAACATTTTTAATGATGTTGACTGGTTACTTGTGCTATGTGAGTAGATTTGAGCTCTACTGCACAAGTGGGTTGGTGTTGGCTGGGAATTGGAGGTTGCAATAAGATTTTCCTGGACAAATTCATTGTTTACCTAATGCTGTGCAAGCTTTTCTGATATTACCTAGAACTATCTGGTTTAAGATTCTTGGCAGGTTTCTCTCAATTTTGTTTGTCTGGAAGAAATGCTTGCAATCATTAGAAATTATTTAAATAATTGTGTTAATATCAAAATTAGTTAAGTGGGTGGGAGGAGCTTTTCAGAAAAAGAAACATTTAATAAAGGGAGGGAGGGACTGTGTCTGAGTAAGTCCTAAGATTCTCTTGCTGAGCTTGCCTTGGCTGAATTTCTTTGTGGCTAGAGTTCTTCCTATTGGTCTACTCTTTTTTTTTTTTTGCACAAATAAGTTAAATAATGATAAAATTATTTGGATAAAATAGTTTTGGTATGCTAGATTCAACATCTGCATTGAACAGCACTGATTCCAAATACTTCTGCTATTTCTAATAGTCTTAATATATTCTCTAATTTGTAACATGGGGTAATTTCTTTTAAATGGATATTTGTGTTTCTTGTCTGGAATTGGTGTTTTTGAAGGAGTTTCTACAGATCTTTCAGTAAAGCTGAGCTGCTTTTATTCCCATATGTTTTTAGACTTGACAGGATATAGTTTTGTACTCTTAACTACAAAGGACCATAGCAAAGTCCCCATTCCAGTTTATAAACAGCAATATACTGCCACTGTCCTTACCTGGACTGGGCCCTGACTAAAGTGCTTTTTCTGTATAGATTTAAATTAAATTGTAACTCCATAAGAAAACAGCTTCCCCTGAAAATTTGATTTTGATATTAGAGTAGTGAAAAGGTAATAAGGTAATTTAGCTCTTTCCAAGCAGCACTGTATTTTACTTAATTTAGGTTTTTTTAAATGCATGTGGAGAGATCCCAAAGCACAAGAATGATAAGTTCAGGCAAATGGATATTAAGCTACTTGGATTGCAACAGAGCAAGACGATGGGAATTGTTGTTTTTTTTTTTTTTTTTTTTTTCTCCAGATTGTTGGAGACTGTGTGATACAAACAAGTCCTTAGAAACAGAAAAGATGGACATGTACCAGGTATGAGCCTTCAGACACAATCTCACCCTTAAGTGCAAGAGCTTTCTTTCACAAAGCACCTCAGAAATGAGGCTGAGAGCCTTTGAGGAGTTGGTTCAAAACTGCTTTTGGGGCCCTGTCTGCCCTGCTGCAGCCTGGGCAGGTCAGGATGGCTTTATTGCCTTTGGTGCAGTCTGTTTCTAGTTCTAAAGAAGAAGAGTAGCTGCATTTTCATTAGGTTCTAGACAGCAATAAGTTTGCTGACTGATTTATTTAAGTGCATCTGATACAATGCTTTAAAATAGAGAAGGAAAAGCAACTTGTATTAAAAGCAGCAGCTGTGGGTTTTCCCTACGGTATTGATGTATTATGTGTTTATAATGCTGTTGAAGCAAATGGCAAGGTGCTGGGGAATGCTGAAAACTGCACACACAAGGAATTTATAATATTTTCCAGACTGGCTTTAGTATTTTTAGTTGCAAGGAAGGTAGCACAGCCTACACCTAAAAATGATCTAAATTGTTATATGATTTTACAGGAATTAATGGTTTTGTTTTGTTTTGTTTTGTTTTTTTTAAAGATAAGTTTGACAAACCTGTACTTAAAAATGTGTGGGTTTCTGTTTGTCATTTTTTTATTATCCTGCCCAGAGTTTTGTACTTGGGCAGCAGAAACAGTGATGTGTGAGTAAAATCAGGCTGGAAGGAAAGAGCAGGAACAAAAGTGGGCATAAAAACTTTGAGCCACGACCAGCAAATATATCAAAAGGATAAGCCTTCTGAGCAGAACATTCAGAAAGTAGGACAGGTAGACATAAATGATGTAGCAGTAGAAGAAACAATCCACCAGGTTCAGCTGTCTCCACCTGAATTGCAATAGGAAGTCAGTCCTATAGAAATGATCTGTACATTAGATCATTTAGCCAGAAGCAATACTTGTCTAGTACTAGTTTAGTCCACTTATGTTTTGTGCCCATCTCTCTGACATTTAAAGTGCTTTTGCGTTAAATTTTGACCTGCTTTTTTTATCAGTGTCCCAAAACTACTGAAATGTTTAGCTTGACTTGAATAATCATTTAATTGACTAGGAAGGTAACTACTATAAATGGCAGCTCAGTTGTCAGACTGCTCTTAAAGAGAGATTATTTCACCCTTAAACATATTGAGTATTACTAAGATTAGTTCTGCTGATGTCACGAGACCCAGCTGTGACGTGAGTTCATCACATGAATGAAAGTGGAAGGCTGAGCCCTTTGATCCAGTTAGGCAATACCTTGGAATGATCTGGAAATTAAAGTCTCAAAGGTATATTTTAAATCCAGTATGAAAGATATTCCTTTCACATGGAAAGGTCAGAGCTAAGGGCTTGTACTCCAGCTTTCCCTGTGCTGAGGGTTGAGTCATAAAGAAGTGTATTCAAAGGCTGGACCACCTAAATGCAGCTCCAGTGCTGCCAGTAGTGCTTGGCAGAGTGCAGCATGTATGCAGGGGCACATGTGAGCATATTTGCTTTGATGGATGTTGTACTGTCAATACAGAGGAATGAATTTCAGCTAGTTTTCAAATGCTTAACTTTCATAAGAAGTCATCATTTTTCAGTGCTTTAAGTTCCCTTTTCATTCCCATTCTTATAATTTACTAGTTTTCTTTAAACCAGCCTTAATTTTCATGTGACTTCAAGTGTTAAGTATTGTTTGAAATAGAAGACACAAGAATTTTAGGTCACCTGTAGTATTGCATTTATCATAGAACTACACTTGTATATTTAAACTAGCCTAAATTAGTTTTCTATTTCTGTCACATACATCTGCAATTTGTAGATGAGAGAAAATTAAGCACAGACTAGAGATTGTATCTATCTACAGTTAACAAGAGCTTTACTTACCCATAAAAGCTGTAGCTCTCCAGAATGGGGACAACAAAGAGCAGCTGATCTGTACTGTGAGTCTGTGTCCTTTACAGCTACCACGCTGTGAGTAATGGGGAATATTTTATAGCTTTCAAGCTGATGAGCAGCCCACAGCATGCTCACTCTTTCCTCCTCCTGCCTTTTTCTGTGACCCTGCTCTTCAAATGCATCTAATACTCCATAATTACTTAATCCTCCGCCACTACTTTTGTTTCCAGTTCTTAGATGTCATTAACAGAAATGGAAACATAGTAATTATCACACTGGGAAGAGATACTTTAAGATCTCCAAAACAAATTTTAGTGAATTTCCTTTTGCTGTCATTCAGCAGAGTGGTTATTGAATCTAATAAAGGACAGAGTTTCAAAAGAGACTAGATTACTGTTGGCATCTTCTTACAGCCGGTTTTAAGAGTGTTCTCTAGCCAAATTTTATCCATACCTGGACCTCACCCGGGAAGTGGTAAGTGTTTGAGAAATGGTCCAAGCCCTTTACATTCATCTTTCAAGTCTGTGGCTAAAATATAAAAGAGGATTTTTTCTTTTCCTGTAAATGAATCTTTGGAGTCTGAAGGTACCATCTCGGGCTTATTCTTTTTGATCAAGTGAATGCCTTCTGAAATATTCTCAATTATCATTTTGTAATGGTTATTAAAAACATGACTTTAAAAAAATGGTTAGCAAAAAATTGCTGGTTTTGAAGCAATAGTTTGAACATAATGGTTTGAAAAATAATACAGTTGTTTTTTTTCTTCCTGTTGCCTTTCCAATCCCACTTTATGGGAGTTGAATCTCTAATAAATAAGAGCCAGTTATAGGACAGCTTACGAAGCATGTGCTGTGTTCTATTTGGGATGCATTACAACCCCTAGTGTTGCTGCAGTCTGAGCTAGAGGAAATGCTGTCTGCCAGTTAATACTATTTAAAGATTGTTCCAGTAAGCAGATTGAGCTTCCCAGTGTGGTGCTGCTTGGTGGGGGCTGTGTGGTGCAGTCTGTGGTTGTAACACTGGCTCCAAGTCTGTAGCGACCTAAAACTTCACTGCACCATGGAATTATAATCACGGTGGTGATTAGAACACTGGAGGGAGTTTAATTTGCTGACTCTTAAAAAGCAATCTGATAATGAGTTTGGAGCCTGAGGATCCTGTGAAGGAGGTGGAGATGTTTTACTGATGCTCTTGCTCGATAATTAAAAAGCTGGTCCCTTTGGCTGGGCTTAGGGAGAGGAGGATGAGCTGAATCCTTTCTGGCATAATTTGTTTTTTCCAATTGAAATTACATGTCCTGCAAAGTTGTGTATGAATTGGAAAATAAAAGTCCTAAGGTAAAGGTTGCTACCTTACAGCCTGTAACGGGGAAAATTCTTGAGTGTATTGCATTACATTTGCATTGTCACATCCAGGAAAAAACGCTTTTTACAGATAATAGAGAAGTAGAGCATGTATGCTTCACTGCTTAAAAGGGACCAAGATCAGTCATGGATTAAGCTGCATGTCACAAAATGATGAGACCCTCCTGCTGGTTCTGAGATAGACAAGATGAGCTGGTTCTTGTTGGCTTTTGGGTATCAAAGGTACCACTGTTTATTGAGGTCACAGTGCAGGCTGAGGCTTAGGCAGGATTGCCACATGCTGCCAGCATGGCCAGAGGTTGGGGTATTTCTGAAATGCAAGCAAGGGGGTAAATGTTACCATTTTATTGACAGAGCTGATAAAGTGTGAAGCCCCAAGAGACAAGAACCAGAGAGAAAGAGTAGGTGGTGGTACTGCAGCATTAGGCATGCCAGACACATTCGTTCTCCATAGAGGCCAGTTCCAGGGTGTTCTGAAGTCAACAGGAATTTTTTCAAAGAAGCTGGATCAGGCTCATGGATATGCAGAAAATGGTAATCATGAAAAAAAAAATTAGCAGTTTTCCTTGGTAAAAGACTGAAGACAACAAAGGAAACAAAATGAGGTATATAGTAAATGGGTGAAGACAAGTAAGAAATCACATCAGATAAACACATCTTCAGTGTTGTTCATCATCTTGCTGCAGTGAATACTAATGGGGGAACAGAGGTTCATAACACTGCACAAAGCACTGACAAGCAGCCAGGTATGGAAATGCTGTGCCAAATGAAGTGTGATTTTATATGCAAACTAATCTGTTTCAAAGATTGACAAAATAAGATGGTTTGGGAATCCAAATTTATAGAACAGCCCTGTCAAGCTAAAATGCTTTTTTTGTTTGCACATAATCCTGGAAATCTCTGTAAGAGATACTGCACAAGGTTCTTACCAACATCAGGTACTGATTGAGCTGGGTGCTGTACAAATGCACAGGGACCACTTTTTGCACTGGAAAGGTTTACATCAAACTGAAAAATCAAAAGCTATCTCATCAGTAACCTGGTAGAGGGTCAGTGGCAGAGGCAGTGAGAGGAACCAGCAGTGTCCCTGCTCCTCAGGTGAGGAACAAGCTCAGCTCTGGTGAAGCGTTAACTGGTCAGCACTGCTGAGAGGGACAATGTGCTTGGGTCTCAGGCAGGCCCTGTGCCTCCACAGCTTCTGAGGTAAAGCTGAGCCTCCACTTGGGGTCCTGAGCTGGATTTATGCCTCTTCTTGGAGACACATCCCAGGACTGATAGGCGGGCAGGAACTATTTTCTCTGCAGATATCCATGAAAAACCTTCCTTTCAGCAAAACAAATTATCTAGAATAAATGGATGAGTTGTTCTTCCTTTCTTAGTTGATGGATTGCTTCAAGTTAAGTTAATCTAATATTCTACAGTGTGATGTATCTCTCATCTGCAGCTTAATTTGCTGCTTTAAATTTTTACAAGGTGGAAATGTGATTCATTTGATTGCGGCTTCAAGTAAACTGTCCTCTTCCCTGGAGAAAAAAAGTGGTCAGTGTGTATCTGTGTTGATCTGAGCAGTAAAATACCAGGAAAAGACTTATTGGAAAGGAATTTCTGCACTGGGGAATATGATCTGATTTATATAGCACTGTTTATCTTCTCTGCCTTTGAATACGAGTGGAAGGGTATTTTGGTCTGGTTCACAGGTCTGGTGGATGAAGTTATTTTGGGAAACATCAAAAGATTTTTAGAACAGGAACTATCATTTTACTTGCTCAGCACGAAACTTCTGTAACTGTGATGAAAATAAACCTAACAGAACAGAAGGGAGAGTGGAGGAGTTAGAGCAGAGGGTGAGCATATCTGAGAGGAGAAGCAAGATGGAGCCCGTGGTCGTGCTTCAGTGAACTGCTTTGGGGAATGAATTGGGAATAGGCTGATCTACAGCAGCACATTAAGATGCACAGCAAGTGCCATCCTTTTCATGGGGACACAGGGAGCAGTGCCCAACATCACAGCACTCCAAAAGGTGTGGCTGTACCTCCCTGCATGCTGCTGCAGCTGTGTGCAGGGCATCAGAGATTTATTGCTCTCTGCAATTCAGGTTTCTCTGAAGTACTTTGATGGGGAATCCATGTTAGCAAATGCCATTATTGAGTTTACATGTCTGATTTATTATGAAAATCTATATATATTTTTATAGGTAAAAACATGTAATTACAGCTACCAGAGTTCTGTCCAAGATTTCCTGAAAAGAAGCACACACCTCTATTGTGCACTGGATTTACTCTGCATGTTCTTGTGCATGTTGGATTTGATCTGAGCATGCTGTTTCTCCTGTATTTTTTGGTGTTTTAAAATTCTCCAGTAACTCCAGGCTAGAGTAGGCTACAGATATCACCAAATCCAGGGCAAATTGCCCCTATGAACATGTAGCACTCTGGTCCCTATATACTCACTGGAGACAGAATTTATGCATATCCAGGGACCATGTTTGGAGTTCTGGCAGTTTGGTCAGGGTTTTTTAAATGGGGTATACCTAATGGTCATATTCCCAAATTGAACATTTCCTGATGGTCAAAAAAGGCTTGTTCAATAAGTGCATGAATTGCTACTGTCACTCTTCTTTCACCTTCAGACTGGCTTAGCTTGGTATTCCTAATTAATTAAAAGCAGCAGCATTTATAGTGACACTCACTTCAGGTGTCCTTTTCTGTACATCCATAAAGTGTCCTGCAAATCTATTTATTTTTCAATAGTTCTGTCTGTCTCTGCTCTCCCCTACTGCACCAGTTCTTGCTTTCTGTTTTGTTTGGTGCTGGTGCACTAAAAATATGCATACACCCACAGATTTTTATGTTTTTTAATACAGAATAAAAATACTAAATGGAAAGCATCAAAAGCCTGTCAGCCTGAGTATCTTCAGCTGTGGGAAAAACTACCACCATATCCTGCCTTTCCCTTGACTCACATTTCAAAGCTTATCTGGAGATCCTTGTAATGGTCAGAGACTTGATGAAATTGAAGTCTGTGATTTTAGGAACCAGAAAGAAGCTACCCTTTCTAAGGAAAGGGGGAAGGTAGAAAAGATGTCATTTCAGTCCTCATTATGAAGAGATGCTTCTGGAAAGCAGAGAAAGGACTAACAGGAATAGATGTGATCCTGGCAGAATTTAGCTTTAGTCTGGAAGCTTGCATGTGATGATTCAAGTTGTTGGTAAGGCTGCAATGCTCTGGTTTCTACTCTGTGAGAGTCACTTTTATGAGTCCCACATGCTAATGTTTCTCAGAGTTTTCAAAACACTATTCTTAATCTTGTTTGGTGCTGGACCAGTGTCATGGAAGAAAGTCAGGTTAGCTCCAAGGCATGAGCACCATTACTCTCAGGAGGATGGCCAAATCACTCTGTGCTGCGGAAGAGGAGTTCTGTGTGCAATGGATTTGGGCTGACTATCCTTCAGTTCTTCAACATTTTAAGGAGTGCTGTTGGGACAAGTGGTTTCTGTGAGCTCAGTCCAGGAGGTCATTCACCCTCTTGAGTTTCACTTCTACTTTGCCAGTCTTGCACTTCAGTCCTAGTGGACCAACATCCACCTCTGCTGTGATGCAGCTGCTGCTGTGTGTTTGTGGCAGTGGGGTGGGTTTGTGCAGAAGCTGCTGTGTGTTTGTGGCAGTGGGGTGGGTTTGTGCAGAGACTGCTGTGTGTTTGTGGCAGTGGGGTGGGTTTGTGCAGACACTGCTGTGTGTTTGTGGCAGTGGGGTGGGTTTGTGCAGACACTGCTGTGTGTTTGTGGCAGTGGGGTGGGTTTGTGCAGACACTGCTGTGTGTTTGTGGCAGTGGGGTGGGTTTGTGCAGAAGCTGCTGTGTGTTTGTGCAGACACTGCTGTGTGTTTGTGGCAGTGGGGTGGGTTTGTGCAGACACTGCTGTGTGTTTGTGGCAGTGGGGTGGGTTTGTGCAGAAGCTGCTGTGTGTTTGTGCAGACACTGCTGTGTGTTTGTGGCAGTGGGGTGGGTTTGTGCAGACACTGCTGTGTGTTTGTGGCAGTGGGGTGGGTTTGTGCAGAGGCTGCTGCTGTGTGTTTGTGGCAGTGGGATGGGTTTGTGCAGAGACTGCTGCTGTGTGTTTGTGGCAGTGGGGTGGGTTTGTGCAGATGCTGATGCTGTGGGTTTGTGCAGAGGCTGCTGCCCACAGAAGTCCTCAGGCTGCTTGAGAGGCTGTGGCACAGACTTGCACATGCACAGCTGTGTCTGAATGCTGTGTGTGAAGATTTTGGTCTTTGCAGGTTTTTGTCATAGAGGTTAAAGCAGAGCTAATACTTTTCTTTCTCACTGGAGCACTGAGGCCTTAGTAATTAGGTAGTGAGTCCTTGTGGTGAATTAGAAATCTGTGAATTGCATGAAGGCAGTAAAGCCTAAGCAATCTCAGTGCACATTCCTGAGCTCTGCTCTGTGGGGCAGGAGCTGGGGATCTGTGTGACCAAAGGACAGTATAATTACAGACCATTGCCACCCTCTTTTACCTGGGAAGCCTTTATTATCATGAGTACAGGACAATTTTCCATTCCTTGGTTCTCTCACTGTAATGTTAGAAAACTAGAAATCCTAGCCTGTCAGAGGTTAACTCTCTTGTGAAAAAAGAAAGGGGGAAAAAGAACTTTGCTATGGGTTCCCTCGTTTAGTTGAGGTTCAGAGATGTCATGTCCTTTCATGTAACTTACTTTCAAATCCTGTTTTTTTTTCCTCAGGACCTTGGTAAGAAACATAGTGAAAGAAAATTAATTAACTTTTTTAGACACTAAGCCATGGTTAAGGGAGTATCAATGATGATCTGGAGGGCAAATGAGCAAATCCCTTGTTTAGGAGAACTGTTCTGCCACTATGCATTTGGAAAATATTTTAGATAGTGTGTGGAGCAGGCAGATTTTAAATTAGCTATAGATTTTTCATTCTTCCTGTCTGGTTCAGTAAAAAGATAATTTGCTTCATAACATGTGTCACAATAGAGGCTGGCTACACAACAGAAACTTGGTTTCAGAAAAGTTTTTTGATGTTTTGATATTTCATTTTCTTCTACATTGGAAGATTTTAGCTTCATTTTTATGCTTCCACAACCAGAGCTGTGCTGGGGTATCATCTCTGGAATTGAAACCTTGGTATTTCAATTAGAAGGCTGCAGAGATACCCAGCTAGGCTCATAAAGCTGGTTTGGGAATGGGTTGTGTTGCACACACCTCTGTTCTGTCTGCAGTCTGCTGAGTGTGGGTTTAGAAGAGGATTCATTCAGGTACATCCAGGATTTTAGTATTAGGGCCTGAGCAATAAGAATGTCTCCCTGGCATAGACAGACCTAGCCCCAACCAGCCTTTCTTAATGAAATGTTTATTGATTTGTCTCCAAAATACTTAGGCTTTCACTGACCTTTTTTGAGTGAAAACCCTTCTGATAAATGCTAATTATTTCCATCCATGTGTGACAACATGTTGAGCACAAAAGGAAATCTAGATCCTGCTTTCTGCAACTAGTACATTTATTGCTCAGGGATAAGGCTTAGAAGCAGCTATTAGATTCAGTTATTTGTGCTTTATCTCTGTCAGGCTCACAGAACTCATTTATTTGACTGCAAAATTCAACCAACACTGCAAGAACTAACATTAGTGAAATAGTCACTATCTTCTATGCCACTTTTTAATTACCTATTGTTATATAAATCCTGCTGTTCTTTTTCAGTTTATAATGGAGATCAGAGGAATTTCACTGCTGAGATTAATTTTTGGTGTCAGTTCTTTCTAAGGCCCTCTGAGTATTTGAGGGTTTGCTTCCAATAGTTTTCATTAATAGCTAGAGGTTTTTTTAGGCTGGTTCTCCTTCAGTTGCACACGCTGAGGCTCAAGAGACAGATTCAAAGCCCAGTGAATGAATTCTGACTTGAGCTGCTCTATTTCCAGCTCTCTGTCTCCTGAGGCAGTGAAAATTGTAATACAAAGAGAAAGAAGCAGGTGGGTCCTACAGCTCAGCTGTGTAAAAAATGACCAGAGTCCTCACTTAGGGATATTGGAAGGTCATTCCAGCTGACCTTTGGAGGGACCCCAGAACATACAGAGAACCCAACCAAACCCAGACTTGTTCCTTGTGAGAGATTCCTGAAATGAAATGCTCTTCATCATTTGAGTGGAGAATTCCCTGTTCTGAAGAGCAGCAAAGCAATCCAGCACCCTCGTTGTTCAGAGAAAAGTCTTGTGCATTTTGCTCATGGTATTATAAAATTGCTTGGAAGGTAAAACAATTGCTTCCTTTTTTTGTTCTTTCCTAAGAAAACCAGAAATGATTGAAACTACCTGAAATTCTGACTTTGTAGGGCATAGAAGAGCCTGTAAAATCCACAAAAAAGACTTGTTGCTGATACACATGAACTTAGAGAAATGACAATGGAAGGATATGTGCAACTATTTATGATGCTCAGAACTGAGCGTGTTCTTCTGAAATTGTTGTGAATTTTCTTCATCTCATCCACTTTGGTGATGACAATACATTATTAGATATAAAAAGTTATGAAATTAGGATTGATCTTTAGAATGGAGTTGCATATATTATTTTTTGCAATCCTTGTGTGATAGAGTGTGTAAATATCCTTATATATAATTTTGTTTATTGAATATTTAGAAAAAAAATCATAAAATATCTTTACTCACTAGGAGATCACATTTGGTACATTAAAGGTACAAACTATTTTGTTATATATAAGAGCTGCAAGATACAGTGATATACCAGTTGCAGAGAGGCATCTTTGAGTTCAACCTGCTACTGAATTTAAGAAAAGGATATTTGTTCACAATGGAAAATGTATCATAATAAGTCCAGAACCTAATGAATTTCTGGGAGGCAAACATAATGGAAATCTGTATTTGGTCGCAATTTCACAATTTCCACCTGTCCAGCATAGTTTCTGTTTGAAGATCTAGATTACAATGAAGTATTAGTGGTTAAAATAGAGGCTCTTGCTTTATTGAAACAGTGTAGTCTGTTTATTTTATTTTTACTCTGTAACAGTTTTCGTTTCTCCTTCTTTTTTTAAATTCAGCTCTGACCTTAAATTGAGCTGTGACCTTAAACTGACTTCCTGTATCAACCATCTGCATCCTCCTGCAGCTTGTTCTTTTTTTCTAGGTATTTAGTCCCTGTTCTACATACTGAATGTCTGCAGTATCCCTCCTAAAGAATGCAAGTATTGACCATCTTGCTCTACAAAGGCTTTTATTTCCAGAAAATAAGTTTTAATGTAGAATTTTTGTAATGGAACGACAACAACCAAGGAAATGCAGTCTCTGAGTATTTCTGAAGGATTGTAGGAGGAGAGGCTGATTAGAAAGGGAGAAAATTCAGTAAAATACAATAATCAGGACCAGTTTTGTGTTTAGCTGAGCCAAACTCTTTGCCTAGCTTTGGAGTCTGTGGGAAGGGCCAGGAGTGGAGTTGGGGCAGTTCAAACTCCTGTGCAGCCTAGAGAAGCCTCAAGGTTGTTAGAGTGCTCTACCTACTTTTCCTTGGCCCAAAGGGACCTGCATGTGTCCATCTTTTCTCCAAACAATCCCCCACCTGCCTGTGTGCTTCTTTTCTCCAAACAATCCCCCTGTTCTAGAGGGCCTTTGTAGCTTTTTGGCCTTTCAGCTGAATGTTTTCTTTGTTTTGTGAGCTTCCCTGTGGCTTCCAAAGGGTTATTTCTGGGATAAGAATTTGGCCTGCATTATCCTACTTCCACACATATCACATAATAGTCCCTGGTAGTTACTGTGCTTTTTCAGGGAAAATGCAACATCGGATCCCATTTCTTCAGTGACCTACAAAGCTCTTTAATATTACCTAGCACAGTCTAGGTAGTCCCATTGATTTTACTAAAGTTGACTATACAGCATAAACTTAGATGCTTGCTTCAGTCTATATTTTCTTTGACAGCTGGGCCAACAAAGTAGGATCTCTGCTGGTGAAGAATCTGCAGGCAATTCCAATAAAATTTAGAGAGGGATATAAAAGTCTGCTTTCTCTTCTATAATAATTATGCTTATAGGGATTATTACTTTAAATTAATAAATTAAAGACTAAAAATAAAATTTTCAGTTCAAGTCCAGCATTGCTCAAGTGCATTCTGGCATTTATACTTTTTAAGTGCTGACTTCTTTGATCTGCTCGATGACAGCTCCACTTAGGAGCAGTCTGTGTCACTCTTGGGTGAGTTTATAGATTCATAGTAAATAAACCTGCAGGGACTATTGGATCATTTTGATCATCACAAGCCATTATACCTTCACCCAGTTATCCCTGTAGCATTTGTTCTTAAGGCTGAATGTAGCAGATCTGTGACCTTTCTGAATTTCGCAGGAGAAAATGGGGTGGCTTCATGTGGCTCACTGGAGGACTCTGGTGCTCAGAATTGATGGTTAATTTAGTTTACAAAGAATTATTTGTGGTGCCAGTAGTGAAAAATTAAAAGTTCTCACTAAACTGTTTCATGTCAGTGAACGACTCATCTCACTGAGAGACTGATGATTATCAGTGTAATTTAATCAAAGGAACTGCTTGTATCCATAAGATATGACCTACTGGATGAGTGAGTTGAAACTCCTGAGAATGTAAAAACTCCCACCTCTACTAAATGAATCACATTTTACCTGTCAAATCAGAAGGACCAGGTCTTCCTCCATTGTTCACCCTTGGAGCCACAGTGCAGTTTATGGTGACTGTGAGATGAATTCCCTGAGCTCACCTTTACTTTCAGAAGCTGACCCGCTTGCTGGCTCTCATGAGGAGTAAGTGATGTTTTCTTCCTGCAGGGGTAGCAGGGAGGTAGCAGCACCCTCCAGGGCACCATCAGCCCAGCTTCTCTGGGAGGTTTGTGAGGAGCACGGAGAGCTGGGGCTCGGGCTCAGTTCTGTGTTCCCCTTGGGGTGCCTTTTGCAGCTGCAGTGTGCCTGGAGCTCTGGGCCTTTGGGTTTTCACAACCCTAACCCTAGGCCTAACCCTAACCCTGGGCAGAGCACTAAAACCAGAGCCTAGGGCTAAGGCTGCTTCAAAGGAGAAACCTATGGAGGAAGCCACGTTGTGGCAGGTTTTGTTTCCCCTTGGCATGCTTGTTGTCGCTGCAGTGTGCCTGGAGCTCTGGGCTTTGTGGTTTTTGGACAGCGGCCATGGCATGGAGAGCTTCAGGCCTCACTGACCGTGGCGATGGCACAGAGAGCTGGGCCTTGGGCTGCACTGAGCGGCCATGGCACGGTGAGCCTCAGGCTACATCAACAGCAGCCGTGGCACAGAGAGCTGGGCCTTGGGTTGCATTGACAGTGGCCATGGCAGGGAGAGCTGGCTCTCAGGCCACGCTGACAGCAGCCATGGCATGGTATGCCAGCCTGGCCTGGCTTTGGGTGTGTGAGGAGAGCACTGAGAAGAGGCTGAGGATGAAGAACAGTGAGCTGCTCTGGAGTTTGGAGCAGAGCAGTGCTCAAGGCTTCTGCAGGGTGTGCTGGTGTGAGAGGAGCAGGACTCAGAGCTCTCGGGTTGTGCAGTTGGGCTGAGGGCTCTGTGGAAGAGATGACAGGGCCTGTCCGGAAGGCAGATGCTGGTGTGGAGTGTGGTGATTAAAGCTTGGTATGAGATAGCAGAACTCTAAAATATGACAGGAGCTGAATCAGTGCTGTGCTAACAAACTTCAAGTTTATTCCAGCTGTGATAGAAGTGGATCTATGGGCAGCTGCAGCCACTTGGGAGTGGCTTTCACCTGGAAACTCTAACCATTACAGCTCTGTGACCAGAGCGTACTTTGGTGGCTGGATCTGAACCCTACTGCAGATTTCTGAGGGCAGCTGACAGCAGGTTCTGTCTTCTAATGCTTTGCAGGCAATTGGAGAGATCCCCACTGCTGATGATCCATGTGGATAGCAATAAGAGAGTAGAAAAATACAAAACAGTAGTAGGGGTACATCATCTGCCCCCTGGGCAGCTTGCTCATTGCACCGTGGTAAAATAAGGAGGTACTTAAGATGAGCACATGAATGTGATGCTTGTTTGTCAATTAGAAATCATACTTTTTTTTTTTTTAGCTGAGGGCATGAAGGTGGCTTGAGATGACTTACTAAAAGGATAGAAAGACCTGAAGCAGTAGACATAACATGCTTGAATTTGTTGTTACTGAGGAGTGGCTAGAATATTTACCCAATTCATGTAATGTCTTTGCATGAGCTAGCTTGTATGGTACAGTGTCAGTTAAAGCAAGAGTTTCTGTAGGAAGAAATTCCTCAATTAACTCTGAGTATTTAGTCATAAATATTTATATTTAGTAATTTTCTGGTCATACTATATAATACATTTAATATAATGGCATTTATTGCCTCTGCATATTTGGGTCACAGGGATTGTAGAGGGGCTCATCTTCGTGTTAGGAGAGGAAAAAGTTGGGATGCCATGAAAACACTGCAGTCCTCTCTGGCAATGAGAGGAGCAGGGATGAAATTTCTTGAGCTGGTCATCCTCATGCAGGAACTACTGACTGTGGGCAGAGGCTTAGTGCAGGAAGCAACATAAAAATATAAACAAGAAGAAACTTAGAAAATAAAAGCCTGGAGAAGTGTAGTGCATGGTACTGTTGGAAAAGAATGAGGAGGTGACTCTCATGACTGAGGATATGACAAGGGCAGAGAGAATGAAATAGAGCTGCTCTTACTTCATAAGTCTGCCATAAGGGATTGATAGGGACACATCCCTATTGTGAAACTTGGATCTGTCATAATTTTGCAAATAGCTTTGAAAATGGTATTTTCTGTCAGGTGAATGGAGCACAGACATGAATGCCAAAGCTATGCATGCTTGTATTGTGAAAATGAGCCTGTAGGCTTAATCCAGGTTTTGTGGTTTGAAACTGTGAAGATGATTAAAGTTCAAAAAAAAATAAAAATCAAGTAAGTTTCAGGAATGTCCTGAGCTACTCTTTGTTCTATGGTATGTGACAGCAGTGGAGAAGGTCTTAATAAGACTTCAAGTAAAAGGGAAGGATTTTCAAAATCCTTTAGGTGCTGCTTTTTAAACTTTTGAACAGCACCTCAGTGTCAGGACGTGGAAAGTGCTGAATGTGATCTGCAGCAGCAAGTTAGGCACTTTTTTGCAGCAGAGGTTTTGCTACCTTAGAAGGTGGACAGCAAGTGAAGCTGAAAATAAAAGAACAATATAACAGTACAATATATAGAACAATAATATAATAGAACAATATAAGTGTTTGTGGATTTTTCCATCTCGCCCTTGAAAACAAAGAAAAGGCTGGCTTCTTACGGTGAAATGTTACAATTAAAAAGAGAACAACAGAACAAAACCTGACCCACAAAAACTCCCATCAGAATCAAAACTACTTTTGTCTAGCTGGATTTTTACTAGGTCTTGCAAACAGGAGTCTGATAGTCAAAAGAAATCCTTTACAGTCAGCATTCAGTTTATGCTCTGCCTTTTGTAAACTTGTAGGATTGTACTGCAAACAAAAATGACAAGAATAAGAAGTGGCTTAAAATGCTATGGTCTGAGAATAAGTCACTTGCATGGTGCCACTAAAGCAAGATATTTTGTATATAAAGCTGATGAGTCACCTAATGATTAAAATTTTTCCTATTGGTGCCCTTCAATTACACAAGTAATCAATTCAGCTGCCATAATGCAGTGTCTGATATGATGTGAAGTTGATATGCTACAACTGTTGCATTATGTAAAATGCAGCTGAATGGTACCAGGGAGTATATTAAAGAAAATTAGCTCTTATATGATATGTTCTGATGCACTTATGGTGAGATGGAAAAAAGTGAACTTACTGAGCATTATCATAAGTTAATATATATCTGAGAGGAGAAACTCGCATAATGTAGAGCACGATATCTCTTGGGTAGCTCATTGTAATGAACTTGACTGAAAACATACCAAATGCTGGAATAATTCCATGTAGCAATTAGGTCATGGAATTCAAAGGTCTCTTTGGGCTTTGTGGATGTACAAAGCAAGTAATTCATATGGAGGAGAATGCTGAATTCCTGCTTGAAGATAAGTGTGCTGTTGCTATGCAGACAGCTGGGTCTGGGAAGGTGTATGCTGAGGGGCAGGGAAAGAAGAGCAGACCACAGCAATATTCTTCAGGCAGCTGTCTGCACTTAGAGTTTCCTCCTTGGTTAACAGATCATTATAAAGATCAGATAAAGGTAAATCAATAAAAAGAAAAGGTGTATAGACCCTTAAGAAAAGCCTATCACTCCAGAGTTGAAAGGCAACCATTTGCTTTGAAGGGTCATGGAGGGCCTCCTTCAGTCTCCATTGGAGACTTCTGCTGAGAAACAGATGGGCTGATGTGTTTTGTACTTAGCCAGCACAAAGCTGGCCTGCAGTGTGCAGTGTAAGCACAGGCTGTGTTCCATACAGTGCAATATAATGTCCTGATGTGAGCAAGGAAGTGTAAATAGCAGAGCAGGAGGCAGTGCATTCTGCATATCTTTTTGAACAAAGGAAGTTCTTGGAGGCTGCTAGCAGTGTGCCTTTTAATCTGATAAGGTTAGATCCCTGCAGACACTCAGTGAGCTATAATTGCTTCCCAGGTTGAGCCTGCTGCCTGCCAACCAAGTATACCCTGTTTGTAGCTGAAAGCCCAACCTGAAGAGCTTGATTACTGTTTTGTCAATGAGATATACTCCAATTGAATTAGACAGCACAATCCCAGGGAGAGGATGGTGAAGTACCAAGAACTCTGTTCTAGTTAACTGCAGTGTGTGGGAGTGCTCTGTCATCATCTTCTGCCCTTCCTCTGCATAGTGTCTCTCTTCAGTGGCTGGCTTAGGGAACACTGGTTGTAGTCTTTTTAGCATGTTTTCTCAGATCAACTCTGTCAAGGAACCTTGGCTTTTTTTTCCTGTTTGATTTACTTTACTCACTATCATTCTGAATTATTTTAATAGTGGATGCTTTATTCTTCATTTGAAAAATTATGATGGGACTTGCCAGCTCTTTGTTGTTGTCTTGCTATTGTTAGTGTATTAGTAGCAATAAACATCAAGTACATATTGTTCTACATACTTGTCAGACCTTTGTAATGCAGGTCAGAATTTGGACTATCTATTATAAAATTGCAGAAAAATCAAAAGGACTGTCCTTTCCACTCAGGTTCCCAAATCTCTAATAAATTGTGCTGAACCTTGAAGGCATCACAGGCTCCAGTGAAATTGTGTGTGTGACAGCTGTGGCACGGAACACAAAGGCATAGCCCTAAAGTAATCTTGCTGGGTAGGATTGCCACAGTGCCAGGCAAAAATAATCACTGATGGGACTTCTTCTGAAGGGCAGGTGGTGTTGTAGAGTACAAAACTAACCTTGGGAGACTGGAGTAATGACAGATGGCTCTGCTCTCTGCAGCCCTGGACTGCAAATACTGCTTTCCCTGAGTTAGTGCCCATCCCTTTTCTTTCCTTACTGTCAGTGCTCTCTATAACTGTGATTGTCTGATTTCTGTGTGGAACTGAGGAATAACAGATTTGAATTAAAATAAAACCAAGCAAAACCCATCTATCTGATGAGACTCCTGCCACTGTAAATCTTCATTGCACTATTCAAATCCCCTGTTAGCATCGTTTCACTTGCAGCTGTAAGACTGACAGTACAAGATGTATTTTCTCGTGGATTGGTTTGTAGCACTCTTGCTGCATTTAATTTTGTTAAGATGAGGTTTTAATCTATCTATTTAATTCTTATTTTGCTATGCATATCTGAATTTTTTAAATTTTCCTTTTCTTTGTCGTTAACATAGTGCCTTGCAGAAACAGCAATCTTAAATGAGTTCAGAGAAGATGATGAGCATGCAAAGCCTGCCCATGTTCCAAAACATACTGCAGTCTGATTTACTGATGCTGGAGCTCTATTGAAGAGGAAGGTCTGGAAAAACATACCCTCATCTTTGCTTTATGTGGTGCTTTGTAATGGAATAACAGCTTCAGGAAAGCAATCATTCTGACCCAGCTGCAGATTGTGCTGCTGAGAAACTCATTTCAGCCCTTAGAGGGAGCCACAGACTTGACTATGGAAACGGAGGAAAACCAGGCAGGTTTTCTTGTGCCCATCTGTGATAGAGGAGGTGGGGAAGGGATTGCTCTCAATTGGTTTTTGGTTTTTTCTAGCTTTTAATTAACAGCAACTTCAAATCAGACATAAGGCTAGTTCGTGGGGAATGCCAAAGCACATTTGCTTTTGTAGTGACAGATTTGTAGGGTTTTGGAGATCTCAACCAAATGTTAATTTTACCTTTCCTCTTTGCATGGTCAGCTCCCTCCTGCACCATTCTGTTCCAGGTTCTACTTTTCTTCTTCTGATGCTGACACAGCAGGACTTGAAAAATTAGGATACTGCATGCTCCTTCCTCCTAAAAAATGAAAAATTTTAAGACACAAACAACAAGAAATTGATTAAGACCATGAAGTTCAGAGTCTGGAAAACATGACTGCCACATCTTTTTCTTTACTGGGTTTTTTTCTTAATCATATTAAGAAAATATTTTTTTAAATTCATATTTTCTTAATGACATAAATCTTTAAGGAGAGAGATGCATTACTGCCCTCTCTTCCTCTGCAATGTGTAGGTTATAGCACAATATTTTTATGTAAATTACATGACTAGATTATATGGCTGTGTCATAAAACACAAATGCTGCTCTCCTGGCTCAGCAATAATCAGCATTGCCAGTGAGCTGTTCAGTTCAGGGAATGGAAGGTGCACATGCTCAGAGGAAAATGGATGAAGAGATTTGCAGCCCTTAGTCAATAAAGGACTTCCCCTTAAAAAATGAAATGAAAATGTTTTTCTGTACCTTTTCCTCTCCCTCCCTCCCCTTCCCCCAACAGATGATTCTAGTGGCAATGTTGAGAAGTGCTTAGCCAGAAAGATGCCACACCAGAGGTGGGGCAGAATGTGTCTAGTCCCAGAAGATGCCATTTTAGATGAAAGGAAACTCCAAGCTTAAATTTTAAACACCTCTGGGCTCCTTGCAGAGACTGCTACTAATTAGAGCATCAAGTTTTGTGGCAATTATTGTAAGGTAATAACTGCCAACAAAGAATTCCATTAATAGCCACTTTTATTTTGTGCTTAGGCTGTTGAGTTGTGATGTTTCTGTAATGATTTTAGCTTAGCTTGGGCCATGGAACTAGGGGTAACCAAGGTGGAAAAGCAATGGAGAGTTCATTGTCCTCCTAAACTATTCAAAATACTTCTCAGAAGGGTGGAAACATGAGGGAAGGCCAAAATCAGGAAACAGGCATCCTTAATATAAATTTCCCTGCTCTCCTCAGTCATTAATTTATCTATATATTAATTTGGCCTGGGAAAGGAATGGGAGAGAGAATAATTATTTTGCAATAAAATGTTTATATTTTGTTTTGCCTGAGTTATTTCCTATCCCCGAGTTTTTTGACTCTACATGGGTTGGAGATGCAGAGCTCATCACTTTGCAAAATACGAGCTAATCCTAGAAATAGAAAGAGCTACAGTAGATTTGGTGTTTCCTCAAGGTTATTTTGGATTTCATAGATTTGCTTAATTTTCTGAGCAGCCAGGAGAGATCATGATAAGTTCTTTGTGATAATTCCATCTATGTATTTGGAATATTTGTGGAAACATGAACTACAATGAGAATCAGTGTCTAATAGGTTAAAAATTAATGGCAAAAGTTATGATGTTTGTTTCTACTTCTGTTGGATGTTGGCTTACATCAGGTAGCAAGTTTTTTTATCTTTCTTCTCCTTTATATTTCCAGTTTTTTATTTTGGGATTGCTGCAACCCAAAGAGAATCTACGAGAAGGAAGTTGATCAGGTTTGCTGCTGTGATTAGATGATAACTCTTCCACATGTGACTTTTTACTTTGTTAAAAAAAAAAAATTCTCACACAGATGATTTCTACTTGATCATTTGGTTACCATCTTCAAATATTTTAGTTGAATAATCTTCAGGCAATGGGTTATTCGTGAAGTGTCATTTCATCTACTTGCTCTTGCTGTTTTTCTTGTGTGGTTGCTCATTGAACATTACAATGTTCAACATTGAACATTGCCTATTTGTTTGCATTCTGTCTTGTATCTCCATCCCGAGCTGCTTCTGCAGCTGGATGCTGTTCAGAGAGGGTGCTACTTGTCATGCTCAGATACACATAATCCGTGATGAAGAGTTTGTTTTCTGCACCATGATAGCTTCTGATCAGGATTTAATTTCTGGTCTGTGAAGTCAAGCAAAATAAAATAAAGAATGATGACAAATGAGTAAAACAGTGAAAGTGCTTGCCCTGAAGGCTTTGCAAAAGCGAGTCTTTTTCAATTAGTGCCAAAATGTGGAGGCACAGCTCTAATATAATTGAATAGAAGCAAAGAAAAAAAAGCCAACCCCCTCAGGGTCTCCCCTTTCTATACCTAAGTAAAATAGAGAAGCACAACAAAATCTTTCTTACTCTAGGTTTTTTCTTTCCAAGCTGAATTTCTTAAAAAATAATAGTAATAATAAAAGCATTTTGTTTTAGGAGACAAAATCTGTCCATAGGACCAATCCTGAATTTCAGAGCAGCATGTGGACTACACTCCTTACAGCCCATACATGACAGGTTCTGAAATCCAGTTTCAGCTGAAGGCCTCATTCCAGCATATTTGGCATTGTGGTTCCAGGTGATAAAATGTCTTCATCAGAATTTTGGTTTCTATCAGTTTGATTTTCCATTTAAATTAGGGCAATAGTATTTTACATTCCTCAAATGAAGGGCATGGGTGCATTAGCAAGATGCAAGATTTTCGAATATGAGGTCTTGGAAGTCATACAGGGCTTTGATAGCTCCTTATCTGTAAAGCAGGTTTCTCGTGAGAAAACATAGACCTGCTCTTTCTCTTCCTTCTTGTATAAAAATCAAGCAGTGGGATGAGGCTCAGCCTGTGTTTTGTTGTGCCTTTTAGTGGCCACACTTTGGTTTGTCTCACAAAGGAGCCCCCTCCCACAGTGTGCCCTCCCTCCCCAGAGGAGCTGAGCCCCTGCCCAGTGGAAACAGGCTCCTGAATCCAGAGGGTTTGCTTTCTAGTGTATTTGCTTTGGTTTGGTTTGGGTTTTTTACATAATCAAGTGGCTGTTGGGCCTAGTGCTGAAATATTATTTTTGCTGTTTTTGATAAAACTGCGACATGGTGAAGAGCTATAATCTCCTGGAAGAGCAGCATTGTAACTTTCTCCAGTCACCAAGTGGAAAATGAATTAACATCAGGGCTTGCATAGCCTGCGTGAATTGCTGGGAACTTGGTCTTGTTTTAATTCATATTGATTTATTTATAAAGTGATAAAAAGATTCTTGTGGCTTCTGTAACATCTGCTTTAATTTTAGAAGCATTTTAGTCAATTTACTGCATGACAGTATTTGTCAACACCAGGTAACTATGACCTCTAACATGCTTTACTCTGTTGAGACTAGTTAACAGGCTAGACTGAGAAATAATATGCAAACTCCTCTCTTATCAGGGGAGATCAGTTCCCAAAGTGACATGGATATTGTTGGTGTAGGTGATACCTTTAACCATGACATCACTTTAAACCCCTGGGCAACGCTCATGCCCTTGGGAGTGTATTGCTGCTGAAGGGAACTGCTTGACCTGAAACTCTGAGACTCTCTATGTTGAATTTCCTTCTGCTCAAGGGAGCAAAGCTGCTGGGTTCAATCAAGAATCCCTTATTTTTACTGGCTTGCAGTCAGGAGCACTCAAATGCCTTTTACTCTTTTTTCCCAGCCTTTTCATTTTATGTTTTTTCCGTAGCCTTTTCTGTTCATTTTTCTTACATTCACTTGACACCTGTCCCTACATTTGGAGGATGAGATAAGAAAAGAACTTTGTCCCTGTCAAGCCAAGGAGCAGAATATGCCTGCACAAAAAGAGCCAGAGCAGGAATCAAACCTCTCCTGGGCAGGCAGGTGTGGGAGAGCTCCTTTGCTGCAGTTTGCCTTCTGGAGTGCCATCAGTGGGCTTTTGTCACTGTAGTGGGTATAATTGGAAGCAGGTTTCTCTCTCTTTTATTTTTCCTTATCTTTTTTATTTTTATATTTTTGGAGTCATCATGCTGCAGCAAATTTTGCGTGACATGTATATTGACCCTGAGCTCCTGGCAGAGCTGAACGAAGAGCAGAAGCAGATCTTATTCTACAAGATGAGAGAAGAGCAGCTGAGGCGCTGGAGGGAAAGGGAAGAAAAAGCCCGAATGGAGGAGGCTGTGCTGAGAAAGACAGCAAGGCGCAACCAGAGTAAGATTTCTGACCTCCTTCTCTGCTTCACAGCTGGGGATGGTGGGCTTGCAGCTGGCTGTGGTGCAGCAGGCATCTGGAAGAGATTGCAAGGATGAGTGCCAGCTGTCCCCATGGGCAAAATGACAGTCTGGGACTGCAAAAGCTATGTGTTCCTGCTCCTTGTATCTCCAGGCTGCTCCTTTGTTTTGGGAGTATCTTAGTGATGGAGCAAGGGGAATTGTTTTAAAGTGCCGGTTTCAGTCAGGAGTCACTGCTGATGTTCTGTCAGTGGTAACTGATGTATCATGACCAAGTTTCTCCTCTCCTACTCCTAAGGCTTTTCTTTTATCACCTGACATCCTCATTCTAGGTCAGGCAAAAGCCTGTGCTGTTGCAGTTTCTTCACTTGGTATTAAATATTTCCATCAGGCTGTAGTAGGAAATAATTTTGAATTTGAGCTTGTTATGAAAGGCTCTTTGTGAATAAATGTAATACCAAAAGAGCCATACTATATGAGACTAAATTTCCAACTGTATTAGTAAATAGTCTCCAAGAGATTGTTTAGGGAATAGGACAATAGTGTGGCAAGCCAACAACCAAAACCAAAGAGAAGGAACCAGAAATGTGTTTGCATACAATATATAGTTAAAACATGGAGCTCCTACCAGAGACTGCTATGAATGCTGAATGTGTGTGTTGACTTGAAAAGTGAATAGCACAATGGTGGAAGAAACATCAGAAAATAACTTCTCCAAATGTCTTTTCCTATTGACTGGCCTTGGGTCCAAGTGGTTTCAAGTAAACAGAAATACTTAATTCCTTGCTCTTTTTTCTGAGTTAGTGCCTTTCCAGCTCTTTCCCCCATCCATAGGATGAAGTTGATAGGCTGGTGTAAAATAGAAAACCTTTTCATCTTGGAAATGTAACTACAGTGATTCTCAACAAGATGTCACAGGGATATGCAAACCACCCATTTCCCTGCCAAAGATCTTATCACATCTTTAAATCTATTAAAGCTTGAATATTCAAAGTTTCTATTAACTTTTGGTAGCTGATTTTGAGAAAACTCTGTAATGGTTATGGGACTGCAATCCCATTTCAAATGTTGCTTATTTGAACACAGCCATGGTAGAAACACCTCAATACAGAGATATTGTTGGATTCAGTTGTCAGACTTGAAATATCTAGAGCTTCTGAACCTCACAAAGTGCCCCTTAAATAGTTATAAATTCAAAGACTATTATTAGAAAAGTGCTTCAAATTAAAACTATTTTCCAAGACTCACTTGAAGCACAGACCTGCATGGAATGACTGGAACAAATCACAACAGTAGCCTTAAAATGAGGGAGGAATGACCAGAAGACCCTGCCATAGAAGAGTTGAAAATGACCCCTCAGAGATGGCAAGGTGAATGTTGGAAAACGTCATTCTGTTAAATATTTATTTTTTTCATGTTAGTGCTCTCACTGTGAATGGCCCCCTTGAGAGGGATGGCATCAGAACAGCTTCTCTCATACAGCACAAAAGCCTTGTTCATTTTGATTGATTTGTAGCTGAGAAAAAAATTAAAAATGCAGTTCAGCTCCATATACCAAAACAACATCATATCATTGAGATAATCTGTATCATGCTCATTCTTTGAGGGAGACAGATACAGAAAACTCTAACTGCAAAAATATTTATCTGATGAATTGTCACAGTGTTGACACCTACATTTCCATATATAAATTATACATTAAACCTGTTCAGCTTCCTACTGCAGGAGACCATTTTCTGGGTGAGTAATTTTCTGATTTGTAAGTAATAGGAGAAAGGAGAGCAGCAGAGTACCCTATAGATTTTATTTGCTCTAACAAAGGTAGTCACAAATGCACATTGAGTTAAATTTCATAAAAACCCATTTCCATTTTACCTTCTTAAATTGCCAATTAAAGGTATTGCTTAGGTTTGACTTTTGCCCACTGTTAGGGAATTTCTACTTTCTTCAGAACTGTAGTGAAGAACTATTGGAATCAGATTTGCAAGTCAGGCATCTGGTTCTGCTGGAAATATATTTTTACTTTCATGAACTGATGTGCACCAGAGTTGGAAAATATAACTTCTTTCAGGTGTGCTGATCATTAACTGTACAGATACTTGTAATTGATTTCTACTGCATAGTTCCACAATGTGATGTTAAATGGTCTCTCAGTGAAGATGGTTTCTGGCTTAAAACAAAAAAGATAAAAAAGCCAACTGCAAATTATGGATATAAAATAGTAATTACTGTGCAATAGTCTTGCCCATAGACTCAAGTAGAGTAGATGACAATAATATTTTTTAATCTTAAAATATTTTTTTCCTAGAAGACAATTGACATCATAATTTTTTGGACCTTGAAGCTGCTTAATTTTAAGTTGCCCTTAATATATAAATGAATTTCCAGACCTTCTTCCCCTGCTACATAGCGTAGAATGTAGAGTGTTTTTGGTCCCGTTTTAAATTAGTGTCTGTCAAGAAATGCAAAGCCACCCCAATTACATGTTCTTTATTCCCTTGAAACTGAGGGATCTGAGGTTTTTCACCTGTGGGTTTGGTTTTGACTCTGCTGCATGACAAGTTTTGTGTTCATGCTACCTTTTTTAGGCCAGGAGTTACTCTGAGTTTATAGATATTTTTGTAGCCTGAAAGAGTAAAATAGATATGAGACTTCAATATTGCTAATGTTGTGCTGAGTTTCTGAAAATGTGGATGTTGTTTGTGAATACAACATAGCATTTGTATAAAATAATTTTATTCTAATTTAAGTGGAATTATCTTTATAGCACTGCCTTTCAAATCCTTCTGCTTTCCTCAAAGTTTGAATAGCCACCTAAGAAAACTTTTCTTCCCATCTCTTTGGGATGGATATAAGATTGAACAAAAGCTGCTAATGGACACTTCTCCAATTCAAATGCTCTGAAAAGTGCCTTCTGCTTGATCTAGAGTTCTATATCCCAGCTGCTGCAATTCCCCATGGATTCAGGAGCTTAGCTACCGTGGGATGTGTGCACTCAGCAGCACAGCAAAAGGATTGGATTTTTCAAAACAAAGCAGTGACTGTGGGTTCAAGTTTGATTTCCTATGGTGGCTTAAGGATGAAATGGTCTTATGTTTTAAGTGTGCTGTCCTATGGAAACTACAAGTGCAGAGCTGGGGGCAAAAGGATTGGCATTTGCAGGTCAGAAAGGCTAGACTTAAAATCATCCTCAGACTTAGGGAATGATCATTAACATGATCATTTTTTAATTGTTTGGAAACTAACTACCAAAGGCCCCAAATCTGCATTTTTTAAAACAGTGCCACTGAATGCAGGTTGTCCATAAATGTCCTATTCAGTACCATGAAATTTGCTGTTTAGAAAACAAGTCCAAACCATGAAAAAAGATGTAAGTTGTTGAAGTTGTTGAGAGTGTTTAGCAATCCAAATAGTGCACCCATCTGTGTAGCCTTATTCCTAATTTCTAAAAAATTATTAGTCACCTGCAAAATGTAATGCTAAATGGTGCCTGCTTCTTTATTTGGATTGTTTGGTTCCTTGTGTCTTGAGGAAAGGTTAAAATTGAAGTTAGTATCAGAATGAGTCAGTGTTGAAGGAATTATTTCATTTTGAGGGTGAATGAATTATACTCAGATTATTGAACAATTCTAATTTCTTTGCCAATTAAAAACCACAGATTGATGTCTAAAGGGAAGCAATGTATAAACAACACTTCAGAATGAAGTATTTCCTTTATATTTATTCCCATACTGAATAAATTGCTCCCAATTTCTTTTTTTTTTTTTTTTTTTTGCTATTTGTACCTTGCCAAAAATTATTAGTAGAATTTGGGCATTATATGGGTCCTATCAAAGCATTCAATGTAAAGGAAATCTTTTGTAGCTTTAATTGAATAATGACTGCTGGCTGGTGCTGGAATAGCATCACAGGTGAGCTGAATTCTTGGAGGTCCACCTTCAATTCACTTACAAATTGCTCCTGGGCAGATGTTTCAGGAACATACTTCATTGTAATTAAACACTTTGCTTGTTCCTACTGTGCTAAAATCACTGAGAGAAGTCTCCTCAAAATGTCAAGATCCTTTGGGATTCTCTGAGATTTGAGTGACAGGCTGCTTTGCAATTTGCACAGAAACATATTTGTGTGATTAGGCAGGAGCTCTTTAGCCACTACAGCTGAGCTGGGAGGAAGCAGAGGGCCCTGCCAATTTTGGTTTTGACACTGATGCAGTATCCAGAGCTGCCAGCATTCCCAAAATGAGATCTCAAAAACTATTGAGCATTAGGTAGCTGAAGGACAGTCATATGGGAGGGGAGACAATGCTGGTCTGCTGCTGTTATTTCTGCCATTTATTCATTGTGAACTGCAGCTGGTGGTGCTCAGATGGGAGCTATTTGTAAATGCTCTTATTTACCTGTCCTTAACAAGAGAAGCTGGGAGAAAATAGGGTAAGCTTATCACAGCATGGCTAGAAAATAATTTATCTATCTAAATGACATTTGTGTTAGAAAGGTCATTAGAGAATAGATGATGCTGTTTGGAAGCAAGTATCTCAAATATACCAAGTGGATGGCTGGAGAATACATCAGTGTCAGAGGAAGGCCAGTGAGTGAGCATGTGTCTCAGTGGGTGGACATGCAGTGACATTTTTCTGACTTTGAACTTGGAAATATATTCCTTATTTATGCTCAGGCCTCTACAGACCCTGGAAATACTTAGCGAAGATTTTATCTCCCATGGAGACAAGCTCCTGTCAGTGTTCAGTGTCTCTTTCTCTGTATCACTGGATATGGATCTAACCAGGGACGTCAGACCTCAGTATTTCTGAAACTTCTGGCATTATGTGATCTTGAACTCTGAACAGTCCTGTCCTTTGTTTCCAATTCAGATATAGATGGAAAAGTAAAAAGAGAACAGGAGCAAGAACGTAAAAACAATTTTTGTTAGGGTACAGAGCCACCTAATTTGAAGTCATTGGACAAGTTTTAATGTAACACACAATGTAGAGCAGCTTGAGATGTGCTGCAGCTTTGTTATGCTCTGTACCTTGGGCCAAACTGAGCTGCTCAGGGCCTGTGCCTGGTGTGGCTGAGTGCTGAGGTAGGGTTAGAGAGCAGCTTCTGAACTCAGTTTTCTGAACCTGGGGCTATCAAGAGACCTCCAGCTGCTGGATGACCTAGGTATGCACCAGATGGAACAAATCCTGAGGGATTTCTCTCGCCTCCTATGATCTGCACTAAGTCTGTGCTTTTCCGTTTTCTCTCTTGTCCTGCAGCTGATTTCTCTGTTTTGCAGAAAAGTGACAGCAGAATATTGCTGCCTACCTGGGGCCCTCTCCTGCAGACACGCAATCCTCAGTGCTCCTGTTCCCTGAGACATCTGGCATCAGGCATTCTGTGAGAGAGGCTGCTGGGTTAGTGAGCCTCTGGCACAGAGGGCAGTGCTGTGTTTCTTTGCAGTGTCACGTTCCTCTGCCTGTCTGACACAGCAGTGCTGGACTTTCTCCCACATACTGTGCCTCAGTAATGATATGAGGTTGTGGCTGTCTGCAAACTCATGAATACTTGATATGGAAAGAGGGCAGAACTGTGGCCAAGGGAAGAATAGGATTTGCCCAAGTTAATTCAATATTTTCTTGCTGATTTTGCCATTTTTTTACATAAATGACTAAAACATTCAAGGACAAAGGAACCAGGTTTTGAGAGCAGGATTTGGAAGGTACAGGAAAACTCAATGTGTTCGAGTCAGCAGTGGATTTAGCCAGACATTGATGGCAGTTCAATAACCTTTGAGTCCACTTGTTCACTGTGGTGCAAAAAAGCCTCACTGTAGGGTAAAGTTCTCCCTGCTTCCCTGGTCCTGTGTGCCTGACAAAAGGAGTGAGTGCAAACCTGGCACGCTGCATTAATCAGGAGAGCCTGGTAGAGAAAATGATCCATAGCTCCCTGTTCATTCTGTGACACAGAACCCTTATCCTCCTGCTTTGAGTCTCCAGCAGACCCTGAAGCTGCCATGCAGACTTGGTTTTATTTTCTCAAAGGGAAAACCTTGAAGCTTTGTGATAGGTCTCTGAGAGAAACCAAGCCTTCTATATGGATTTTACACTTTACAAGATTCAGTTTGGATGAAGAATCAGAAAATATGGTGCTATGTTTTTGAAATTTTTTAATGAAGAAAAAAATCTCAAATGAGCAATACTGATGTGAATGATTTTAAAACCTTTAATTTTCCTCTGATGCTTACCTATATTTTTATGCTGTTTACAGTGAGAAGGTCAGCCATTAAAATGGACAGACAAGAGGCTGCCTCTAGATTGTACAAGGAGTTAGAACAAGGTCTTTAAGTAAGAGTTTTGAATGTTATCTCCTAGTTGAAATTGGCCAAGTACAAAATTGTTACATGTAACAGTGTGCCTTGGCCAGGGAGCGACAAAATTGTTTAGAACATACTGGGCAGATGCAGCTTAAATGGTATTTTATTTCAGTGTTTCTTTTTTCTTCTTCTTTTTGGTTTCTAACCCTGTGTGTGTGGTACATATATACATACCATGTCCTCATGCAAACCCACTTACCTTTGAGTGTTGTGTACAGTTATCCCTGCTACATTTGTTAATTACCAGAGTCCTGTGTGAGTAACTGCTTCCTCCCTTAATATTTGCTCTCTTCAGTCACTCTTCTTTTATTTGATGCTGCAGGGGTTTATTGCAGCATAATTATTTCCATGGTAACAGGCTGTAATTCCATAAACAGAAGATTGAGTTTGTTATATGATCAGGAAGCAGCTGGAGAGCCATAAAAGGCTGATTTTTCAGCAATGCTGAAATCCTGCAACCCTCATTGATATATTAATGTAATCAGCTGAATTTCTTTCTGCCTTTGCAAATCCTCCCCTCAATGGGAAGGCACATAACACAGTATTGAAATTCAAAGGTGTGTAAATTGAAATGTCAGGGGCAGAATTTTCCCCCCATTCTTCTAAGAATTGAAATGAAGGGGTTTTTTGAACGTGTTTTGGGAAGAGAGGGATTCTATGGTCCCTAGCATAGAATTAGCAGAGGCAGAGCACAAATTAATTGTAGATCTTCAGTTTATTGTGAAATGATGTTATTTTCATTACTTTCCTCATTACCATCTAGTTCTTCTCTGTATATTTTAATGGATTTACAGCAGTTATTGTTTTGAGAAGTGCATTCTGTCCTTTGAATAGCCTCTCAAAAACATTCACAGTAATTTCCTAGGTTTTCTCCTTAGAAAGAAGTGAAATTCTGTTTGTGTGTTTGTAAAAAAAAAAAAAAAAAAAAAAAAAAAAAAAAAAAAAAAGGCTAATTCAATTCTTATGTTGGCTAAGCTCAAGGAATTGAGAACAGCCTAAAGCTCACATGCTCATTTTCATCCTAATCAATGAGCTTCTAACACATGTCCTCTAGCTAAATGAAACTCTGAATGGAAACTCATCTAACTCATCTACCCTGCAGACTAGCAAAATTCATGCCTCTACTTTAAAGAAACCATAAAAAATAATTTGCTTGGAAAGCCAAGAAATCTCAAGTAAGGGACATTGTGCTTAGACCAGAGTATACCAGATATTTGAATTGCAGAAGAACAAAAAACCACAACCCTACAAACACAGAAAACTCCATGAGCTATGGTTTAGCTCTCCATGGCAAAAGCGGATCGAGCTGATCAGCTTTTAATGCACATGCAGCCAGTTTCAAATGCCTGATGAATTTCAGGAGGTTTTTTCTAGCCCAGAGAAAGAATAGAGATGTTTTCTGTAGAGACTCAAAAGATACTTGGTGTGACTGCAAAGCTTCCCAGCGGGTGAGGAAGGACAGTCAATTGCTATTGCAGAGATTTGTAGCTTCCAAGCAGGAGAATTATGGTGGAAAGCCCAGAGAAACAAAGCTGTTCATGGAAATAGCAGATTCTTTAGTACATCATTCAGCAGAATTTGAATGCTGTCCCGTGGTTCTGAGATTATAAATCAGTGATCACAGAATTTGCTGAATTTACGCCCTGTGGTGTTTCCTACCACAGAAAGGCAGGAGGGTGCTTGGTGCTCTGTTATTTTGCTGGACTAAGCCTACAGACTGGGTGATGGCACAGCTGGGAATCCTGACACCAAATCAGGCCTCTAGCCCCTTGGAATAGCTCCTGTGTAAACACTGGGGATGGATCACAAATGGAGACTGCTGGGGATTCTCTAACTGTTAAAGCAATGGTGACCAAGCTTGGAGAAAGGAAGCTGACTCCAGCAGTATTGTATTTGCTCTAATTACCATTATTTCCAAAGCCATTTTATTTGGTGATGTTAAAAAGGAGGCCAAGAACCCATAAAACTCCTAAACCCAGTGAGTTGCTCAGCTCTTCTGCTCCAGCTGGCAGAGGCAGTGTGGGGCTCTGGTCTCCTGGTGTGTCTGTGTTTGTTCCAAGCCTCAGACACAACGTGGAGGTCTGAGCTGATAGGATTGGAACCCAGTGAGCATGAGGTGGGATTCCCTGGTGCTTCTCTCTGTCCCCAGGTGTCCAGGCAGTGTCGGTGCTCCCTGGCAATGTCATGGCAGTGACAAGGTGACAATGCCCTGCTGGCCCTGGGGCAGCTCAGAGGCCAGAGCAGCCTGTGGTGCCCCATGGCTCAGCTCTGGTAGCACTCCAGCACTCTGCGGGTGGGATCAGGCGTGCTGCTGGCAGAGCCTTGTGATTCTTATAGGTGAGAGCTCGAGTTTCCAATTGCCCTCCAGGGCATTGTTTTACACTTTCATTGCTGTTATAGAATTGGCTGTGCAAATAACAGACAAATAGAAAACATGATTTGGTCTTATTTTTGATTGTGTGCATTTATATGTACAAACTTGAGTTGCTGTTGGTTCTGGCTTTAGGTCTCCGAGAAAGTTTTTGCTGTGGTCCCTTTGTGCTGCAAATTTAAAAGACCTGATTTTGCATTTTCTGACCTGGTATTTGTCTGGAGTAAGGAGCCAGAAGCCAGTTTATTGGTCTCAAAGCAGTATGAGTGTAGTTTTAGGGGACCTCCATGTGAGATACTAATTAATGGATGAGCTTCAGGTGAAAAGAACTTCAAAAGTTTGTCTTTCTTTTGGTGCTACAAGGATATTTTAGGTGAAAAATGGCAGAAGAGTAGGGATGGCAAAGACCTAGTAAATTATTCACTAAGTTTTCCTAATAAAACATTGCTTGTTTCTAAAGTACTTCCATTTCCACTCTCCAATCCAGACTAGCTTTGATGTCCGCTGCTTCCTTAAGGTTATTATTTGCAACTTGTCACAGTCTCTCAAGAAGAAAAAAGTACTTTTGTGGTCAAGGCACAAGACTGGGGCTCAAGAGGTTTAATTTTTGTTTCTTGACTCTGCATTAGGCTCTGTGACTGGGCTCAGCAGCCTACTGCTGACCAGGAAACATGAGCCTCTCTTGCCTCCTTCTCATCTACATTTCAAATTTGTTTAGTCAGGACTTGTCTCCTTTTATATTTAGTTGAATTTTTCTTTTTTTTTTTGGTGTTTTTCATTTGGAAATAAAGTGTATTAACAAAACATCTTATTTTGCAGAAAAAAATTAATACTCGAGAGGCATTTTAAAGCAGGAATTATTTTGTAATAATCAGCCCTAAATAGTAGTAATTCTCTGCTTGCAAAGCAGACAACACTAGTCTCCTGCAAGTACTAGAGGAAATGATTTTCTGGACTTTCTTGATCTTGCCATAGGTTCTGCAGTTTAAAATATCATTAGCCTAGAAGAGCTGACCCTCTCACTGTGAATGTGATTCTGCAGGCTGCAGAGGCTTTTTGTATGGCAGAAATTCTGCTTTCACAGTGCCAGATTTTCTCCCTGAGGTGCTCTTTTTTTTCCCTGCACAATCATTTTTGATGTTATTTTGTGCTAAGAATCTACTGAGTTTTATGATCAGATTGTACAGTAAAGCTCAGCTGCAGCTTTATAGGAGCAGAGGTTTAAGAAGGTTTGCATGGGAGTAATTTCTTGAAGCAAATTCAGTGGCTGGATGTGAAAAGGCCTTCTTTTCTTCTAGAGAAAGATCTGAATTAGACCATCTGTGCTCAAGCTGAATTATTTTAAAATGATATATATATATATATATATTTATATATATGGGAGTATGTCTGTTTAATGATGAAGGTTAAAATTGCCAGGTTGTTTAATACACAAATCTTTCAGTTTTGACTACATTTGAACATGTACTTTATGCAAATACAGTAGTACTATGTGTAGTACTGAACCAACAACACTGGTGGTTTCAAAGGAGTTTATACACCTACTGGCTAGAACTTTATAAAAAAGATCCATTGTTTTAAAAGAAGAAAGAACAATTTCTCGAGACACATCGACAAATCAGCTATTTCTTTTATTGGGCTGGGTTGCAGTGGGTTAGTTGTGCCTCTGAGAAACACATTAATAAACCTTTGGCACAGAAAACCTTGAGAAAAGCAAAGATAAAATTTGTCTGCTTACCTGAAAAGTTATTATTTTTTTATTCCTGGTTCCCTCTGGCAAGCTCATAAATTAATAGAAATAGTGAAATTGTCTCAGAACTGGAGTAGTATTTTGTATCCACCGTTATGGTACACATCAATTAATACAAGGGGTGTTGTTGTCTTTTCCTTAATGTACTAAATGAAGGAGAGACATTAGGATATTCAGATTCCTCACAAGCAAGATGATGTGCTGTGATTTTAAAACAAACACTGCCTTTAGTTTTATGGAATTAGTGTTCCTGGGAGTACTCATTCCATACTTCTCAAGATACTTTACCAGGAACTGCAGTAGGAGAAAACCTTGGAGTCAAGTAGTGATATGGCCAGTCAGGTCTCAGCAGATGGTATTCCAATGCTGTATCCAAAAATACAAGTTCAAAATAAATGTTGTGCTGACAGGAACACAATGTACAGAATAAGAACCACAATGAAATACATTCACATTTATAACCTGAGACATAATCTGATAGACTGTGAAAGAGCAAATGCTTTTGAGGGTTATTGGAGGAAAACACTATTAGCTTGAATTTCCACCCCTCTTTGAAGTTAGTACCGTTAGGCCAACGCTGGGGATTCGTATAAATTACATTTTCAAATTTGATATAGAATATCAGCTTTCATGGTGAGATCTGATCCATTCATTGCCTTCAGTCTGGATTGTCAACACTTGTGAGTGTGGGCTGGTGCTGACACTGCTGCTGTCAACAGCCCCTCTCCACTGCCTCCTGCAGTTTTCTGCCTTCAGCCTGGGATGTCAGAAACACTTTATTGATTGTGCATTGGGAAACTTAATCCGGTTAAATGGATATGTCCTCACACAGAACAAGTGGTAGCTTAAGGTGAGAGTAGCTAAGCTGATGCTGCTAGAGAGAGATGGAGGAAAAGTGGAAGCAAAGCCTGCCTGTTATTTGGCAGGCCTGTTATAAATAGGATAAGTTTCTTTTGACTCTTATGGGAACACTGGAGAAAAACCCCTTAGGAAAATGGTACTCTGTCCATTTCCTCATGTTTTCACATGAGACAAGGTTTCTTTTAGAAGATAAAGATTTAGAAGTTTCCTTTTGTGATGCACAATTTTCTCATATCAGTGTTTGGGTAAGAGGATGAAATCTAGGGGACTAATATTCAGGGAATGATGAAAACTGCTGACCCTTTATGTCCTTGTAGTCTGAATTCTTTGAAATAAATCCAGTATTCATTTGATAAACGTCTTTGTGGCAGAATCTCCTTTTGTGGAGGACAGTTTCAAGAAATTTGCAAGAAATGAAACATAAAAATTGATGCATAAGAGGTGTTTCTACAAATTCCTTATTATGAACCTCTAAAATGCTTATAATATTTGACAGTTGTATTTATCAAAGCAGAAGGAAAAGACCAAACCACACTAAGTCAGGTAATGTAAATAACTATTAAAATGGGTTCAGGTAGGATCCAATCTAGTGTCCTTTGTAGTCCTACATTTGTACTTGATGGCTCACCAAATGCAGTCTGTTTTGTAAAGAGCTTTTCAGGCCTTTTGTGGTGTTCTTAAAATCACTCTGTCAACACAGTAACCATAGATTTTTGTGTAGTTTGTGTCATGAAAACTGAGCCAGAAATTTGATCCCTTTCAATTGCCTCTGTGAGCAGAATAGGCTCTGCAGCACTGAGTGGTGTGCTCTGAGCATGCAGGCTCCCTGAAACTCCTGCTTCACACAGTGGGAACACGAAATTCCTGCATTCTTTGAAGGTGTTCCCATGAAGTTTCTCTACCTGTTCAACACTGGACATTCTTTGTGCACAAAGAAATTTAGTCACATAATATGACTGGTCATTGCCCATCTCTTTTTCCATGGTCTTCATTCATCCCTTGTTGAGTGAAGTGAGCAAATATAGCAATTAAAAAGGGATTATAATACTGGAATTCTGGGAAATGCATGCCTGAATTAATAATTTTTATTTTTGTGGGACAGTGAGTCTTTAAAGTTTGGGTAATCCGCAGCATGAAAACCTTTTAATTTTTTTTCCCCAGCGTTTGGCACGATCTGGTCAAATCTGAAGATTTCTTTGGACCTCTGAGCAATGTTTTCTTCTGAATTGCAAATGGCAAGCTTAATGTTTTCTAAGTTGCAGATTGCCCAGGCTTTCACGTGTCTGTGCAGGATCTGAGGCGGTGTTTACGTTGTGGTGTGTTCTCGGTGGTGTTGCAGGTAACGGCAAGCGCGTGCAGTGGCTGCGGGGCCAGGACGGTGAGGTCTGGGTCTGGGTGATGGGAGAAGCCCCGGGGGACAAACCCTACGAGCAGATCTCGGAGGAGCTCATAGCAGAGCGGGCCAGGCTGCAGGCACAGAAGGAGGCAGAAGAGCTATGGTGAGGATTTAAGAGTCTGAGTTCAGGGTCCACTTGGCATAATGGGGAGGCATGACCTTGTAGAAAGGTGGGAGGTGATGGTGGGTAAAACTGGTAAGTATGTTTTGTGAGCGTTTGCTTTCACTTGCTTTTTCAGGTTTTCAGCTTGTTAAAAATGTTATTTTGCTTTTATTGAATATTGAAAGCCAAAAACCCTATTTGCAAAAAAAAGTGGTGCCAACTTTTTTCTCTGTTGGGAATTTAGCTAAACCATTGACCAGCCTGCAAATAAAGAAGAATGAAGCAGTCTGGTTTTGAGATGATTAAATTAGATATGTTTGTTATATCACAGTTCAGAGCCCACAATGGGGGTTTAGTACATAAAATCCTTTTTGAAATTGGTTTTATTTGCAATTTGCTTGTATTAATTTTTATTCCAGCAGTTCAAAACTCATTATACAAAGTGCCATGTGGTGCTTCTAGCAGGGCCTCTTCCAGGTTTGGGGGACATTCAAAAGTGTTTTGATGATTGATATTCTTAGAAATTAGGCCACCTGCCTCACACACTTCCCTTTGCAGTGCAGCACTGAAAAGTGACTCTTTAATATCAGGTTATTCTGTGTTATCCTTTTTCATATGAGATTATTCTTGTTTTGAGTGCTTGCATATTTAAGCAGGGATTGAAACCTTCAACCTGTCCTCTGAATTCCTTTTACATTGTCAGTATGAATAAACAATCTAGCATAAGAATTTGGAAGACATTTTTACTGGTATTTGAAAGATAGTAAATTCCCAACCATGCTTTGCTAGACCAATAGAAAAATATAAGGTATGACTTAAAGACATCCAAGAAGTACTTGTCTAACTTAGAAGTGCCATTTTAATTAATAATTTATCAAAAATTGTAAATTGTCTGCTTTCTGGATGGTTTATTAAAATATGATTTTTGCGAGGTCTCTTATTAAATACATTTTAATTCTTTGCTTGCATCTTTCCATGAAGGCTTATGCTAATTATTTATTGCAACCAGTGTGTAAGCATTGATCCTCAATTTAAGAAAATTAGTGCATTAAATTTTTTTTCACATCCTTTTCTGAAGGAGACAAAAGGAAGCTGAAATAACAAAGAAATTCCGTGATGCTATGGCTCAAGAAAAAGCCAGAATAGTGGCAGAAAAATGGAAAATAGAAATGGAGGATCGGAAAGCAGCCAAACTGGAGGAAGAAAAAATTCAGGAGGAACTAAAGGTTTGCATAGAGAAATTTAAGGATTTTTTTATAGTGTTTTCATATAGATTCACAGTTTTTGTCACCTTCAGTGCATGCTTATTAATAAGCTTTAAAATCCAGAGTTGTAATTTTTCATTCTGGAATATACAGATAGCTACATGGTGTTCAGCAGAACAGCTGGGTGAGCGATGAGAAAAAATTACAGGTCTCATTCAGAAGTGCCAGAACAATCAAACTGGTTATTCAGCTCACACATTAACAGAATTGTTCAGTCAGCTGTGCTGGATGAATCATCCGGGGGAAAAAATGTACAATTGGGAAAGATCTCATTTTAAGTTAGTTTGTTTGAATGTATTCTGTGTATCTTGGATGAGTTTGTTCACATAATGAACTTCAAAACTGTGCCACTACTTCCTTCAAAATAATAAGGGGTGGATCCTTCCCCTACTCCACATATGGGAAAAGTCCAGTTGGCTTTTCTAGGAGAAGTTAATTTGCTTGATTTTTATTGACTTTACAATGAACTTTTTATGAGCTCAGTTACAATATTTTAATATTTGTTGGAAATAATATTTTTCACATTTTCTAGTTGCAAATAGCAATTTCAAAACAAAATAGGAAACACATCTGTCCACCCTTTTCATATTACTTGATAAAGATAAAAACTTGTTTAAAAATGAGAAAGTGAAATATAATGCGTTCATGTATAGAAGTCATGACAGTCCTCTGAGAATGGGATGTGCATGCTGGGACTGCACATGGTTGGTGAGGCTGTGTTTCCATGGAGAAGGCTTTAGAAAATCTGACTCTGAGGATCCATTAACTTCCATCCACCCTCCTCTCCCCTGCTGACAGCTTGCTGTGTCTCTTCTTCCTTTCCTGGTGCAGTTATTTAAGGTATGGAAAGAGGGGACAGACTTTTCCCTTTGGCCCTTTGTGATGGGAGGGATACTGAAAACTTAATGTTAAGTTTATGTGGTTTGATTGCAAATAGCAAATTTCTTGTCACTCTGCAGAGTGTGGGCCTGGGATTTGAGGTGGTTGTGGAGCACAAAGCCAGGGCAGTTCCTGCAGAGGAGGCTGCATAGAGTTGCTGATTTACCTTTGCACAATTAATTTGAATTCACAGGAGAGAATGGGGCCTTTGAAATGTGATGTCAATGAGTAATGAAAGTGTACCTTGCTGCTTTATTAATGTATGAATAATGAGCAGAGCAACTAATTAAACACTCTTTCCTCTGCTCTCTGGAAAGTAAAGCCCTCTTGAACAAAGGCTGACAGTGTTCACTCATGTCTATGTGGCTGACTCACAGGACACTTGATGGGGAAAATGTCCACAAGCTCACTGCTACTGTTCTGTCTCAAAGAGACTTTTTCAAAGAGTAGAGTGAGCAACTTCTGAGACTTTCAGTGGCCAGTATTCATAGCTTTCTATTAAGGCAAACTAGTTGTTCAGTTGTTGATAAAATTAAAAGGAATGGCACTAAATTCTGTTCATGTTCATATTGATGGAAAGGCAATGTCACAGTGATCTCTGTTTCCACTGTTTCCCAGGACATGAGCAGGTGTCCTCCATCCAGCTGTGTGCCTTGTAGGAGCACTGCTGGAAGTGGGATGAGATTATGGTTCAGTTTCTGCTTTGAACTTCAGATACTTAACTTCATCTGGGATTTCTCTATCTTCCTAAAGCTGCCAACATATTTGTTCTGCTAAGGAAGTAGAAACCCTTTCTTTCCCAATGGTTTCTCTTAAATCAAGCATTTGAAGATACAATTTGCAAAAATTTAAATAAAAGGACCGAAGTTTTCAAGACAAGACCCAGCTGAAAGGAACTCCTGACTTAAAGAATTAGTTGGGAAACCAGATGTAGTGATTGTTTCTTTAAATGCCCTTTATCAAGTGTTCCCCAAACCAGTTATGATGTAGTGATTGTTTCTTTAAATGCCCTTTATCAAGTGTTCCCCATAATTTTCTGTATTAATCCAACAACAGAGTCTAATTCCACTTTCAGCATAGGCTCTTCAATTAGGCCTATAATCTGAGATCTGCTGGGAGAGACTTGGTCTGGCATAGGGTTCCACCAGCAGAAATCCAAATGCAGGACTGATTCCTTTGACACTCTGCTGCTCAGAAAAGCAGCTTATCTGTTACATGCTCTTGAAAGATCAGATCTTGTACACTGTGCATGGTGCATAGACAGGGAAAGAAAGCTGTGTTTCTGGCATCCACGTCCACCTAGAAGGAAGGAATACAACTAGGGTTCAGGGAAAAAGATGAATTAATGAATCTACTGATGTATGACAAAAGTAATTGATAAAATGAAGAAGAGGGTGTGGAATTTGATGTAGATCTGTAGGCAAGATTGCTGCAACAGATTTAAAATATTTAACACACTGGTAATCATCCCTCTGTGATGATGATCAGGCCATATTTAAAGAGGTCTCCAGACTGAGGTATGGAAAGTCCAGTTTCTGCTAATGCTTCATCCTCGTGAAGCACTTTGACTTGGGAAATTGAAACTGTCTCATTTCTGCTGGCATGTTTAATTTCTAACCAGATTGTGTCACAAAATCTCCTTTTTAAAACGCTTCTATTCCTCTTGACCAGTCATGGGACGTTAGGGCTGTCTGCACTAGATAAATGATATCTTACATATCGAAGTGAGTGATGATCCCTATTTCCTTTTCCAACACTACTCCAAAAGTATTGCTTTCCTTGGTGTTTCTAAGCAGAATTGACTTTAATTTACGATGCTAGAATGTAACGTTGACTACTTTATTTTTGCAGTTTAAGGACAGCTATTCTTTTATGCACCTCTTGCAAAGGACAAATAAGAGAGCCAATTACTATCATTAATCTTTTTGCTAATTCACAAAGGCTAGGAGCTCATAGGCATAATTTTCTATGGTTATCAGTAGCTGTCATTAAGAGTCTGAACAATGTGCAGAGCTAAGGCAAATTGAAGATGTGAGTGTCATCCAGCCAGGGGTGGGTATCCTTCAGCTACATTTAGAAATAAAAGAGATCTCTCAGTTCAGTCTTCATGTGGTCTACATAAAGCAGGAGAATATTAATAGTAAAGTACTCTCCTTATGACAACATCAGATACCTGCCAAATTTAATAATATAAGCACAGTTGACAGCAGAGCTAGATTGCCTCTTAAAAATTCCCTGGGAGATGAAATGTGTCTCATCAAAGAAGATAGGTTCAGAGAACAGAACAATTAGCCCTTCTGTTCAGGAAATATCTAATTAACCTTGTGCTCAGTAGAAAGAATACACTTTCCATTGAGCTTGGATAAGCTTTCAACACATGCCTGCATGCTTAACTGTGCCCCCAAGTGCTGTGGACCTGATTCTTCAGAAAATTGCTGCCAGATGTAGAGTTTAGGAATACAGTGAACTGTCACCATTGCCATTTGGAGTACTGTGGGCTTCTTATAATAGAGCAGTGAGCATTCTGTCTTGATCTGAAAAAACTCTTGTCTCCAAGTAAACGTCAACCACTGTTATCTCCAAGTGCAAATAAGCTGTAAGTTCAGCTCTGTGCTTTGCTGTGCCAAGAAATCATTGAACTCTTTCCCAAAACCAGCATATATATAATTTAGGAACATGACAACAGCTTCTTGCTGGGGTTCAGCACCCAATTCATTCTGGAAGTGCCTTAGTTTCGTTGTATCAATGGCAATTACAATAATTCATTTTGCTTCCTTTTGGGTCACTACAATTCAGTAATTCTTTTTTCCTCCAATGCTGCTGTCTCTTAAACAATATTGTAAATGAGGAAGTTGTTAGTTTTGGTTGGGAACTGTGTTCAGGTTTTATCTATCCTACTTGTAATTGATATTAATTTTAAAGGAAAATATCTTCCTCAGTGACATCAGTAATGATTGCACTTCTGAAGCCACTATCTTCAGTCTGGATTGCTGGCAAAAGCTAGCAAAGCTCAGGTGTTTTCCATGGGTTAATGGCAAAATCTGAACCACTAATGAGGGTAGCTTACATGTTAGGAATTCAAGCTGTGAAGAGTCTCTAAGCTCCAGAGACAAACTTTAAGTAGATGGTCACTGGATCTATGGTAAATTACTTGAGCAGAGCCTGTTCCAGCATGTGCAGCAAATGTCAGATATCTCCAACCAGGAGCAGTCCTTGGCTTTGCTGTCCAGCTTATGGAACACAGGGTCTTTGTGATCAGAGTAGGCTGATACCTCCTTGTATGTGTGAATAGCATGTCCTGGGACACACCCATGGCAGAAATCTCGTAGCTTCTGCATAAAGCATGAGTGCAGTTCATATGTTTGTCTCTGTGCAAATACATGCACAGTGAAGTGATGCAAAGCCTGTGTTCCTTTTGACAGACACTGGTAGTGGAGAAAAAATAATGCCTCAGCAAACACTTTATTTTCTGATGCAAGTGAGAGAATTTTGTCAGAAGAAGTCTGGGAAGGAGTTGGACATATTTCTGCCTTTACTCAGAGCTCTGTTGGCACCTGTCAGGTGGGTCTGGAGAGATGTCTCATCTCTGAACACAGCTGGCTGTGTCAGCCTTGCTGAGAGCAGCCTGTGCTGCAGCTGGTGGCCCTGGGGTTCCAGATTTCCTTCCTCAGAGCAGGGTGTCCCTGAGGGCTCTCAGCTGTGTTTTAGGAGCCCTGACTCTCTTGCCTGGCCCAGGTGGTTGCTGAGTGGGCTCAGGAGGTTCAATGCAGCTGTAGTGCATCCGGCTGGCTGCAGCTTCCAGGGCTGCCAAAGACGCTGCCTGCCAGCCTGAAGCCCTGAGAGAATCCCAGGTAGTATTTGCTTCAGAGAGGGCTGTTGTAACAAGCACACCTTGTGGGTTTTGCCCTGAGCAGCAGGAGGGTGGTCATTCAGCTGCCCTGCAACATGTAACACTCCCCAGAAAGACCCCAAGAGCTGTGGTAGCCAGAAGCCCAGTTTTCCTCTGTGAAAACCCCCACTGCTCTATTTTACCTTTTCTTCAGTGTATTTTTTAAATCTTTCTGCAAAATTTAAATGATGACCTAACTCCTCTCACCTGCCTTGGACTAAAACATTAAAACTTAACCATGGCTAATATTAAATATTTTTTAGAGCTGCTCATAATAAAGCTGTCAAACATAGTGAGATACACATAGACAGAAACAAGTTGGTGGTAAATTCTCAACTGCCAGAGGATATATAAGATCATTTAGCATGTTCAAATTCTCCAATGGAGTAAAGGCTGGAGAGGATTACTGCTGCCTGTCGAATTGCCAGTGTGATTTGTTTCAGCAGCTTGGTATTTCACAACAATTTGCAACTCTGAACAGAATTGTCACTTCCTAATTATTTTGGCAGAGCTAAAAGGGTCAGGCAAAGAGTACAATCTCTCTCAACTGTCAGGCAGAAGATGGTGTTTGTAGATATTACAGCTCTTCACTCCCAGCTCTGATGTGCAGGATTAGATTCCTGGGGAGGAGCACACAAACTGCTCGATGTATTCTTTCAGTGGAGTAAATTAATTCAATTGTTGTTAATTTTAAATACAAACACACACTGTTTAGTTGTACTTGACAAAGGATGACTGTTCTTTTCCTGTGTCATCCCAGCAAGGATTGTTACTTCTCACACACCACTTGAGGGAGTTGGACAATATACCTGCACATCTCTGCACTAATTTAATAAATATAAGTTAAATCTCCTCTTTCTGTAAAAAGGAAAATTATGTGAAAAAGATTTGGTGAATTCAGAATCAACTGCCCATGTTAAGCTTTTGTTATCTCTTCTTTGACTTTAATCTCCTTTTCAGTTAAAAAGGTAGGATTTTCTTAGTTTGCATTGTTACCTTCCATTAAGAATGTAAACTCTGCCTGAATTCTAGTTTTTGGTGTTGTGTGGGGGTGCTATTTGTTTGCTTTTCTTAGACCCTTCCATCTTTTTACTAGAAATGTTTCAACAACAGCTACATTAAGAAACAAGCCCAAACTTACAACAAAACTCTCATGTGATTCAGTGAAACTGCAGTGAGATTGATTTTCCCCCTCCTCTATTTTAAGTTTGCCTTGTGGTTTAAGATGTTGAATAGAAAATATTCTGATAACCCAGGATTGCTTCTGTGTCTGTCCATCTTCCTGAAGGATAGACTGAATGTATTGAATTTTTTTAGGTAGTGAAGCTAAGTGAATAAATATTCTCCTCATAAGAATAAAGAACAGTTGATCTCATATTTTTTTTCAAGAAGAGAATAGAACTATTTACTTGCAGCTAAAATGTGCAATCCCTAATTCTATATTAAAAAAGATAATTATTTTTTCTGAGGAAGCTGCTTGGCTTTGAAATTAGCATTGTCTAAAAGCATTGACTTCTCAAAATTACTGAACTGTCCACTCAACTCATGTTTTTAGGAGCCAGGAAATAACAATGGAAGGATGATGCTAGATATAATCCAAGATAGTAGCACTAGAATTGACTGAAGAAAAATACTAGGCTTTTATTTCTTAGAAATAGTAAGAGCAGTCTAATGCATTGTTCACAGAACCATATAACATTAAGGGCTGTACTCTCAACCTTCATCCTAGAAATTTCATAGGAGTAACGTTTTGCAACAACCTACTTGGGTTTCCTCTACTTATAGTTTAGGTCAGGTAACTAGGATAGTAATTCAGAGTGATTTTACTCAGGGATTTATAAAAAAATTCTTACCTGTATGTTTGTTCCCATAAGGGTATAGTGCTGGTTCCATTATAAAATTAAATAAAAACTGGTTTTATTTGTTATTCAAGTTATTTCAATAATATGAGTAACACTTAATGAAGTTCAGTTTTGAGGTTTTTGTGGGCTTCAATTAAACAATATTATTTAAATCTACTTCTTCACTACCTAAGGGATTTGGGAAAACTCATTGGAAAACAGATACAGATTCCTAGCTCTGCATTAATTGAGCTCCTATGTTATTGAAAATGTGAAGGAGGCCAACTGAAGACACAGTCTTTCTCAGATTTCCATCTCTTTAAGGCTTTCTTGGAAGGGAGCTTTTTTGGCATGTTACTCTTAGCTGCATTTTACAAAGTGACTGTTTTGTGCTGAAGGATCTGCCTTTTCCTCCAGAATGTAATGATCTTAATTTTTGGAAATATTATTCCCTGTACTGGTTATGATGACACACTGGGACAGTTGCTAAACCAAGAATAGCAATAAATCAGTTCCTGAATTCTAAAATTCTGTGGATGCTGTGTTTAGTGCTTGAAGGCAGCATTATCTTCAATGGGGGTACACATGGACTTAAACCAAGCTTTCCTCACAGCCTGGAGAATAGCACAGGCTTTGGTGCCATGTGACAAAATGTTTTCTGTATAGTTTTCAGATCTTAGATGCTTACAAGTTCCTCATTCCTTTGATACCTGTGGTCTCAAAATGTACCCTCAGGAATTCCTAGGAGGTGGGAAAATTCAGTGATGCCACTTGTGAGAGGCGAGAAGCCCAAAGTTACAAGAGATGGTGATTTGTCCAGGGTAATGCAGCTTCTCTGTGATAGGAAGCAACTGAAGCAGCGTCTCAGCTTTTGGCACATTCTACCTCTTTAGTCACTTGTTGCTTACTCCATTTTCTCTAGAAAAGAGAAGAAGAGGAAAGACAGAAAGGTGAGGAGCTGATCAGGCAGCAGGAAGAAATCCGGGCAAAGGAGCTGTACCTGAGCCTCAAGCAAGCTCAGCAGCACAGTCAGCACAGCGACGACGACCAGGAGTGGGAAGAACAGTGTGAGTAAAACTACCTTCACAGCACTCACATATTTCTGAAAGCAGGTAAAAAGGCACTTGCAGAATGGAGATGTTGTGGCCAAAAAAACTTCTACCTAGAGCAATACAAAGTGCTGTATTATTTTGGTGGAAATTGCCAGCTTAAAATTACAAACAGGAGTTTTGGATTTCTTCCTGAATCTGTGTCAATGTCTTATAGAAAAGTTTTTGTGTACAATGACTGAGATCATTAAATTTTGTCTAATGTACTTAATTAACAGTTTTGGCTTAGTAATAATAACTCAGGGCATAGTTATTTTGACAGCTTGTCCTCAGCCATCTTTGAAGAGATAGAATCTGTCTTCATCAGTATTTTAATTGCTTCCATATGGTAGTGGGGTGAAGCTATGGTATCAATGCTGAAACTCACTTCATTCCAAAAGATTACAGTAAATCATACTTATATTGTTGCTCTAAAAAAACACCTGATGATGATGATGATCTCATTCTATGGAAGTACTGTTCCTTTTAGATAGCCTGAAATTCTTTATTAATATCATAATTGTGATTAATTTCAATTTTCTTGGTGATTTTAAAAAGTGTATAAGGAATAGAAAAACTATATTATTATACAGATGTACACATTAATACCGTAGACAAGTAATGGCCCACATTATGAATAAATTTCAAAATATACAATTAGTTTATTTTATGGCTTTAGTCATCACTTCATTAATTCCTGAGGACTAATTATTGTAGTGCTATTACCTGGAATTGATCTGATAATGAATCACTGTGTACAAGATGAATTAAATCTATATGATACACTGGTGCCATTTTCCAAGCTCATAATAAAGTATGTTAATTTTGATCAACAAAACCTCTGCATATTACACTGTCAATAAAGATAAAGTAATTATTTTCTGGAGAATTATCTAAATCCAGGTGTACATGTTTATATGGAAAGGAAAACTAACTTTCTGTATTTTGGGTATGTGAGAGTAAACTGAGTTGAGAAAAAGTTGCCTTTTAGGTCTGCAGAAAATCAGCATCAGCTGGCAACCCAACATAGAGGATGGTATTATGTACTTTAGGATTTCTTTGATACTATATAAGGAAAGAAAAAAACATTTCAATCATAATATTAAAAGAAAAAAGTAATCCAGGTTACCTTTGCATTGAAATAAAACAAAATTCTACAAACACTACTAAAACCAGGTATCATTTTCTTACTATTGCATTAATGAGGTAACTGATGTTTTGAATTGTTGCCTCTGTTTTCTTGAGGAACATTGCTTGTGCAGGGATAGACATCAAAAATGCTGTAGAATAATTATGGGAGAAGGGAGGGAGAAAAAGGAATAAGCTATGGAAAGTCTTGACCAGGAGTTCTGTAATGGCATTTTTGGTCTGTTAAAACACTTGTGACTGCATCACATGCTGGTGGGGATGGTCTGCCACCAGTACTTTTTCTTGTGGAAGCTCTGGGGTATTCTGTATGCTCTGGAGGAATTCAATCAGCTCGTCTGTCTGCCTTCAGGCCTGTCCCCTCAGCCAGAGGTGGCTGAGAGCAGCTCAGGTGGCTCAGAGCTGCTGAGCCTGGTCACCAGCAGTGGTTCTGCCTCAGCACCTTCTCTCCTGCTGCTGGGTTTGCAGCCTGCTATAAATTGTGTGCTGCCAGAGTTATGCTGTTAGCAGTAATTGATTTAGCATTAAACTAACTGCAGACTAATGACTGGAGTGTTCCATATCCTTGTTTATCCTCTTACGCTTATCTCAGTGTCTCAATTTATCCCTGTTGGTTTGAGGGCTCAGAACCATGCTCCATTAGCAAATGGGTGCAACAGCTGAAGACAGGAAGATGCAGTGTTCAGTGCCTTATCTGAGACCAGTTGCTGGCTGGCTTAGACTGTGCTATCAAACTTTGTACTGAGTTTCCTCAGGTGTATTAACATCTTCCATTTCCTTAACTTTACTGCAGGAGCCAACATGTGTAGCAGATAGCAACAAATATTTGGAAGTGGGAACATCTAAAATTGCTATGAAATTAGTTAGTACCTCAGGCTCACCAGATTTTTCATTTTTTATTTCAGTTCCAGACATATTTTTCTTTTTATGATAATCCTTCCATTTTGTCTGCAATATTCCTGTGGGGCACTGAGAGGAAATTTAGTGAAGTTAGGCAAAGCTGTCCAAGAGTCAGCTTTTCTAAGCAATAAATAAATGCATGAATGCATAAGAGAATTACAAGCAGATGTAGTATTTATATTTTTTGCCACTACAAACCTGCAGTGGAGATCATATTGTCTATTAGGAACAAGACCAGGCTCCTTTGGGTCTTACCTCCTTGAAGTGAGCCCTGCCCTGTTCCACAGAGCTGGAGCTCAGTGGAACAGTAGTGCTAGAGCAGGTATTGGGGAAAGGAATGTAGCAATGATATTGATGACACTACTGATTTGTTTAGTAGATAGAATTCAGAATGTGATGGGGATTCATCTCTCCTCATCACATTATCCCCCAGCTGTTTATTGCCAAGGCAATAAGCAAAGTGATGCTAATATTAGTTTCAGTTGTTCATTTCAGTTTGCTTCTGCTATTTGCCAGAGAACAATAATGGCCCATAGAATTACTGTGTAAACTGAAATACATGATTTTAGGGCTTTCAGTATACTAAATAACAAGTGTAGAATAATTTGGAAAATCTGTGCTAAAAGGGAAAAATTATGTTGTAAGAGCAATTACTTTGATTTAATATAAAAGATATATATTGGGATATTTTAGAGGGCAGTTGTAAGTTAGCAAGTTGAGCAGGGATATTGGTTGGCAGGATGTATTGTGGAAGACTTATTCAGAGAGTCTACTGTTCAAAACTCTTATTTTTGAAATTGAAAAGCAAAACTAAACTTGGATAGTAGAGGGTACATATTCTCATTAGTTTTGGACATTTCTGTGTGCTGTCCATTTTTAGGTTTCTAGTTTATTTGTGACCACTCTTTGAGAAAGCAAAAAAAGTGTCTGTGAAACATGATAGGAAAATCTGTAGCACAAATATTAATCTGATTGAATATTGCAAAAGGCATTCTGTTACTACACTTAAAAAGCCCTACAAACTGCATCAAGTAGGGAAGTGCTCAGATACCATCTGACCAGATTCATCTCCAGAAAAAAATTATTCCAGTAAAAATGAAGACAGAGATGAATGAGTTGATCTATTCTTGTGCCTTTCCCTGAGCACCTACTTTTGGTCTCTCTTGGAAGAAGGATACCAGGCTGACTCATTATAGCTTCTTTTATAATGTTGTATTTTTATGTTCTTCTACGAATGTGTCTATGAATTTAATTTTGCCTAACTTTTAAAGGAATTCATTGGGTATTTATGTTCCCCAAAAATTCAAGTGAGCTTACTGGCAGGAACGATGATAAAATGCTGAATTTTAAAGTGAGTGGTCCCCAGTTCAGCTATGCATTAACTAAGCAAGTGCTCAACCTTACATGTATGTGCCCTCTGAACTCCAGTAGGTCTCACAGTGCACAGTGAATAGGAATGAGATTATTCATGTGCTTTCAGATAAGATGGCTGAATTGAAGCCATATTGCAGAGTATTTGTGGGAAGTTATATTTTCCACTTAGGAAAGGGAAAAAAACACTGAGTGATTTGTATGTGCACTCAGAAAATCTGAAGATTGAATTTTATCTATTAGCTAGTCATTTTTGAATAGCTCATAAACAAGCTTCCAAGAATTTTTAATGAGGGGAAAGTTTAAACAAAAAAAAAAAAATCATGATGGATATTCATAGCATATGTTTGGGCTTTTTCCAGCTTTCACATATCTGACTGTAAATCAAAAATAGATTGATTTAGAAAATAGATTATAGAAAATGGAGAGGTCCTAGTCTTTCACAAATTATTTGATCGAGTTCAGCAGCAGCGTAGTATGAATTAATCCTCATCTATATCAAAATATCTGGTATTAGAACTTTGCCAGGACTGCTAATAGGGATTTCCCAATCCTAAGAAAATATAGAAGACAAAAGGCACCTTAGGTTAGCATAAAGAAAGAAGAGATTTTCATAAACTGCTCATGGAAAACAAGGTGATCCCAAGCCAACCCCTCTAGGACCCAAAGAGCGCCTGCATACCCAGCTTTTTGAGCAAATAATCAAAGTCACTGGCATCAATAACCATGTTTGGTGACTAGAAATAATATTGGGGATAAAGCCATCACAGTCAGGAATCTACAGAAAAGTTTCTCACTACATATCAGACAAAATGATATATACCACATGAACTATCCTCCAATACTGACACTTCCTACAAATTTATCTATCTTGAGAAAGTCATTTAGAGTCTGAAGATAAATCTGGGTGTATTTTTGTAGAAGGTTTTTCTTACAATAGAATTTCATTACTATTCCTATCTTTCTTTATGGCTTAGAACCATCTCACTAGGAGGGAGGGTTCTAAGCCATAAAGAAAAATATGCTGCTCAGAGAGGCGTGTACCATTGTGATTGCAGCCTCAGCACAGCAGGTGAAAAATGGGTGACCAAGCCCTCATGGAAAACTGGCAAATACATCCAAGACTGGTCCATGCTACCATCATTGGCTGGTTGTCATTAGTAGAAATGAACAGTTCAAAGCCAGCTCAGAGATGTCTCTGTGACATGTAGTGTGAACATCCTCTTACCAACAAAGAGCAAACCACAAAGCTCCAGGCAGCCTGCCCTCAATGTGAATATTGTGATGGTGGCAAAGAGTGGAGGGTTTCTAGATGTCTTGCAAAGTTGTATCACACTTATCTTCCTTGCAGTCTCTCCTTGTGCTGCAAGCACAAAGTTCATTTTTAAAGTGACCATTATGTGTGGCTTTATAAAGGATAAATTACAGAAATACTGGAGCCTTTGAAGAACTATATGTAAATTATGTTATCTACCCTTAAAAATAATGATCTCTAAGATAAATAGTGTAGTCTGCTACTTGTGTTTCCTGTGCTGTGCATTTGTTTGTTACTGTGTTTAGCCAAAGCTGCAGGGTATGTAGTTAAGTAAAACTGAAATTCTGCCAGTTGTATACATGTGAAGCATCTATGACTCATTCATTATGCTATCTTGATGAGCTTTTAGTCCTGCATATCTTCCTGCTTATGATAATATAAGTCTCAGCTTAAAGGTCTTTTCCCTTTCCCTCATTTGCCCACAAGGTTTTATTTCATTTCATTTGGCTTTGAGTGCTTTTATTTCTTGATTCCATTAAACCTTCTTAGAATTTGGGAGTTAAATCCAGTTATACTTCTGCTTGCTTTAAATTGGGAATGTAAACCAGAGAGATGCAAACAGAGTAATGAAATGCAGCTGTCTGGCATTATATCATGCATTCCTAGTCACAGGTACAGTCACAGGGGAGTTGGAAATGGAGTGCTCACTTTATGAACTGGATATGATCTAAGCCAGGATAGTCATGGTAGGATTGATAATTGCTACTGGAGGCCATAGCTAGCTTCTTTAATATTTGCTTCACTGCATGTTTAAAGGTTTGTTTTGCACTGGAATAATTTGCCTGCCTGCAGTTATTTGTTCAAAAACATCATCCAAGTAGGGCTTGAGGCACCAGAAAAGAGCTGATAGATAACAAATATTTGCAGTAGAATTCTTGGTGCATTTAAGTTATACCATGTCAAAGACAGGATTGTTGGAACATTAAAATGAAGAAGTTTAGTGAAAGATGCCTGAGCCACAGTGGCCTGACCAGCAGTCTCATTGCAGATTACAGAAATGGGCAACTCCCTGGCAGTGCCCTGATTAGGTGTGTATTAAATCTTCCAGTACAACTTCTGGTTCTCCATATACAATTTCAGAGACTGAAGTGTGAGGCAGCCCCATCCATAGCATCAACATGCCCTTTCCAGTGGCTGTTAATTTATCCATTGTTACTGAAACCCTTTTAGACTGTGAATTTCAAGTTGGAAATGTCTGTGACTATAAGTACCATGACCAAGATAGCATAGGCCTTTCAGAAACAAACAGTACTGACAAAGTGCAACCTACATGTCAGTTTTTATAATAGTAAATTTTGGGAGTTGACTCTTCAATTCTAGTTATGTTCATAGTGGCCAAGAACACTGTTAGATACAGACTTAATTTTAAGCAGTAATTAACATCCTTTCTTGAAACATAGAACTTGGTGCATTTCCAGGGGAAAAGAGATCCCCAAGCAGAATTTCTCTTATTACAGCCAAAAGAAGTGTCAGATTTAATCACAATATGTAGAAGCTCACTAATTGCCAGCAGTGGTCAGATCATTGATAATTTGAGGCTCCTTCAAGAGGCGGGCCTGTGTTTGAAGCATCAGGGAAGCCATCCAGTTATCTGCCTTCTGTAATGTGGTGCAATTTATACACTCTTAAAACAAGCTCATGTAGGAATAAAGACACTAAGCTGCTGTGAGCAGAGGGCTCCATGGCTGTTTGTGATTCTCAATCTCTCTTCCTGTTCACCCTGCCCAGTGCGCCGCTCCAAGGCTGCGGACGAGGAGAGGAGCCACAAAGCGCGCAGGGCGCGGGACGAGTACCGACGGCAGTCCCTGCGCGCCATCCAGAAGGGAAGGGTGGCTGGCCTGAGCCATTTGTTCCAGGGGACAAACCTGAGCAGCGATCAGGACATCAAACTGAACAACAACAGTGCGACTCCTTTGTCTCCTGCAGCGTCCAGGTTGGTTTGTGCTGGAGTGGTTTTGAAACGGTTTTCTCTTGGATTGCTCCCTCTCCAATCCCTACCATTTCAACAAGCTGTTCTTCAGGTTTGGGGAGTCCTCAGTCTTGCTATTTCCTGATGATCAGAAAAAAAGAATGTTTTAAGGAAAAGAAAAAGAGATTTGATGCAAACTAAATGTCATTTATCTTCAGGCTGATTTCTTAGAATTCACACAGATACGACTCCTTGAGAAGACAGTATGAGATCAGTATGTGAGGCTGAAGGCAAATGGACAAATGTCTTAAGCCTCAAGCCTAAAATTGCCTGCTGTTTAACAGCTTATTTTCCTTTCTTTCTTTTTTTTTTTTTTTACAGACAGCAGTCCTAAGTTTCAGAGGCTTTGTTTTTTGTGGCATTTTTTCAGGCAAAACGAAGTATTTAAGAATTCAAACTGGAGGATGATTCCTACTAACTAAAACACATAAAAAGTAGTAGAAAGAGTAAGGCAGGCTGTCAAGCAGAGAATGCAAAGGAAACATAAAAGTTTAAACTAAACATTCCTTCTATTGTGCTTAGTGCTTCCTGTTTGGAGACACAGTGTATTGTAGCTGATAATGATTTACATCTTTTTGCCAGTAAAAAGGAATATACTCAAGGAAAAAGAGTTGCTTGTCAATATTTACATTGGAATAAAAATGAGGTGGAAAAGGAAAGCTGACTGAAATGTCTATTGTGGTAAATTGTTTTTTCAGTTTAAGTTCTGTAAGAAAATGTTTAAGGTGCCATTGCAAATATAAAAATCACACTACTGTGGTTTCCATAAAAACACAACGTAAATTTAACAAATTTTAAAAAGTTGTTCAGTGAGTTGTACTAGCAGAAGTTACGCTGACCATTTTGCAGCTGTATGCTTTGTCAATATGTAAAAAGAGGCCATTATTTATGGTGTCCCCTGTTTTCCCACCCTGCTGTGCTCTGTCTTTGCGTGCAGTAACATCTGGGAGCGCCCTGCTCGGCCCTTCTCCCGCGACGTCATCATCCGCTGGTTCAAGGAGGAGCAGATCCCTCGGCGGGCTGGCTTTGAGAGGAGCACCAACAGGATTGCTCAGTGGTTCCATGGTAATTCCCTGATCTCTCATTTGATGTATAACAGGGCTGTGAGCATCTGTTCAGGAAATTAATCTTGCCAGCTTCCATCCCAAAAAAGCAAAGCCTACTGACATGGTGAAACCGAGTGCCTGTTAAAACAAGATTTTTGCATCTTTCCTACAATTAGCATACAATCTTCCTGTTTTATTTTTACTAATTAAGCAGACTAATGTAGGACTCATATCACCAAAGTTTTATTCAGGAATATTTGGGCCAAAATATACTTGCTGCAAAATAGCAAGTCAAGCGAGAGTACTGAAACAAAGATAGGGTTAGAAGAACCCCAAAATTAACTGGAAAATACAACAGTTATGTGGTAGGTAGATGAATGATGTTCAAATTTTTGATTTACCTGATTTGCAAGAATGACTTGAACTCATATCTTTTAAATCACTGTTTTACTTTATAAACTGAAGGAGCATTTTTTTCTTTCTTGCTTTCTTTTGAGAACAAAAGTTATTATTTTTTTTCCTCAAAAATAATTGAGAGTATATAATTTTAGGCAGTTTTCCTGAAATAGGACTTGTGCAGATCCAAAATTCGCTGTCTTATCTGCTGGAGTTGCTAGCATCTCTGAGACTTTTGTTTTGTATAGTATTTGCAATACAGCTGAATCTTTGATATCAAATTCACAGGTAAGATGTCTTATTTTCATAGGTATTAGCAATGATCCTTATATTCAGTATTCTTAGACATTAAAAAAAATGTTCTGGTTTAATAGCTGACATAATTGAGGGAACAGCAAGACTTTAAAGTTAAAGATTTTAAAGTTTTTTTTTATTACTGCTTTTGATGAGTCTATTGCTTTGTTCAAAGCACTAAGCTGACCCTCATGTCATTCATGATTCTCTAAGCCTAAGATGAGGATGTGTGGGTGTTTTGAAGTGAGTCAGGCAGGGAAGATTTCTGAATAAGTTTAATGTTTCATGTATTTCAGATTTCTGTTTATGATACACAAATCATTATGTGTTAAAAGACATCAACAAGCTGCTATTTTCATTGGCTTAATTGGTCAAAGACATTGAAGTCAGTCATGTACAGCTTGTAAATTCTAAATACTTTCATTTCTTAGGAACAGTGATGCAGACAGTGTTATGTGTTTCCTTAGGGAAGACATTAGGTGTGGTTGCTTTCTGAGAGACAAACTGATTAAAATTTAATTTGTGGACATTTGCCAGACGTGCTTCCAACCAGGATGTTTCTGTATAAGTGGGTATCTAGGCTTGAGCCAATGCACGTGCAGTCCTTCTACTAATTTTGGTGGCTTTTGGATTAGTTTGTTAATCACTGAAAGAATTGAGACCTTCTTGATCATTCAATAATTTTCCAGACCATGCTCTTCATATCTCGAGAAACTGAATACAATGACTTATAAAAGTGAGCAAAGTACCTAATTTTTCCTTCTCCCACTAAGGAGCCAGACAAACACAGTCAAGTTACACTCCCAGCCTAAAGCTCAGTTGTTTTCTTTGCAGGGACTCCTGTGAGTGCTGTTTTGGTACCTCTTTGCTGCATGAGTTGTTTTGGCTTTTGCAGTTCTGGTCAGATTAATTGTAACAATTGTAAATTGCAAAAAACTCAGCTGCCTTGTAGCTCTTTTGCAGTGGTGAAATCTAAAGAGGCTATTACAGGTGCAATAATTAGTGTTTGGTAGTGTTAGCTGGTGTTTGTGTTACTGTTTGTAGTGGACAAAAAAATCTGAGGAAAGCCAAACACAATCACAGACTGCGCTGAGTTGGAAGGGACCCACAAGGATCATGGAGTCTGAATCCTGGGCCTCTTGTTATTTTGTATTGTATTCAGGGAATCAGGATACATTATGAATTATTTTTTTCTATGAGCAAATATACAGCAGAATATATTTGACTTGTATAAGAAATTGGGAGTACAAATGAAAGCCATTCTGTAAAGCCCAGAATTACAGCTGACAACTCGAGCCACTGACTCACCTCAAGCATCTCTCACTGCAGGTATAATCAGGTCCTTCACATCCTTGAGCAATTTCTGTATTTTCTTATATCTCAGTTTTGGACCACAAAATGGGAGTTTAATATTCTGCCTCACGTTAAGGGTTTTTTGAATGCAATGCACTAAGAGAGCTATTGCAGCAGTACTGAAAAAGTAGATACCAGTTTATTACAGAATTACATGTTTTTGCCAGGGTCAGTAGAGCTTGGCTGCCTGCTTTGACTGTCAGGCTGTTCAGCTTTTTAGCTGAAGTTAAGCATTAGCTGATTCACTGTCTTCAAATTGTACTGTGGACATATAACTTATTCCAGTTATGCAAAGATGAAGCTTTCAGACAGATGTGTGTAGCTAAAGTAGCAAAGTACAAATCATAATGCAAGCATCTTTATCCTCATATATTTGGCTTATTTTCCACTTTAAGTCATCAAACCAATCTGGATTCTGTTTAAAAATACACATTGTCTGAGGCATTTTCATGGTACATGGAACACGGTAACATATGGCTTGCTTAATGTACCTGAAGTTTTCCTTTTGTCTTCATTTAAAGAATCACTACAAAATGTTCATTTGAAGCAGGGTAGTAAAATCTGTAGTAACAAAGCTCTTTCAAATCAGAACATTTCTTTATTTATTCACAGGAACTTAAATAAATATCAGCTTCAACTTCATCCATCTCTATTTGTCTCTTGAAATTATCATCAGTTATCTAAATTTCAGCAGATGTTTTTTAGCTCATTTGAAATAGGCTTTACTGTTTTTTTCATTAAAAAAATTGATGTTAAGGATGCAAATTGTAACATACAGCTGAATTCTGGATGTAAATTTAATTATTTTTTGCTCTGTTTGAATAATAGATGCCTGCCAAAACATTTGCCCTTCCAATCTAGAATGATTTTCTTAAGTTTGTGAAGAAAAAAAATACATATCTATTTCAAATGTTTTATATAAATTAAACTCAACTTTAAGTCTGTCCTAAATCATAAAATTATGACATGACCTTTACTTGTGAAGCAATGAACCATTTTTTAAGTAGCTTATGCCCACTTTGTGGCCACAGTGCTCAATGCTCAATTATCAAACAGTTAAAATGAAGAGGAATCAGAGCCAGTGATTAAGGTGTCACCAGGACCATCTTGGGATTGAATGTAATCAGTGACTATTTATTTTGTATTGTCTAATAGTTGCCTTAGGTTTGAGTGAAAAGAAATATTATTTAATTTTGCTAACTATGAAAACTAAGAAATTGGTCTAAATTTAAGTAAAGCTAAGTTCTGTACAGTATGATAACCAGAAAGTTAGTAATTGTATTCTGATTTCCGACCTGCTAATTTATGACTATAAACATATTAATCAAACTTATATGGGCATCCTAATGTGGTATCAAGTTGTATGAAAGGTTTTAGTTAATTTGAAATAAGAGCATTTTTTGCCAAGATCCCAGTTGCTGATATGCTTTGAAAGCAGAGAAGTAAATTGGTGTTTAGGATGGGAGAACTGTCTCTCAAACAGGCTGGAAAGAGGGACACATTCCTTGTTTTTCTAAGTTTAGCTTTGAACAGGATTTTTCTTTTCAAACTCCTGTGGGACCCATGCCAAGTAAAGGGAAAGTTATCAGTCTTCCCCTTGCAAATGTTGAAGAGTTTTGCCAAATTATCACAGACATTAGCAAATTGTGCTTTTCAGTTTATTGTAGGCATGAGACACTTGCGATAGAATTCCATATGGCAGCAAAACTAAAGATCCTTCCTCCCCTAAGTATTTAACAAAAAAGTTGCTGGTAGCTAAAGTGTGTATTATTTCCATATTTGCTCTTTCATTTGTCTTTTAACTTTTCTCTTATGGTTGCAATCTGCTTCAGAACTTTTTTATTCCCATTCCAATTAGTTTGTCAGCTGTTACTTTTGACAGTTTTGATATTTTTAACTTCAGATGTTAGACTGTTCACCCTCACATACTTTGTTCTGTGTTTGGTTATTTTCTGTTCAGAATATAGGGTGCTGGTCTTTACATCTCAAAATATTTCCCCAGGTTTAGTTGTGAGCAATGTTTTATGATTGTTGCTGTTTACACACAATACAACAGGGATCTCTCAGGTGTGTAGTGAGCACAGTACAGAATTTATTCATTGCCTGTCTGTGGGTGGCGGTGGGCTTGCTTGCCAAGCATCTGCTGCAGCACTATCAGATCTCCAGTTGCCTTCAGGTTGAAAGGAAAGTTCAGAGGCTGATATCACAGATCTGGAAACATGAGGTAGTTGCCCTAAAGGCTGTACCTTTAAAATGTAATTGCAGGAGCATGGGTGCTATTGTGGAGAACCATTTCACCAGGGCAAGTCAGAGTGGTGATGCAGTTAAGGGAGCGGGAAGCTGTGGAGGAGTGGATCAGAGCAGATCAAGGGATGGATTGAAAGAATTCTCAGAGATGCAGGAGCTGAATAATCTCTGAGGTCAGGGGAGCCAGGAAAGAAAATGTTCAGTTTATCAGGAATGTGTTCCAAACATTTCCAGATTAAGGTTTAACCCAGATGGCTAATGCTGTTTTCAGGAAGAAACTTGTTTCAAGAGGAAAATCTAGCACACCAAAAGAGTGATAATAGTTCTGCAAATCAGGTGTTCTCAATAAAGGAGATATTTCTGAAAGTCTAATTATTCTGAGTCCTTGAACAACAGCGAGGGCACTCAGAATATTCATATAGCTGAACCGTAGGAAATATAACATGTAGTCTGTGTTGTAATGTTTTTAAAAGACACAGAAATGGCAGTGGTTTGTTTGAAAAACATCTAACAGTGAATAAAGTTTGCTGCTTTGAGCACAAATCATGCTTTTCCTTCTGCTCTTGAAGAGGAGCTTTTCAGTTTTTCAATAAATGCATTTTAGGAAGATGTAAAGCAAGTGTTGTAAATCTAGCAGAACTACAGCCTTCTTGATATTAATGATCTATTTTTGTAATTCACTGCTTTATCATTATCTAGGTTTTACATCTATTTGAGAAAGTGTGCACATAGACTATTTGCTTAAGTAAACAGACCCTAGGGGTCTGGGATTTTTTTTGTCTTCTAGAATTGTAGCTGATGATAAAAAGATACAAACTTTGTTAAAAATCTCCTGATTTCACTGAGAGCTTTTCACTGTCTTCCACAGGACTTCAAGGATGCAAACCAATAGCTATATGCAAGGCTTGGTATCTGAAACTTTCTGTGGCTAGGAAACATCTGGAACAGAATCAGAGAATTCCTGACTCAAATGAAAATTGTGACTATCAATGCACCTGTTGCATACATTTGCAGGACAGATCCAGTTCTCTAATTTATGCAAGTAATGAAGAAGGGGAAGTGAGATTAAAGAAGAGGGTTACAGAATATAAAAAAATTATTTTGAACCATTGTCTGAGAAAGATAAAAAAAAGTGATACTTTCAAGATGATAGATTTAGAAGAGATTGTGTCTCACTTCCTTTATTAAAAAGAGAGTTCTCTCTCTGCCAGTCAGTTCTGAGGATGGACACAGCTGTGATCAGCTGTTCAAATATCTGTAGGCTTTGTGGCTTGTGGCTGCTGCAGGGATACAGCCAGGTCAACACAGGCTGCCAGATATTGCCATCTGGTTGATTTTGTGTAAAATAAGTCATGCCACACTCAATTAGTATCAATCAGCATCCGCAATCTGTGTGGTTTTCTCAGAAAAATTAGGTAGGGATGGAAGTCACCTTTGCTGGGAGTCTTGGCAGGAAGAATAGACATGTAATAAGTTTGGACACCGAATTACACTCTCATCACATAAACCTGCATTAGAGAAGTAGTGAGGCCTGAGTGGGAAGGCAGGCTCAGCTGTCACCTCTGCTGTCCCCAACCTGTGGTTACACAGAGCACAGGAGATTCCAAGGCTGCTTAGTCCTTTCCCCCACTGCTGAATTGAGGCTCAGAAGGATGATATTCCTTCACAGTGGTGCTGCAGGATGAATGAGAGCCCTCTGATGTATTGTACAGAGGGGTTGCTAAGCCCTCTGTGAGGCTGGAAAATCTGTCTTGCATTTCGAGGACTGAGGATTGGCTCACGTTTAGTTTGTACCATTGTCTTTAAATAGTAACACTATTGTAATTTCACTTCAGAATTATTATAAAGCAGTAATTTTTATAACCTACACATACAGCTTTTAATGCAGCACCAGACATGAGCCAGTTTGTCCTTGCAGTTTTATATATATTCTTTACATGAGTGGATATGAGCATGAGAGCTGTTATTAGAGTCGTGATAATCTTTTACTTAATCTTTTACTTCCTGTGAGATGGAACATTCTTTTTCTGTATTTCCTGAACATATTCTTATCAAACATTTACTGGATAGTATTTTTTAAAGATCACACTGTATTTGGAGTTAAGTGTTGAGGTCCTATGGTGGATTCTGGTACTGGATTATTTTTGTGCTAAGTCAGACCCATAACATGAAAAAACCCAAATGCTTCCTCAGCTTCAATTCAGCTCTTGGCTACTTTTTTAAGAAATGAGAGGTGTTTTTCTGTTTTCTGAGAAATAAGATGATCCTTCACACACTAATTCATTCCACTTAGGTCATAATGATTGTTTCAGTCTGTCAGTTCTTTTGAAGGCTTTGGAATTGTTTTTCTTACACCATTAGAGTTCCAAAGTGTCTATGCAGACAGCTTATTTGCAAACAAAATAAATGTTTTAGACTCATGGCTCCTCTTGGAAGGGAGAAAAGTATCAAAGTGAGGTAATGTGAGCTGTAACAGGCTGCAAGGAGAAAGGAAGCACAAAAGAACAGCAGGGAAATTGTAGAATGAGGCAGTTGAATAATTAATGTAAATAGGCTAATTGCTAATGTGAAATGAGCTTTCTTATTCTTTTACAACACATTGTCCTTCTTGACTGCTTTTTAACTGGAAGCTATATTCTAAAGATTTGGCACTTTCTGAAGATAGAAGGCAGCAATTTTTCTTGGCAGGTAAGGCAGACATTTAGAATGAGAGATAATAAAAAACATGTGAGCACAAAGAGGAAACAGGTGTGGTGTGCTAACAGTTTCACTGACACAAACAGGTCAGGTACAGAGCCCAGACAGTAACAGGGTTTGTTAAAAATAATATTTTTTAAAAAAAAAGATTTTCAAGTTTATCAGGCAGTTCTTGACATAAGTGAAGAATATTGAGCAACTTTTTCAGAGAGTTTACTCCCAGGTGAATTTACTGAAAAAATATTGAAAATCAAATACCTTTACATTTTGAAGACCTCTTCCCCTTTCACTTAAAACCCTTTCAAGATTTTCTTCTCCATCTGCTACTGTTACAGCATGCCATTGTGAGCAATTTTGATTTTGCTCAGTAAGCCATCATGGTAGCTTACAGTGTTTGCCTGTATTTTTTCACTGCAGTTCTGTCTCCATTTTGAGCTGGTCTGTATGTGAGTACATTTCTCTGTTGCTGCAGCTCCTTCAGGCTTGATCACACTGCATAAAACAAAGAGAGGTGTGTCTGGACAGAAAGCTCTGCTGTTAGTGCTTAGATATGAAGAATAATTTATAAAATCATGTCATGTAAGAGCAAGAGTTATTTGGAAGAAATCATATGTTAAGACATAAAGTCACATTTTACACAGAATAAAGAGTGTTACACACAAGTAAAAAGCCCAAAGGTTGCTTACAGTAAGACTGGAAGGAATTCTGATTATTTGATGGTGACCAAAGCAAATGCAGAAGGCCTTATTCATCTGTCCAGCAGCCTGCATCTGAGCAGTGTACCCTTTTCCAGGTACTGTAGTCTGGTCCTTACCTGCTGGACCATGATTTCTCCTTCTAGTGGCTTTGTGGATGTGTCTGTTGGAGTTTTTATGCACAAGGCACTTTTAGATACCAGTCACCACCAGCACAAGATATTCAGCTCATACTGTGCACCTTTAAGTGCTGCGTCTGTCTGTTTCCTGATCACCCCCGCTAGCATACCACAGGTATCCTGTGCAGAACCTTGTTAGTCCTGGATGAATTGCTCATATCCTGCTCATTGTTATCTATATCTGAGTGTCCATCGGCCATGCCTGCAGCTCTTGTTCCTTTGCCTGCATGCTTACAAGAATGTGCCTTCTCCTTCACAGGCTTCTGTATATTTTTTCATCAGCTTACGACAGACTGAGTTATATTTATTATTTTATCTATTTAAAGCCCAGCAAAGACTTGCAGACCTGAGGTCAGTAAATTTCCCTGACTTCCCAGAAGCTGGATGCCTTATTGGTCCTTCTTCTTGCTCTGCTAAGCATTGAACCTGCAGTCCTATTGATCCAGCCTCAAGGGAAAAGATTACAAGTTATTAGTTTGACAGCTCCTCTGAAGTAATACTGTTTTCCTGCTAAGCAAAGACAACTCTCTCAAACAGAGTACCAGCAGGTATTGTGTGTAGCCATTCAGGGGACAAAGCGTGGGCCTGAGAGACAATGTGTTGTTGGTTTAGCTTAATTCCAGTTCACCCAGTTAGAAGCAGATCAGGACACTTGAACTGCTTTCCCTGCAGGAGGTAAACAGGAGGAGATGGTAGAGAAAGGAAGAGAAGGGATTTCTGTGACTGAGGCAACCAACCTGTGTCTGTCACTGCACTGTGTGCTGCTGGCATGGAGACAGAATGGGGTGGAGTGAGGGAGACAGAAATTTGCCTTTGCCTTGCAAATATTAAGGGAATGACAGCTTCTTCCCTTTTCAATTTCAGAAAGGTCAGTTCTTCCCTCTTTTCCTGGCCTTTCAGTGAATGGGATTGTCAAATCACAAACTCACGACTCTTTTGAAAAGCTCCAAAAGAACAAGTTGGCACACTGATTGGCATTGGCTCTGACTGCTTCAAACCCTAGCTCTCTATCCAAGATTAACATCCAGAATAAAATACACAAGAGTTCTTAATCCACAGTGGAGAGGACTGAGATCTAAATTGTATGTAATTCCATGGCCATTCTGCCAGTGCTGCTACCACTGCTTCTCACAATCAAACACAGCATGGATATTTCATGAGTGCACGTGGCTATTATAAATTCATTCCAATATGCTTGATAAATGTAATCTTTTCAACTTGAGGTGTGCTATAAACATTTATAGATACTCAATCCAAAGTACAAGAAAGTATTAGCTCATTAGTCATGGGACAGAACACCCTCTCCTATTTTCTCTCTTAACCATGCTACTGTTTACAGGGTGGTGACAGAAGTTTTGAGAATCTAGACAGTGGGAGGAACAAATTATTCTGCACAGTTGCTGCATGAGTGGAGTTTCTTTATCATGTTTGAATAATGACATTTACTGTAAATGAAAGACATTTAATTCCAGATTTTGGATTCAAAAATTTAGTAAAAATTTTGCCTGCTTCTGTTTATAACTTTTTTTGAGATGAAGTTGGTTCCTCCAGTGAAGTAATTTCTGTTTCTGAGTAGTGGTTTCAAATCCCTCATTCAGATTCTCCTGCTGTGAGTTTGAGCCTAGCTGCTAGCTCACTCACTTTAGCTCTACTGCTGGTAGGAAATGAGGCAATTTAGTGCCTGGTTTTGGGTGGCTTAACTGAGAACTGTGTCAGACCCCAGGGGATGTCCAGAACTGGGTCAGTGGTAGAGCTGCACATGGGTCCTACGCTGCCACTTGTTAGGTGTGAAGTTTTTACTATCCCAATGTTGTTCTCATTTGACTTTCAACAGTGCTTCAGTGTCTGGCTCACTTTATTGAGTGATTAAAGGTAACTTTTCCCCCTGAGGACTAGTACAAGAAATCAATGCTCAAGAATGCTGCAAGCAGATAGAAAGCAGTGTAATTAACAAAGCTAGACTAAGGTTCCCAAATCTAGCCAAGTGTAGGAGAAGAAAAATTAGTTATCAATATTATGTCTACATTTACTTTTCTTTGAGCTAGATAAAGAAGTACAGTTTCTTAGGCAGTTACAGAAAATGCTATGTAGAAATCTATCTGGACCTACTGCTTTAATTTGAATATGGGAAATTACTCCAGATAAACCATGATTTAAATTTGTACCCCTTTTAGCAATAAAGGTTCTAATAATTACTTGATTAAAAAAACATGTAGAATGATTTCTTAGGAGATCAGTGATGTCATCTGGAAGCTTCTCACAGTTAAAAATAGATTTCAGATTGCTAATGTACGTAGAAAATAAATGCATTCTTAAACATTACACAAAGGGAATATATTTAAGGAAAAAACCAGTTTCCTTTACCTGGGAGGAAAGCATGTAAAGCAAAGAACACAGTATATTTTCTGCCTAGTTATCTGTTGAAACATTCAGCTGTAAAATTTGAATTTTCCAGGGCTCCATGTCAACTGTGGCTTTTGTTTTTCTCCTCCTTTTGAGTGAGCTCTGCTGACACTGTGATTTACTAGTACACTTGTCATTTAAGTTTATGGAAAATGTGTCTTGACAGCTTCTTCAACACCCTTGAGATTGTAGCATTCTAGGTGAGCTGTAAGATATATGTGCTTTTAAAGACCATTGTGAGCATGTGTTTCTGGTTATATAATCAGGATTTTGTACTTTTTGGATCTATTGATTCAATTATAGAAAGGACAAGGACTCATCAGTAATTTTTGATTGTGGGCTATATTTTTTGTTTTAAACTTAGGGCTTCCTTATTAGATAAAAGCAAACTGAGAATGCATTCCACTACTTTTCTTCTGTCTAATTAATGGCCAAGAAGGGTATCAGTAAAACCTCCTGGAAAGCTTCCTTGCCTTGTACTCACACACTGCTATGGTGACTGCAGAGCCAGCTGCACCATGTGACTGCCTTTATCAGCTGCTATCTGCTCAGGGTGTTCATGAGAGGCTATAAACTGTGGGCCAAATCTGTGGCACTAGTCTGGGTTCTTCCTGAAATTCAGAGTTTCACCTGGGAGCATGCAGCAACCCTCAGCTGTGTCATGAGGCACGTGGAAAGACAACACATGGAGAAATGGCCCCAGGATCTAAAAGCCAACTCTTGCTGCTTGAAGTCAAACTAGAGGTCTAAAGAATTCTGTTGGATGCAAGAAGCCAAACCTAACTTCCATGTAGTCATGTAAAAAGCATAGATACATCAATAAAAATCAGTATCAATATGTAAGGGCCAGTGAAAAACATTAGCAACTGTAGCAAGTTAGCAGCTTGTCAGAGGCTGTAGTGTAATATTTTGTTTACTACCATGTAACTCGATTATCTTCTAGACATTGCAGTGTTTGTTCATTGGGCAAATGCTTTTACAGTGAGACTACTGAATTAAGTTTTATTCATAATGCATTCCCTGTGTACTGAATAGCAAATCAATATTAGCATTGATTTAGCAAAGAAAGAATTTAAACTAGCAATGTAGAAGGAAGGCTCCCAAAGAAGGCTGAACATTGATAATGCTCAAAAACAATGACCAGCTGAGGTATCACCTCTCCGTTAGTAATCAGTAGAGTTACAAAACCTTTCCTAGCCACGTGTATTTTGTGTTACACTATTCAAGACATTTGTTCACAGCAATTTGACATGCGAATAAACCTTACTAAGCATGGGTGTCTGTGGAGAGCTCTGGGTTTCAGTTTACACAAAAGCAGATTTTGAATATCTAAGAATCATTACACATGTCAACATTTTACTTTGCTCTTTCATTGAAGTCATTGTGAAGCTTGTTTGCTTTAGGGAGTACAGCAGATTAATTGCCTTTATGGAAAATAATTGAAGAATTCATTCAGAGATGCATCATACAGAAAATTATTTCAATCCATCTGCCAGTCTAAAGCCAATGCAGTTTTCTTCCTCTTGGTAAACACTAACATGGTAACTTTTCTTCAGTGTTCTAAAATGTGCTTTCATTAAGTACATCTCATTTATTTCAAGATTTCTCCTAAACAGGACTAGGATATATTTTCTGTTTGCCTGAAGCTATAGTCTGTATTTTGGTTGTGTTGTTACATCCAAGTAAAACATGTGAAACCTCTGATAAAGACAGTGAGTTCAGTTTCTAAGTCTGAATCTGAAGTGTTGGGATTTATCTTAATTCAACAAAATCATGAAAAACTGGAATATGTATTGAAAAGATTCTTAAACATGCTTTGTATAATAAAACATTCTATTGCTTTTATACAAGACATATTGAAAAGCTTTATAACAATGTGAAGAAGGAAAGAATGCCTGAGAATGACCTCTTTCTAAAATTATTTTCCTATTTTTCAAGAGATGAGCTTGAGAAAGTGGCACTCTTGTTTTCTCTGAGTTTTAGACCCTAAAAATTGCAGGCTTTTTATAATTTGGCTCATGACTGAATGCACTGCTTTTCCCTCCAGTTTTTAGTTGGTTTTTTGTTTTTACCTTTTGTGTGTTTTTGTGTGAGTGGGTTTTTATTTTGTTTTGGTGGGTTTTTTAATGCTTAGTGGAAATGACATGATAAAGGCAGAAATACTCATAAAATGTAGTGTTACAGACACATCTGCTTTGCTTTTGTTTGCCTTTTTATAGTTTGTGTCATGTGGCTGCCATGATTTCAGAGTATTCTTGTCCATTTTTCTGCTTTTCACTTGGCTTGATGACATTTGCCAGTAGCTTCCTATTACCTAAGTAATTAATTCCTTTTCTGCATTTAGTAAATACAGTTACTCCCTCTCCTAGCCGTTTACAGCTATGGCAATAGTGGCACAGGGAACTGCACTAGGACTTAATGTTGCTGTCTTGTTAATTTTGATAGAAAATCAGAGCATGTTACAATCCTAAGTAATTTATTGCTATTATTATTAGAAAGCTTTTTGGCAGCTGATTATCTCAGTCCAATCTGTGTGGACATGGGCCTAATTTTTTAATTCTTCTTTATTTTCTGTACTTAATTACATGATGGGAAAATGCGTATAATGGGTCAAAACCTGCCTCAGGATAAATGGCTGCACAGTATACAAGGCAAAGTCGTCTAATCAGGCCCAAGCTGTTTTGCCAGAGTTTATGCTGATTTATTATATAACTTATTCAGGATAATATCAGCCACAGTGTAGATATTATGAAATCCATGGGTGCTGAATTAAATCCCGTTTTTCTCTACAAGCGGTATACTCATGCAAATGGTGGGGTAATGTCCTGCTTTTGGCTGGGATGGAGTTCTTTTGTTCTTAGTCCACAGCAGCCTTTCTAAATGAATGCTCATTATTTACTGTGTCTTCTATATATCTGCAAATGTGGCTGTGTTTTTAGAACAGGTTGCACAAAGGAGCCAGTCTGCATTGCAAACTTAAATGTTTGTGTGCCTGAGCAACCAAGTATTCATAATTCAGAAGCATAAAAAATAACTTATGTATCAATACTCTTAATGAAAAAAATATATGTTTGGTGTCAGTATATAGTATTTTTCTTATGTCAAAATTATTTGAAGACAAAAAGAAGCATCTTACTTATTAAGAAACATCAATATATTAAATGTGTAGTGCAGAAGCAGAACCTGGTGCTAAAATAAGTAAATATATCCATTAGCATTTAATTTTTAAAATAATGATTATGGATTTACGTGTCCTGTAAAGTATTCCACACGTCAGTCAGCAATGCTTATTTCAGAGATAGTAAAATATGTAGCTGTTTTAAAAGACTGCACAGCTGAAGTTTTGTGCTTGACTTGTCTTTCTTGAGATTAAACACCTATAGATTTGCAAGTACTAGTATTTCTTCTGACATTGTTTTTAAAAGAAAATCCTCGTGGTTACATGTGCATACAGCCTTGAGAGAAGGAAGATACTGCAAGTAAATAAAAATCTAAGGAAACAAGTTTTTTTCCCAAAACAATCCCTGAGACTGACAGTAGTTTTAACACTTGGAGTTTTTCACCCTTGTCTTCCACTTGCAGGCAGTGGGAAATGGTAACATCACGCACTGAGTGAGCAGTGGGTTGAGTTCCAAATGCAGCTTGCACAGCAAGTCAGGGAACTGGCACTCAGTCCTCATCGTGGTGCCTTCAGTGAGTGAAGTGTTCAGTGACTGCTGAGTTTGAATTGCAAAGAATTTCTGCTTTTACATATTTCTTTAAATTGTTTTTTAAAGGAGCCTTTGATTCCAGAAAGAATTACCCTGAGCTTCACAAACTTTCCTTATTCTCTGTGTATTCAGAACTGTGCCCCCATGCCCCTACTGCAAGTGCCCATCAGCCAGTGCTGGGCTCTGAGATCTCTGCAGGAAAGTCATCCCAGCTGAGGCTGCCTGGCAGCAGTGCTGCTCCATGCACTGTTCTTGCCTTTGGTACACGTGCTCCCCATGGCAATGAGAGTCCCCTGGCAATGCTGCCTTGGAATGAGTTGTACAAAGCCAGGAGGGTTCTACTAAAAGACTAATTCTTCTACTTTAATTTTTCTACTTCTACTTTTCTCCTTTATTTCCTTTGTGCAGAAATCCAAAGTAAACAAGAATCTCGCTGTGAGCTTTGTTTTGTTTTGTGCAATTGGTTTGGTAAAAGCTCAGTCTTTCATGTTGGCTCATGTTTGTGTTTCCCTCAGAAGTATTTAGGAGAAACAAGAGCCTAATGATGGCTAGAGTTTTGAAAACATAAATCGGTCCCAAGAGGGCTTTTCCTCTTCCCTCTTCTTGCACGTATCAGTTTTCTCATCTTTTCCCATGATTTAGATCTAATTTGCATACTAGAAGGTTTTTCTCTGTCATTTTCAAACTCAGTAAACTTGGAGAATTTAGATGAGCAGTAACAAGGTGAGTAATATAAACAAGTGAAATGCTTGCAAAAGATGACCACAAACTAGAATTTCCTGTTTCTTGCTTCAAAGACCAAGAGTGAATAAATGAAACATTCTGTCTGCCTGGAGAAAAGATGATGCATACTGCCCACTAACCTTTTTAAAAAAGTTGTCCCACTCTTCAATTTGCACACAAAACACAGTATCAGTGACTATTGTACCAGGACAGAGGTGTTTCAGTTTACTGAGCGAGGATCAGAGCATAAATCAGTTTCTTTGCTCTGTGTTTATTACTCCCCTGTACAATTTCTAGCCCTGTCAGGTTTAGTTAGATATTTGTGTGCTTTACTGATTAAGCAAATTTCAATGTTTCAGTACATAATAGAAATGAAAATTCCATCTCATCTGTATTGTAAGGAGGTGAATGCATCCTACAGGAATAATATTTGTAACAAAATTCCCTACTTGGATTAGTGTACTGATATTTTCTCAAGTTTGAAGACATCCTCATGCATATTTTTATTTCCCATCCTACTTACATGGCAGGTAATGGCAGGTATCTATAACAGAGTGTAGAACATTTATACAGGCCTGGAAGTATTTGCTGATTTAAAAACCCAACCAACAAAAGCAAAACCAAAACCCCAATCTTCCTGTTGTTGATCTTCCATTGAGTTCACTGGAACATTGAGGCATCTGACTTTGAAACACAACAGTGTTCCAACAGTGAAAACAGTACCAAATGAAATATTCGTGACCCATACTTTCTGACAAGTTACTGATCATACATACTAAATTACACACAAGATTTTAGTTTAAGAAGCCACTGAAACTGAATGGTTAACTGTTCCATCTTTTAGCATAAGCTTCTTTGCTTCTTTTCAGAAGCTATTTAGACAAGAAGAGAAAACTCACAAAAATTAAAGGGTAGTAGCAGAGATTTAATGCCGGGATTTCAGGTCAGAAGAGCCTATATCTAAAGCAAAAAAGATATATATATATATGAGATAAAAGGTTAAAAGTATTTTGTGCTATATTTTTCTTCTGATATATGACAATAATGTAAAAAGAGAAGAGAGAGATTAACTTGTTTTCCTCCCAGCTAATGCATTCTATAGGCTGTTCTAAAAAGAAGGAAGAGAAAGCAAGACAAGGTTTTGAGGAGACATTAACAGAAAAATTTACAGCTCTATTATACACTGGTATAGTCAGACAAGTAATGCCAACACCTGTCTTTTATGTGCTGCACTGCTTGCTAGTGAATAAGGTGTAAATGTTTTGACAGTGGGTATAAAGGGTTTTTACAGTATTTGATAGTTGGATGTAGAATGAACTCTGAAGGAGACAATTAAGAAGTATATTTTCTGCAGAGTGCATAGGGAATGAACTGTGAGCTGCACTGGCAACAATGGATGTTACACACCCAATTTTCTGTAAACCTGAAGAAAAATACTCTTTATTACTGCACTATTCATTTAGATGGAATTTTTAAGATTCCCAGGGGAGTAAGGCATCTATTCCTTTCAGAATTTCAGTAGGTTTTTAATTGCTTTAGAGAATCTTAGGAAATTAAGAAATCTTCTGAGGACTGAGTTTGCTTTATTCTAAGAACTGCTGTGTCTTGACAAAACAAGGAGATGAATACACATTGGGAAAAAAACCCCAAACCAACCAATAAAAAAAAACTACAAAAAACCCTTTTAAAAACTCCACCCAAAACAAAACCAGTCCTATATATTTTTACCTGTGATACTTTTCCTTGAATTTCTCCTGTATAGAGATTCAAGATATGCATCAAGTCTTCAAGGAGAGCTCATTTAGCACATGATAGATTATCAAGGTGCCTCATCCTTGCCTAAAGGGATCTCTTGCCATCAGAAACACATTATTCCTCTGGGCCTTGGTTTGCTGTACATGTCTATGCATAGCCCAGGGCATAGTTCCTGTAGTGAGCAAGGCACACTGGAGAGTTGGCTGAATCTCACTGAGGTGTTGCTTCCCAATTCTGCATACGCCTGAAATGTGCCAGGGTGGTTAGAAAGGAGAGGAATGGTGAAGAATGGCTAATGGGCTCCTGCTCACCTTTCCCCAGCACAGAATTATCTCTATGTGAGGTTTGTTACTGCATGCTAAATTGTGCAGAAGAGGTGGTGAGTGTGGAGCAGAGAAAACTTTCTCCAGAGGCTCCCTAGAGAGTCTCACTTTGCTTTGCCAATGTAGCTCAGAGAAGGCTGGCCCCATACTGGCCCCTGAGTCCAACAGAACTCATCTGTGAGTTTATTCTAATGTGTGTTTTACCTGTTGGTTTCTAAATACAACCCAGCTTTGTCGACCAGTGCAGTTCTATGGAGACAGGAAGGTTTTATTTACACACATTTATGTTTTGCTTTTTGTGACCTTAAATATTACTAGTTACTAGGACTCAGATTACCAACCTGGAGCACAGCATGAAAAAGCTGCATTCTTACTAGCTGTAAATAACAAAAGCATTACATAAGAATTCAGAACCCCTTTGCTCTTGGGTTCTTGCCATCGCACTTCAAGACAGAGTTTTGAAAACAAACAAAACAACAAAAAATTCCCCCCAAACCTCAGCAAATCTACCCATCATTGAGCTGTTTTTTTGTTTGAGTTTTTAATTGAATTTTTGTTGTTTTGTTATTCGTTGTTTTTATTTTTTTACTAAGCTTGACCATTTATTTCAATGTCTAAACGGAAACAGAACTCTTTTGAAGATCTAGTCCCATGTGAGTTTGTTCTGCCTTAACAGCAGATGGTGAATAGCTTCAACAGCTTTGTTTCTATTACCAGATGTCTTTGATTTACTCCCTTGCTTTGCTTTTTGGCCTTTATTGCTTCTATGCTGAAATAGCAGAGGCAGAGCTATTGTTACCTCTCAGCTCTAGCTTTTCCCACACAATACTATTGATCTCTTCTTGTGGCATCATTCAAAAAAGCATTGTGACTAAAAGGAAGGAGAGGGTGAAACCTCTTCAATAGCAGTACACTGTGAGATCCTATTGCTGCAAGTCTTTGTGCATGTATTTAGTTGTGCATGCTACTCCTGCTGGAAACACCAGAGAAATGACAATGTATGACTTTTTATAATTAAAGGCAGAATGATCTTTTTATATAGACATGACTATTATATGTGGTACTTTAGACCCTTTGTTATTTTTTGACTCTTTCAGTTGCAGCACAGTCCATAAACCACTGTACTGATAACAGCATTCTTTAAATTGTGTGCGACATTGGCAGTCTCAAGGATGACATAAAGTATTCAGTCAAGACATCACCCTGCTGTAGATTAATTGTGACCTTCCAATGAACAAGCAAAACTATATTCAGTCAGTTTCAGAGTCCAAGTATAGACTTGCACCTGTGGAAGAGAATTGAAAAAGTCAACCTGAGGAAACTTGCTTTGAGTGATACTTGTCCTTGAGAGTATAAACCATAACTGCTCTAGTTCTTCCACTGCAGGGAAGCCACTACTTCATCTTCCCTGATTTTATGCTTTTGGTCTTTCTGAGTGGCTGAAGGAGCTGGGTTTTTCACCCAGAGATGGTAGCTACTGTCATGCATTTGAGTGTTTGTTTCAAGTTTTTACTATCCACCTTATAGTGGGACCTCAAAAAGTCAGACCTTTTCTAAGTTTTAGTTCCCCAGTTTCAGTTTTCATCTTACCTTGTATTGGCTCCTCATGAGCATCTTCATCTTCTGTGGGCTCTGGAAGCTCTGCCCCCCTCCATGAGGGTCTCAGAAGCTGCTCTTGCTCCTCCTGGCAGTGGTTTATGTTAACCCTGCCATGTGACACAGCCTGTCAGCTCCTCTGAAACCACACTGGCTGCACTTGGATCAATCCCTTCTGAGTTTCTGTTTACTTTGATTATTTCCTTCAAAACTGATTGCCTTCATTCAGATTTTGGCCCCAGGCAGGTTTGATCTTTACTTCCAACTGCATGATTTTTTAAAGTCATAATGAAGTAAGGAGAAAAACATATAATGTATTATCCTCTCACTAAACCACAACTTTTGATTCAAAATGCCCAAGACCCAAAACTCTGTTCTAAACGAAGTTATTTCCTAGCTTCTATAGTGGTATTTTTTTTCCCTGAAATTTACTTCAGCTTTTTTCTTTTTATCATTGTGAAGTGTAATCCAACTTTTGACTTTCAAATTAAGTCTTGAAGAGAAGTTGATTTGGAGATTTTTGGAAAAAATTTGCGATTTGGGACTTTTTTATTCTAAATGCTATATTTAGAGCAGTATGTCTACCTAGCTTAGTTTTTCAGTTTGAAAAAATGGAAGGGTTTGTCTGATGCTGGGCAAACTGCTCCTTCTCTCCTATGGCCATTTTATCACTATGTTTCAAATGACATATATTCTAATATATTCATATCTTTTCTGATTAGATCTGCCTGTATAATTGAACAAATATAGTCCCAAATATAGACCTCCTATTCAGGAGTTATCTGCTCACTCCTCATAATTCCTTGTGTTTATTTACTACTTACACTTGCTCTCAGTGCAATGTATTTTTATGACCTTTAGCATGTGAATCATTCAGGTAATGATTGCCAGGCATATTTGTACTCATTTGGGCTTTGATCTAATCCTATTGAAAACAAAGAAGATGCTGGTATTGGCTTCTCTCTGTTTTGGAACCTGATTAGTGACCTACATCACCCTGGTTAGATGTCTTCAGTTGTATTAACAGAATGGTCTCTTTCTTCTGCATTTATTATATGTGAATATTCATAATTGTTCATCAAATCAATTTTGCACAAGCTAGAAAGCTTTTCATAATGGCTGTGAATTCTTTTGCCATGAATTCTTTCATTACATTGTTCTAATTTATTCCTGCCAGTATTTGTAGCACTTTTTCTGAGTAAGACCTCATGCACTGGAGTGTTTGAGGTCAAGCTGATGGAAAAAATACAAAAAGAGAAAATATCAGCTCAACAAATAGCTTCTATTGCAAAATGGTAAATGAAAGCTTCTGGGCTGTGTTTGTACCTGCTGTCCCTCTAACCTTAGCTGGCCTCTTGGCATATGCACATATATTATAATATACATGTATTATATATAATATTTATTTTATATATATGTGTGCGTATTAAAATAATTGACCATTAAAGACTAAATTATCATTTTATGTGGACATGACTATTACATGTGGTACTTTAGAGTCTTGGTAGGTCACAGCAAAGAGTATGATGTTACTTTATCTGTATAATCATGAAAAAATAATTCTAGACTTTTATTACATTGTCTATCTTGTTGGCAAAATTTATCAGCCTTTGGTTCATGCTTGGTGTGGCATTTTTGCAACAAATACATACATACATCTTGAGTTTCACTCAAGGATATATGTAGGATAACCCTGAAAGTAGAGTGGGAAGCTAAGGTGTCATTGCAGAATATTGCAGAATAGCACTTTTTGCTGCTGAGGCTCCTGTAAACTTGGAAGGCAGCATTAGGATTTCTTAGCTGGGCTCATAAAACTAATAATGAACTCACCACTTTTCACATGAGCTTAATACATCCTAAATGTTAGGATGTTCTTTTTCCTGTTTGAAAGATTGGTGGCAGTAATCAGAACATAATTACAACAAAAATGTTAATATGTGCCTATCATCATCTAAAACTTGTCCTGTATTTTAAAAATGAAGCTGTTAGTTAGGAACATGTCAGTTGATGATGAATCTTCTATGATTTGAAATAACTGTCTTAGAAAATGTTATTCTCTCTGCTAAGAATCCAAGCTGCTAATATATATAAGCATCAAAAACTGGACTGGGCTTTCCCCTTTTTTAATCTTTTTAAGAGATTAGCAAGAATGAGAGTGAGGGGAAATTAGTTTTCAAAGCATCAGTGGTTTCTATTCAATATAATATGTGTCATTAATATCCTAACTAGCTCAGATAAGAGCATTTGTGATTCCATACCTCCTATTGGAGCCTTGGGAAACCAAAGACTCTTGATTTTAGTTAAAACAATTTTAAATGTAGGCGTTTCACAGATGTTGTCTGCCTTTCTACAATCATCTCAGGAGTGAACAATGCCACTCTTTTTCCAATTGTCTTGAGAACAGGATAATGTTTTTTAAAGGGTAGTGGGAAACTTTCATTGCTGTAATAACCACCCTCTGAAGAATTGAACTGGAGAAATATAAAATAACTGGGAGGCAAGGAGAGGGAGGAGATGGTAGGGAGAGATGGTTTCTTGTGAGCTATTAACAGAATCAGGACAGTAAAAGGGAAGAGAGTGGCTGGCTGATAATTTATTACACCATCTTTAGCAGAAAAGGGAATTAAAGCAAAAAAAGAGAAAAAAGAACTTGGCTTTGACCAATGCAGCATTTCTTACCTACTCAATGATATGAAGTGCCTAGAACACAGCTAAGGTCTGGCAAAGAAGATGGCATTGTGTGGAAGCCTCCAGTGTTTTAGCTCCACTGCTGGGAACTGAGAGCAGATGAACAGATTCTTTGCCATTAAACTAATCAATGCTAAATGAATTTCATGTTATGTGCCTGATATAGAGATTCAAACCCTAGAAATATCCTAATAGTGTTCACTGTATAATACAACCACTCTTTTTTTATATTTCTCTATGTTTTACAAATTCTCTACATTTACCAAGTCTGAATTGTGAAGTCTACCTCATTCCCTGTCAGGTCTGCATAACAATTCTGGCACTGCTTGGAGAAGAGATACTTATAACACCCTCTTCCTATCTCAAAAGTTATCAGCATGCCTTCAATCTGGAACTACAGTGTAAATACTGATTTATGGTAATTAATGTAGTATTTGCTGGTGATGGCACTGTTTATCCTTTCCTGTCATTAAATGCTCTGAGACTGGTAGTGTGGCTCATCTACATTTATTTCCAGCAGAGATTTGTCAAGGAAGTAGCCATTATAATCACTAATATCACATTTCATGCATACTTAAATTAGGCCAGTTTGAGAGAAGACTGGGTTAACAGATACTGTGATTTCAGAATCAGTTTTTGTGTAATTCTTGGGTATCTGGTATTGGGATTTGGTGGTGCAACTTCCCATAATACATTTCCCATAATATCATATGGATTCATATTGGTACTGTCTTTTCATTTGAACAGAGTTCAAAAAAAAATAATAATTCATCTTGGAACACCTCCAATAAAAGTATTTTTAATTTTGGAAAGTGCATCAATTGACAGTGTTGCTGAGCAGTTACTTGCTGTTTCTAAACAAATGCTTATGTTTGGACTACCTGTTTTACATGTCTGGTGCAAAGATGATGCAATATCCTTCATAAAAGAGAAATGGGTGTCACTCAGCAGACTACATATGTGTACATTTCTTCTTAGTACTAGGGTATTATCAAGGGAACCTTGACCCCCCATTGAGACTCAGCCCTCTGTCACTTCACCAAGTAAAATTGTAAAAGAAATTCATATTCTCAAAGTAGACAAAAATTGAAAGGAGGAGATGTTTTACTACCTTTCCAAACATCACATAGTGCTTGCTTTTAGTACCCAGACCTCCTCAGTCCCTTCCTATGTCTCCCAGATGCATAATTTTCCTTAAGGACTTAATTAGAGCATTCCAAACGTTCAGATAAACCCTTCTCTGTGCAAACTGGTAATCCCTGAACTATGTTTGTTATTACACTGAGACAATGTGGCTTCATGGAACTCTCTCTTGGACAAGTGTAGGTTTCTAGGATGACAAGTAGTTCCATTAAATATTACATGCATTGTTTGGAGAAAGTTATCCCCACAGAGAGTAACTCTGGAACATGTACATACATTATTTACTGACGTATGTGCCATGTTCACACTCAGAATGGCCTAATTCAACATCTGCTCCTGATGAGAGTGAGCATCTGGTGTTTCACAGATAATTGAGACATGAGCTGACTGTCCTCTAGGCCGACCAGACAGACTGGAACCAGGCTCTCCGGGTGGATGGTAAGACCTGGTTCAGTGCCAGGTGCAATTCTGATCACACCTTTGTTATGGGGTAGGATTAGAATAGGTTTTATCTTTTATAACCTCTATGCAAGCAGAAGTACTAGCAACTTCAGTGTTGTACCCCAGAATCAGAAGGAACAAGAAAGATGAAGACTTTTCCAACACAAAAAACCAAAATGGGACGGTTTTTGAAACTCTACTGCCCTTAAACCTTTTCATCCAATTTACCTATGTGCATCTATGCATGTGTATGTGTGTGGATGTACAAAAGAAGAGAAATTCTTTTTCTCTTGGCACTTGCTTTACATTCCTTTTGTAGGACATATAAAGCAGTTATAAGACAACAAAGTCTGCAGAACTGCAATACAATTGCAAATATCAGCAATGCATTGCAAATTCAAGCTGCAATGCCTAGCTGTGCTAGTCTGCTTAAATGACAGCTTGTCCAGAATTTGCTGGTTTGATAGGCCAGTTGTATTATTTATCCTTTGAAAAAGAAGTAAGGATGGGAAAAAGCAAGTCCTAATCATCAAATTAAAAAGCATATCCCACCAGACTCCATCAAAACCCTTACAGCTATCCTTCCAAAGCAAACAGCATAAACGTTGTCTCCACCTCCTCCTAGAAACAGTCCAGCCTTCAGAAGTTACACCATTGTGATTTCACTTCTGTTCAGTGTTTGGTGCATTTGATTGCCTCTGGCAGACCTGTTACCTGCATAACCATGGGGTTTTTTCTGGCCAGGCATTATCAGCCGTCAGGAAGCAGAGGAGCTGTTGATGAATAAATCTGAAGGCGCGTTCCTGGTGCGAGTCAGTGAGAAAATCTGGGGCTACGCCTTGTCCTACCGCCAGCAGAACGGCTTCAAGCACTTCCTGGTGGATGCTTCGGGGGATTTCTACAGCTTCCTGGGGGTGGACCCAAACCGACACCCAACGCTCACAGACCTGATTGATTTTCACAAGGTAACACTTGCTAGGTGGAGATCAATAGCTGAGTGGAATGGATTAATAATTTAATGAGCAGCCATGTAGCTTGAAACCATGCTGGAAAATAGGAATGACCACAGTGGGAAAGAATATTGTACACTAAGCCCAGCTGTAACATTCATCCTTCTGTTGCAGTGAATCACAATGCTTTTCCCCTTCTTTCAAATGCTCCAGTATGTACTTGTGTCCCTTTACACAGTGTGTACTCTCCTTGGCTACAAATGGCCTAATAAGGGCTGACAGATGTAACGCTTTCTGAGCCTTTTGGCTGTGGAAAATTGGGTTTGAAATACCATAGAAAGGTCTTTCAATGAAATTTCAGCATTTTTCTACCTTTGATGTGAGGGCTGTAATGTGCAAAAGCAAGAGAGTGTGACCCTGCACTAAAGAAGGGAACATGGAGGGGCTCTCTTTTAGGGGTATATTAAGGGTCACTTCTTATTACCCAAAACAATCTTGCAAGAAGAATTTACTATTCGACTGTAGATGGGTTTGAATTACTTTACCTCTAGGTTTTGTTTCTTGTTGCCAGACTGTAACTAAATAGTAGCACTGTTTCTGAAAGCATAAATTGTTTTCATCTGGCATCTCCCTATCTTCATCAGTTTTAATTCTGTTTTTTTCTTAGCCACCCTTATAGTTCCTCTTATCCTTTCTTTTCTAGCTCCCCATCCAATTTTATCTTTTTCTCACACTTGTCTCAGAGTAATTCTATAAATTTTTTGCTCCTCCTTTTCTTCACAGCTTTTAATTTTTTAAGTATTCAGTCTCAGGTTACTTTTCTTCTAAATTCCCTGTCTTTTAAATCTTACTTTTATCTCACTTGTTTTGCAGTATCTGTTTAGTGTTGCCTTAGTGTCCCCTCAGAGATCACTATGATATTAAATGTCCACAAATTCTATTTCTACATGGGGAGATGGTAGGTGTCACATTTGACTAAAATATATGTTCTCCCCTAATTTAAATAAAACCTTTCTCAGTGGCCACCTTGGAAGCTCCAATCCCTGACACCCTTCTTGTACACAATGTCCTTCTGGCCAATTTGGGTTAACCAACTGGGCTGTGTCCCCTCCTACTTCACCCTTATTCCCAGCCTATTCTACCAGCAGGGCCTGAGTGGGAAAAAGAGAAATCCTTTGTGCTGTGTAAGCAGTGATTAGCAATAGCCAAAAGTGCAGTGTGTTATTAACACTGTTTTAGCCACAAATTCAAAACATGATGTCACAATGGAGAACAGGCAGCTGTGAAGTTCCATCCCAGCCAGCCCCCTTGCACCTGGAAAGAGTCTAACCAGGGCTTTGGCAGGGAAAGAAAGCAAACATGCAACAACTCAAATCCAGATTATCAGGTGTTGGATGTGGAACCCCTGGCTAATGTAGTTTCCCCTCTGCCCCTGGTGATGGTGACAGCCAATTCCAGACATCTCTGCTCCAGCCATGTTCCTATATTTTCATCACAGCTCACGTTAGGCAATCTCTATATTAGGAAAACATCTGTGTACAGAGATCAGTACTGCACTTGTCAGAAGCAGAATGGCTTTTAGTTCCTGCCATTTAATAAAAGAATAAAAACTTGCTTCGGTGTCCCATGATAAGAATTAATAGCTACCCCAGTAGTAAGCCTATGAGGGAAACCAGTTCAGCTTTAATGCCAGCACACAGTTCTATTTTCCCTGTCCAGCTTATGGCTGTATTAAAACTGGTACCTTTGGCAATCACCTCAGGAGGTATTTTATCCTGTCTGTCACTTGGTTTTCTTAGAGGCTTTTCTGCCTGCCCTCTGTGGTGAAGTACACTGTCAATTGTCCCAATGCCTCCTGGTAACCCCAAGCAATCTGTATATGACTGGTTGTGCTGTGGGCACATTTTCCCTTGCAGCTATTGCTATATATTTTGGAAAAGGTGCTGCTTTCCTCATGACTATTTTTAGCAAGAGTATACTTCCCCACCCCAGAGGTTGCATGGAATTTTTTTAAGGGCCTGAGGAGGGCTGGCGTAACTGATTTTCTACTTGCTTGTACTGATTGACTTCATTTTGTTTCATTTTGATTGAAAAACTGAGAGGTCACTCAAACAACTCAGCTGGCAGACACAAGGGGGTGGTAGCCATTAGTTGGAAGAACAAACCTTATAGAATGTGGTGTGAATGTGCATCTTCTGTGCATAGTTGCTGTGAGTACAGACTGCCTTTTCGTAGCAAGGGTGATGTCTTTCACCTTGCTGTCATCAGTCAGAAAGCTGTTACTGTTGTGTGTGAGCTCACTAAAACACTGAGCTCCTGCTCAGTCTGCCTGGGGGTAGCAGCATGGAAGACTGGCCATGGTAAATCTGTCGCTTCAATTAACCCATGAGAATACCCTCTATAAGCATCTGTAGGTGACTTCCTAAATAGTGCAGCAACTTGCAAGTAGTACAAATCAGTGTCTCTTGGATGTGCTGATTTCACTGCTTGATAATAGTACAAGTTGCTACCAGCATAAATAACACAAACAGAGCATGAAGAAAATTATTAACCGGTAAAATAATTTTGCTGGTCTGTAATTATTTTATCAAGTGTTTATCTATAGTAGCTAGCCAGTTACAGAGGAATGATGGCCTTCATTGCTATACTTAGAAGGTAGATGCAGTTTATATCTTTGATATTTTAATTGGTTTTATCATTCCAGGAAGAAATCATCACGTCCTCAGGTGGGGAGCTACTCCTGGAGCCATGTGGACAGCAGAAGAATCCACCAGACTACAGCCCTTTATTTGAATAACTGATCCAGGACCAACAGGAATGCATTCTGGATAGCTGTAGTAATAGATAGTTACAAAAGTAAACAATGGGAGTAGTTAACCCACTTTCAAAGCCACTGGTCTTGTGGCCAAAAAGTATCCTCATTAGGAGGCCTAAAATATTTCTGGTTTGCATCTGAATTATCAACATCATTATTCATACTGCTAGCACTTGAAAGGTGAGAACTTACCAGCAAATTGCAAAAGAGGACTACTTCCAAAAAGTTTTCAAGGGGTTGTAGCCAATTGCATAGAGTGCTAAGTTCCTGTCCTAATTTTCTCATGTTTTATACTGCAAGAAGCATGGGCAGGAGCCATTCACAGAGCACTGTATGAGGTATCAGTGTTGGTGAACATATTCTGTGTTCCAAAGCAAGGTTTGACAGTTTCTGTTGACAATTTCATTACCCAATGGTGCACTTTGATGACAAGAGAAGCAGCCTTCAAACATCCCTGTGAAGTTTGTGATTGTGTATGTAATTACGTGTAGTTTGAAAATTGCCATTATGCTTTTGAATTCAGGCCTACAAAGTTCCCCACAGCAGAGACAAAGGTCAAACACATTTTATTTACACTTTCATGAAGCCCAGCAGCCTTGGCAGGAACTTTTCTCCTGTACAGTAAGTGGTCAGTTTATTCTAAAGCAAACTGATTTGCTGCAATTCTCTCACTGGCCTTGTCCTGCTTTCCACTTTTAGATGTGCAAGAGACACAGTGGATATTGCTAGCTTTACTTTGCTATAGGACTGGGTATTTTCCTTTTCTGAGTTATGAGAAAAGGTGGGGCTGGTATATTTATATATAGAAAAGGTACAGCTAATTACATTATCATCAGGCTATGTTATGTGTTAAACCAAGATGCACACAATGTGTTCCTGATCCATTTACTATAAATATTAACCCTATGAAAATTGAATAGAAGCCTAGATCTGTGGGGCAGTTGCTTAGTGCTTGGACTAGAAAAATAATAAAATCTCATCACAGTATACACATAGGAAAGGCACACTGAGCATATTTTTATGAACTACTGCTTTGGGCAGTCTCTGAACCCTGTGGGGTTCTATTCAAAATCCAGGTGTGACCTCTCCTGAACCTCCTGTCTCCTGAACCCTTTCTCCTCAAACAGTCATTTGACTCTTGATTCACTGTTACCTTCTGTACTCTGTGTGATCTAGATGGTAAAGTCAACTAGGAAAAGAAACTTGTCTTATCCAAGCCAATAAAGCACACTAAACATTTCAGGTGCTACGACAGTAAATATTTGTGGTGGTAATAACAGTATTTTTTTATAATTAATTTTATGGATAGCTCATATTAAAGTACAGATTTTTGTACACAAGCTTCATTCTTGGTCAGGAACCTTTTCTTCTGTTGACATTGGGGTTTGTGTGATTTAATCCATCAATGTTTGTGGCCCATGAAAAGAAAATTCTATTGAACTTCCCACAGAGACAGCTGGGCAGTTTCTGTACTAATCACTTGGCACACTGGCTCAGGAGGTTTCAAATAGTTACTGTTAGCACCTCAGAACAAAGCAAGTCAGGACACAGCAAATAAGCAAAAAGATCTGCTTTCTCTGAGAAAGACAGCTCTGCACTTTCTCCCTCCTTCAGAGGCATCTCAAGAACCACCTCAGCCTCAGGTTATTCACAGCTGCACAATTTTTTCATGGAACAATTCGACCTTTATTTAAAGGACAATGGAAAAGGACCTTTAAAATTATAAAAAATATAAGTATCCATAGACAAACCTCTGAGGTCAGAAAGCAGTAGGTGACTGTACAGGATTAGCCACCTAGGGGTCATTACAGACCAGTCTTGTGCCTTTATGCACTGAAGAAAACCCCCCAATAAACCAAGACCAACAATAAAAAACCCCCAAGAAATGCTACTTTTTCTCTGGAGAAGGCACTAGGTATGCTAGAAGACATGCAAATTCCAAAGTTTTCGGAAGATTACTCAACACAATGCTGTGAATGTTTATAGAAGAATACTGAAGAACTTGTTCCACATGCAATTCATATTCAGAAGCTGATAATAATACTGCTATTTATTTCTTGTGACACAGTTCCCAGCAACTGCTTTTGTTTTATTTAGCATTAAGAAGGCCTAGAAATAATAGCTCTTTAGCCTATGTGGCCTCTTGCGATGTAATTAACATTATTTTCACTTCAGAGCACATTTCCTAATTCTAGTTTTCTAATTTTTTGTCTGTCATCGGTTTCTCACTCTGTTTCACCTAGCTTTAAAATAAGGTCCTTCTAAGTTCCCTTGCACAAGGTATTACTTGGAATACTACAATTTCTCCTGAGAGTTTTACTCTACTAATAAATGGCAGAATTCACAAGTAAAGGAATTGCTTGTTTTTTCTCCCTTAAGCCCCACAGAAATAATAAAAAGTATTCAGCCAATTCATAGAGTTACCAAGAAAGAAATCTAACCAATATAAAACCAGAAGCAGCTGCAATGAAATACTGTGCACTTGGCTGAAGATAAGTTTTGAAGGAAACAAAAGGAGATCATAGCTAGCAGGAACTAAGAACAGCTTTCCTTGGTAGAGATGTGCAGCTGTTGCCAATTTACTTGAGTGAGGTACAGGTGTGGAGATGTTTCCTAAGTTAACAGGTGCTTCTTGTTGCCTAAGGGGGCAAAAGACAATAAGGGGACTATGAAAATGTAGCCCAGGTAGTAGGAAAAATAGGAGATAAAGCAGTGAAGGAGTAAATATGGAAAATTAGGAAAATAAGAAAGGGCAAAATGTGCTTATGCTGTTCTTTAGAAAGCATTTTGGATTTTTGCTGCTCTGGGAGGAAGACCAGGCGCTGCTACCTCTTTTTCTCTCTGCACGTGTGGAAGCTTTCAGCTTTGAGCTAAATCTACCTTGGAGGTAGATTTGGCACCCTTGAATCTGTAAGAGCGGGGCTGGTCTGTGCTGCAGCCCTGAATGCTTCCCTCTGTTGCCTCTCCATGTAGTGCTGCCTGCAGCTGTTCCTCACTGGCTGAAAAAGTGTCCTGGTGCTGCCATTTCCTTGGCTGCCAGGGGGAGATTTAGCTCATTGGGACCTTCCAGTCTTGTTTTCCTAGTGGTAACTATTGGTAAATCATAATAGGGGCGTGTTATGGAATTTCCTTACAAGATTCCCTGTCACTGTTTCTTGCTGATGCGACCACCAGGAGTTCACTGAGAGTTCTGCTATGGTAATTGTGTTTCGTAAAGAAAAACGCCACAGCAGTAAGGTAAACTTTTAAACTTTAAAATGAATTAACTTTTCTCATATCTGTTTCACACCAATAAAATATGGCACACAAGGTCCAAAGCTTGTTTGCAGGTTTCTTTGAAAAAAGCATCTCTTGAGGATTTATTCTTGCTTCTTCATAGATCCACAGATTCATCTGTTCTTTTGAATTTTGTTTTAATCTGTTATTGCACACAGATATCTTCAATTTAATATTGCCCTCTTCTCTAAAAAAGAACAAAAACCAAGTAAAGAAATTGAGAGTAATCATGGATGAGATTTCCAAGGCTACTCAAAGAAAGTAGATGCTAGTCTAACTCTTGTAATTAATAGAATAATGATGTAGTATGAGTTTTTGCATACTAGTTTTATAATAGATATTCTGGATTATTCTTTTAGGTAATAAATCCCTATTGTTCTGAACAAATCCTAAGATAAATAAAATAACACCTCCCTCAAGAAGGAGATGCCTAAAAATTGTTTTTAATACAGAGATTCATTTTCAGGCTGAGTAGAAACTACTTAAAAAAAATTCAGAGGGAGAATTTCCACTAGATTTCAGGTACCTTGAATCAAATTAAACCTATTTCTTGGCTGAGGTGAGGCAGTATTAATACACTGACTACAGTAAAAGACATTTTTGTATGAACTAGGAATCCACTTCTGCTCAGACTTCTCTTGAAACACCAGACACCTGAATATTGAGCATTAATGAAGTTATACCTCATTTCACTGCAGTCTAAATGCTTCCATTTACCACAATACAAACCTGCTAGACTGTGGTTGTTTACACTGGGAGAAGCTTTTCTCTTTCTATTAATAAATTTGTTTCCATAATTTACAGGTCGGAGCTTATTTTTCAATGATTTTCAAGGACTGGCTTTCTTTTATATCTTATTGTGGCTTTGCTTTAAGATTCATTTTTCCCTTCCCAAGGGGATGGGGTAAGTGGCCTCTCTGAAATGTGTCCCTGGCCAGGCTATCAATTGCAGAATGAGGTGTTTGCACTTGACCAGATGCTTGCTTTGTGTTTCCTGAGATGAATCTCCTGGATACATACTGTCAGATGATAATGATGCATAATTGATTTTTATAGCTAATTTCTTGCCATGCAAGTGCTGTGTGAAAGCATCTCTTCAAATATTTGTTTACTGCTAGTGATTAATCCTGTAGCTTGTATTTTTACATGATGGCCCGTAGCTAATGCAAATTTTCTACTAGGCTGGAGCCTTCAATGCATTTGGGTTCTTCTCTCTTGGAATTTCTTCCAGTAGTTTTAAATGAAGGTAACATTTTATGGTGTCTTTATTATACAACAATAAGTGACTTTTCTTATGGAAGAGAAATAACTTCAAAAGAGATTGGACATTTAGTTTGGTCCTATTTGTGTCCTTGTGATGGATGTACAAAGAAAACACTTGGCATGTTAATGTCTCCTTTAAAGTTTAGCTGCCATTTCTCCTCCGTTCTCAGTTTTAATGAGAACTGTGGGCGGGAGAAGGCCCCAGGCTCACAAGTCACAGAGTGAAAAGAGAGGAGGCAGGACTGATTTATTCCATACAGGTTTTCATATAACAGCAGGCAAAGCTTGGATTAAGTACTTCCTGAGATGCACAGGTTTTCTTGCTTACCGTTCAAACTAGTCTGGTCACTACTTTTCCCTCACACAACAGCAACAGCAAGCAATTCCTAGTGGTAAGGAAAAAGCCCAAAGTTGTTCAGTAAGTGCATTAACAGTAACATTACAGTGCCCCAGGAGTGATACAGATGCAGTGTGGATCAAGAACACAGTGAAGACATATTTTATGGGTGTGTAGAAGGGGAGTGATTGCAAATTCTCGTTTGGTAGAAGTTAATTCTTTTAATGATTGTTGTCATTAATGGTCAATGCATGTGAAGATGTGGCAAGTGTAATGTACCTTCTATTCCACAAGCTGGTAGAGCATGGACTGCCCGAAAGGAAAATCAGACATAGTTGTCTTAGACAAAAGTTACTAAGTATTCTTGTAGTTTATTTGGGGCAGAAAATTGTAAAATGTATAATGCATATCAGGATTTACAAATGTAGAAACCAAGTACTGCTTACCACGTGAAATATGATGAGTTTATTTTCAGAGTAATTTTCACAGCACTTCAAAACTCAGTGAAGAGTAAAGGTATCCCTGGTTATTCTGCTCTCCTGTAGGAAATGTCAGCATTGTAAACAAGAAAATATCTTCCCATCTAGGAATTTAATCTTAATAATGGACTACAGCAAGTAATTTCTGAGAGCTGTACAGTGAACACTGCATTGCAATTAGTAAGACAGCCAGGCTGTTGCACTTATGTCTGTTCTTGATTCTCAAAGTCTTTTTGCTCATGATAGCCAGATGCAAATGTGAAATATGTTTTTTAGGAAGTCATTAAAATCCAATGTAATGAAGAAGTGTTAAAGTATATGTTTCATTACCATTTTTATTGTTGACATTTTCTCTCAAGGAATCCAAGAAAAAAATAAAATTCTAACAGCAATGCATAAGTTCTGGTCTGCCTTCTAGAGAATATTTTGCTACCTATTATGTGCTGTACTCACATAATGCTGCTTCATTTATTTTGAATTTCAGTAGTCTATACGGTATATTGGAATCTATCTGATTTTTTAAGTAAGAAAGCAGTAGAGACAGATGTAGGCAAGCAAACCATTCTGTGGGACAAAAAAATATTCACTGAATTCCAATGCTGAGCTCCCACATCATTTGCTGGAGTTCATGTGGCAACCTTCATTTGATAAATATCAAATTTTTTTATCAGGGCTGCCTGTTAAAATCCCTTTTCACTTTCCCCAGAGCTACTCTAAAATCTTCCATTGACATGGAAAAATCTTCTATTTAATGGAGAAATGTTCTGTTTTCAAAATACCAAGCTTCAGGAAATTGTTTCAATTCCTTAGAGTAAAAAATAAAAAAGAATAAAATTATATAAGGGCATTTTTAATTGCAGAAAATATGAAAAATGTGCTCAATTTTAGCACAAAAAAATTTATATTTTTAGTAATCCCTAAAAGAAAATGTACTACATTATGCTCCAAATTCAATGCAGATATTCAATGTTTTTGACATTTCATTAGGTATCCATTCTCTCCCTTAATGCTAGTTTCCTTTTAAGGGAGAATTAAAATACCCAGGGAACAGTTACTCAAAATGTCAAGCCCATTAAATATCTGATCTGATGACTGAAATAAATTTGTGAAGGTTTAAATAAGACCCCAGATAATTTTCTCCAGAAAAAAATGAAACTAGGAAAGTGAGTTTAGAAAAAAAAGTATGGATGCATCTTGTCCACAATTTTGAATATGTTGTGTTACATGCTTGGATCTTTGGAGTGTGATTTACATTTATACACTGCTAAAAAGTCTGAACATCAAAAAGTAATTAATTTAAATTGAATAATAAATAACATAAAGGAAATTAGACCTACTGTTCCAGTTTCTCTGAAAAAGGCTAATTCTATCAGTGGTTATGTAAAAGACCAAGCCTATTCATGAACATTTGTAGGAAAAAAGAATCTAATTTTCCAAACTGTCATTGTGATCAATCACAATAGAAATCTCCTTCTGGATGAAAGTTTGTGATTAAGAAATACAAAGTTCAGACCTCACATTCAAATACCAAATGGAAACATTTGCAATGTACCAGCTCCTTGCAAAGGTGAAACATCTCATAGAACAGCTGTACTGGTGTAGCAAAAATGAGTAGCTTGGATTCCAGTTGTTCTCCTCGGGCTGGGCTAGAGACAGGTGCTTCAGAGTTCCAGGTCAGTGTTGTATCAGCTCCTCTGCCAACGACCACTGATTATTTGAGAAGGCAGGATCAGGAGAGAGTGAGAAAACTTGTGAAAGGAAAAAAAATCCCAAAAAGTTTCCCTTCCCCACCCTAGATAAGAATCAGTTTGTAATGGGGAAACAAGGAGGCATTGTGAAACCGGCAGACTTTGTTTCCTGTTGGGGAGGAGACGTACACAATTTGTTGAAGTCAATGAGATGGAAGTGGGGAATAAGGATTTCACAGCCAGGTCATTTTTTATTCATTCTGTTCTACAGCAGTGCACATACAGCCATGAAGTGCTTGGAGTGCTAACCCATCTGTTCAGTAGCAGCTCACATCCAGTGGGCTAAAAATACTCGGTCTGCCAAGGAGACAGTCGAGGTACTTTGAGAAGTCTTGGATGCTTTTACTTTGGGCCACAGATAAAGGTGATAAATTAAGAGGCATTGGGGTTCTGTTGTTAAAATCTCTTTTCCTCCCCCAGACCTATTGATAATGAAGCAAATTCAAAACGATGAAGGAGAAAACTGGCTGCTGGCTAAGACTCTGTTCGTAATCCTGGGTCTGCGCCTCCCCACCGTGCTAAAGTTCAATTCAAGTTACACTGCAGTAATTGATGATCACTTGTCATATCCCTTTATAAAGCTTTTTCATCAATGTCTCTTGAGGTTCATTTTCTATCAGCAGCAAATCAATGAAATTTTAATGGAATAGAGAGCCTTCTTGAGACTGAATTATGTTGCTTTACCTGTTTTAATATCAAGTGAAGTTCTCAAAGGCTCAGCAGATAATAGTTTTTCAGATTTTTTCTTTGATAACTTTGTTTCTGCAGAATGGTGGCATCTTTGTAATCCGCTGTAATCAAGATTGAAGGCATTAATGAACTGTACTGTTAGAGACAATAGGAAAATGTGGGGCTTGAGGCTGACAGGCAGATCCTTATAAATGCTGCAGCAGTGTAGTAGGGAACGCATTAACTCCTGGATGTGGTGATTCAGGGAGAATCTGAAATGGTTTAAAAATCTCCAGGGTAATGCAGTAATTACCCAGGCACAGGGAAGTACAAGGTCACGAACTGAGCTCCCTCCTTGCAAACTGCAGTGGGGGCTGTATTGCTCTCAGAGCAGTCCCACCCATCGCTCCAGGCGCAGAGCTGCCCCGAGCCGGGTCTGCGAGCGGGGTTGGGCAGCACTGAGGCGGCCCCGCGGAGAACATTCGAGAAAAGTGTCAGTCAAACAGCACACCTCGCTTTTCCTGGGGTAAAATTCACTGGGTGGATTTGAGCCCGCTTGAACCGGTCAGGATTTGTCGCCTGGCTTTGCTGTATGTCGCCGGTTCGTGTCGCTCCGCCCGTGTCCCGCTGCGGCCGGGAGCGTGTGAGGGGCTTTGGGGGCTCCCTCAGCCGGCACGGCCTGCAGCCTCCCGGGCTCTGGTACCGCTGCACCCTGCGGGCCCTGCAGCCCGAGCCGCCCATGGCCTGTGAGGGCCCGGCTCGCACCCTGAGGCTGTGCCGCAGATGGCGGAGGAGCCGCGGCCGTGGAGAGGGAGCGTGTGGGATGGAGCGGCCCCGCACGGCTCCGCTCCGCAGCGGGGGCTCGGGGCTGAGGGCCCGGTCCCGCAGCTTTGCTCCAGGAAACTCCCCGAGCAGTTTTCCTCAGCCCAAAGCCTCATGTTCACCGAGCCCTAATCAGCTCCCGAAATAAAGGCGTGATAAAGTCGTGCCCCGTGGGCTGATTCCTCCCAGGTTGAGCAGAGCAGGTAATTTACACATGGACAGGATGAAACTGACATGAAATGCCAAACTCTCCTGGCTTTTGTCCTGGTTTAAGGACTCTTCACCTGCTGGAGGTTGGGAAGCTCCAGGGAAGGAAGCTGCCCTTTCGTCCCCAAGATAAGGGAAGGAACCCTCTTCTCCAGTAATACTTACATGATGGAGGCAGACCGATAGGTAAGATGCTTTTTTTTGCTCTAGTTTGGCTTAGCTTCCCTGAATTGCCAGTGTAACAGTGGTGGAATGCAGGAAAGGTACCAGCTGATTGCTGAAACAGGAAAATTACCCACAGGGATTGCTGAGGAGGTCAGTGTTCACTGCCCCAATTTGTTAACCAAGTCCAAAGTTTGAGTCTGATGTAGAACAAATGTAAAGGAAAAATTTTCCAACATGTTTGGATCTCCATGAAGCACTGACACAAATCACATATCAGTTAAGTATCAAGGATGTTTACAAAAATGTGATGTTTTCCAATTATTCTAATGGGTCTTGGGTCAAGCATTGAATGCAAAAGAAAATAAACCTTCTCATCTTCACAGTCACAGCTGGGGCACACACTATCAGGGCAGTTTGTGTTTCCCTTAATGGAACTGTTTCTATTTGATGAAGTAAACTGTATCATTCTCTGAAACTGTAAATTTAAATATTATTACTACCACCTTGCTCCGGACAGCCCTAAACACAATTTCAGATACAGGAGAGGGAAAACTGTCTGAAGACTTAGAAATGTCCAAAATAGGATTGTGCTAGAGAGTGGAGTGGCAAACAGCTGTGTTCTGGTTGATTTGATGTGCTTTGATACAGCCTATAAACCTTCAAAAACTATTTAACACATACTGAAATAATGCTCAGAGATGTAATGCAATAAAGCTTTTGTATAAAAAGGAGTGTAAATGGCCATCAAGAATGCAATGTTGCCTGATTTTCACAATGAAATTATTCTGTTTTGATTTCTCTGTCTGAAGTAATCTCTGTGCATCCTTTTACCACAGAACAAGCTGGAGAACATCTAAACAAATTTAATGCTTTCTTAAGTAGTTCAACTGATATGTTTATGCTTATTTAATATTTTGTGAGTATTTTTCATGGTAGTTTAATTTTTAACAAACCAAGGAGTCCAATAGAGAAAATAAAATGTAGACTCATGGCACTGTAATTGTATTTGATGAGAAGAGCAAATAAAAGGTGAAGACTCTCCTGGCCTCATTCTACACAGCACAAAACTCAGGTAAAGAACTTTTGTGATATGAAGGAAAGGAAGATGCTTTTGACTCAGCATGGATGAATTGTGGCATTTTAGAATAATTTGGGATTTTAGGTGTCTTTGGAAGTCATGTTTGTACTAAAATTTTAGGATTGTGTCTCCTGGATTTTAATGGAATTCACTTAATTTTCTTTAATCTTTCAGCATCTGGACTTTCATTTTTTTTCCTTGTCATTGCACCCTCTGGAGGACCATAGCTGTCTAATTTATTGGTCCAACTAACTGATCTGCCCTTATATTTTTATGAATGTCTTTCAGGCTGTCATTCCTGGAGCTCATTGATCAGTGGAGCTTTTCCTGCACACCCATTTTTTTTTAACTTTTAGTTTTAAACTACAGTTTAGATGCTGGACTTTGTTATGTGTGAATATGGGCAAAAAGTTCCATTGAAAAGGGTGAAAAATATTTTACATACCCTAACTTGAAATTCTTGCCCATCTATTATTTTTGCACTATGAAACTTCTTTATGTATAGTCATAGATCAAGAGGAGAGTTGTTGATTTTGTTGTTTTGTTGAAGTTTTTAACCATTGGTTTTGTATTTGTTTTATTTAAAAAAAGAACCTGTGATGGGATATGAGAGGATTTGTTGAAGGCTTCATGAAATTTCTTCTTAAAGCTTGATATTTTACAGTGATTGTTGTTGCTGCATGTCTCATAAAATGCCTTTGCTTTGAGTTCTGTAACAGGTATGGACATGACTGAGGTGTTGGGAGGTATATGGGGAAAAAAAAGCAGCCCATTTCTAACTGAAGAATGCAAGGAAACAATTTGTCACTGCTGACAGCAGGAAAATGAATAAATATTGCAATAGATACATGTATAGACAATGAATTTGTACAGCATCTGAGTGATGTCCTCTCTCAGGAAGGTGGGCAGACCAGGGTTATTAACTTCCTTTATGGAGAGATTTCCTTTCAGGCAGGGAGTCTGTGGTGGAAATCAGCAGCTTGGTTGTCCTGCATTCTTTCTCTTTCTAAAGTACTATGCACATTATTACACTACACTATGTTAAAAAAACCCCAAAAAATCCAACAACACAGGGCTTAGTTGCCTGTTCAGAGATAGGCTCCAAAATTCACATTTTGGCATCACAATAGAAATGGACAAACTGAGAAGTCTCAAATATTCTATGTAGCTGTGCATGTACAATGTATGTTTAATATACTGGAAAAATTGTGATTCAGTATAGTCATAAATAAATTTTGAGCTATGTTGAGGCACAGAAATTTCTGGCAGCTCCTGTCAATATATTTAGGCACATATTAGGAGTTCCTTATCAATATTAATCATAAGACTATAAGGAATGGACCATGTCTTCTAGGACAATAAACAGCTAATAATTGTAGCACAAAGCCTGTGAACTGCCTCACTGTTTCTTCATTATTTTTACTTCATTTTTCTTGTTGCTCAGTTTTAGAGGTCCAGGATCTTCTGCCACTTTGCTTCTTTCACAGACATAGGCATCTCCCCTTCTTGATTCCTACCTCCTGCCTTTTCTTTTCTCCTTTTTTTTTTGTTTGTTACAATCTAGTGTTTGTCAGTGAGTTGTCATTTCAGTGCACCATTAAACTGTGCATATCACATTCCTTTGGCAAAGGTGCCAGAACAGTTAGTATAGAAAAGTTATTGTAGAAGTAGAAGAGAAGAAAACCTTGGATCAACCATTTAGTTAAAGAAAACAGAACTATTTCAGGCAAACTGAATTCATTCTGGTTTTATAGGTAACCATAACAGAACTCTCTTGAAGTTTAAGAATAGTTCAGTGCTTCTACTTCCAGTCTCCCTTTAGGGCCTCATAAAGTTCCTGGTTCTTACTAGTTTTGATCTGAGTGCTAAAAGGATGCTCTGTGAGTGCCTGCCTGATCCCAAAGTCCTGAAACTCCATGCAGGCTTGCCTTTATCTTCCTTTTACAACCTGTTACAAGAAGCTATAGAAAGAATGGGAAGTCTCAAAAGACCACCTTGATGCATCCCAGAGACCTCAATTCCATGAAATACTTTCAGATGAAGCTCTGAACTCCTGTGCTTCATATTAAAGCATCTGAATTTTTGAGAAGAGATAATCTCTAATGAAAATGTCCTTATGTATTTTTTAATTTGTTCTGCTATTTTGGATGCTAAGTCCTTTAAAAACTCTTCAGAATACATCAAAATGTCATATTGTGCTGAACACCCACTCTTTTCCCTCTGGATCCTAGCTTAAAAATGAATGCTGTAGAATAGGAGATCATTTTGGATTACAGAACAACTTCTCAAAATGTCAGTTGTAAATAGTCAGCAAATCCCTCATTATCAATAAAATGGCACTGATATGCAGTTGAAAAGTAATTTGTAATACTTCAAATCCATATCTTCACAAGCCATTTATCTTGTAGCAGTCCTTGCAGCACCAAGCAAAATACAGTTTAATGCATGAGGGATCTTGGGGGTTTTGCATGCCTAATGAACTAAAGGTTTTAGAAACACCTGCTGGACAAAGTGATTTCAATAGTGATTTTAATAGTGTTTTAAATGAAACCACTCAAAGTTGGTTTTAAGTCATCATCTTTCATCACTGTAATGGATATAAAATCCTTCAATATGTGTTCAGATACCATTCATTTCCTAGATAAGAGTCATTATTGTTTATGAAACTGCACTGCTCACAATACAAGCTTGGATGTTACTTAATTTATATTTTTGAGGTTTTTGATTTCTGACTCGTGTTTAGTTACTTTATCCATTCACTCATATTCCTTAAAAGGTCTTTATCATGTGTGAAGAGAAAAAACCACCTCTCTAGTGTTACTTGTGTGGAAATTGTAACTCAATAGGCCTAAAGCCAGTTTTTCTTCAATGTAGGTCAACTGTAAAAATCCCATTGACTTAATTGGCAGAAGAGTTAGACCTGTATAAGATGCAGAGAAAAAAAAACAAGTCAGTGGAAAAATAGTATGAAAATTTTATACTGTCAGAGAAACTGTGGTGATGTTGAAGGCAGAAAGTGTGAGCACAGTGCTAGGCATTGGTGTAGTGCAAGCTCATTTAACCACAGTGCTGGTCATTCAGCACCATGTTACTGCAAATTCACCTTGTTTCTGTAGATTTTATGGCTGGAATTTTACTCTGGACTTTTGACTTACCTGCTGAGGTTTTCTGACTGCTATTTAGGTGGCTGTTTACCCATTAATGTAACACAGCTCATCTTACATTAGCATCTGTAAGTGAGCAGCCTGAACTGAGCTCTCCTCGAATAAATGACTCCCAAGGGCAAGTCCAGGTGTCTGGTTGCAAGCTGCTGGCCAGTCAATCATGTGTGAAGTATTAGGAAGCTTGTAAAATAGAACTCATTAAGAAAAAAAAAGTTTTTCAGGAGATAGATGGATCTCTAAAAATTTTGCTAAGAGAAATACAAGGAAAATAATCCTGTAAAATGCATCTGTTACATATGGTTGCTTACCAGCAAATATGCTTTCAGTGACATGCAGTACAAGGTCTCCAAACATAGATATTTTTCAAAGGAAAAATTCTGAAGTCTTTGAATAAAACTGGCTAGATTTGACTTCCAGAAATAATCCAGTCTGAGTAAAATAGTGCCACAAATGTGTGTGAGAATAAGTTTTTCTCTAAATACCAAACCAATTTAGAATCAAATTCATGAATGGTAGCTAAGTTTCAAACACATACATTTGTTTTCAAAACATGATACTCCCATGCTCATTAGAAAAGTTTTGTAGACCTCTAGTTGACTTCACTAAAGCCTGAAATACCTGCACAGCTTTTCTTGTGGTTCCTGAAAGTATTGTATGAGTCTTTATCCACCTTCTTTTTTCTTCTCATCTCTCAATGTTAGTTCATAACTGAGCAGTCAGCAATGCTGACAGTGGGCTGTGTACCTGAATCTCAAAAATGCTTTCTGCAGGAGTCCAGACTAGATTATTGCAGTGTATTCCCTCATCTAACATGAGCTGGAAACAACTAAGGCTGAACTTGCTTGATTATCTCCATCCAAAAGGATGGAACATGTAAGCTCTAGAGAATAACCTGGGCACTCTTCAAAGTGTAGAAAGTAGAGCTTTTAGAGGTAAAAATGTGGTCTAAGGTTTGGGGATCATCACGACAGGTCCTCTGAGGTAAAAGTAAATGCAAGCCTTTTCCACAGTCAATACCTTGGGTGTTTTGATTTTAGAGAATATAACCCCCAGCTTCAATTCATTCCCCACATGGGAATGATGTTTTAGATGATTTTCTCCCCTTCACATTGCCCAGTCCTCTTGTCCTATCAGAGAAAAATTCAGCCCCACTCAGAACAGCAGCACACAGCCAATGCACATCTCAAGCACTGTTCTGAAGCTTCCAATCAGCTGTGTAGGGTGACTTGGTATCCTGGGAAAACTGTAATGTTGCCTTGCAATGAAGGCAGTGTTTCCACAGCCTGTAGGACAAGGCAGCTGGATGTGGGCTGGAGACATAATTGGAAAGATTGTGGGCTACATGATGGGCTGAATTCCAGTGGAAGACCACCACAGCAATAAGGTAATGGTGGAAGAACTTCAAGGCAAACACTAAATACTTTCATGCAAAATGTTAGGTACCAAATATTTGCTCGCTGGGAGGATATATTTAATGCTACACAAACAGTTTGTGAAAAGGTATGTGCTGCCTAAGGAGGAAAAGTGCAATTAAAACCTCATTAAAACTGTTCTAAAGGGAAGTGCTTTGAAAAACTGACTCTCTCAGAGGTTCAGAATTACTAATTTCTTTCCTTTTGAACCTAGAGTACAGGATCTGAGAATGAGACTATAGTCTAAATACTGTTATTCACACAGATGTGAGTGAAATCTTTCACTTTGCATATTCCTGCTGCAAGCAGACGTGGAAGTGTTCTTGTTGTGCTCAGAGATCTGAAGTCAGTGAGCACAGTGTTGAGGCAAGCTGCAAACCCTGAGGAAAATGAGTGCATATTAACTCTGATATTTGTTAAGCCTAGCTCATAAATTTGGGGGCTCACTAGATGATCATCTATAACTCATAGTGCTGGAGTCAGGAAACTTCTGATGGGCCAAAGCTGAAGGAGGAAAGCCAGATCAATTTCTTTCCCATTTGTTCTAGGTATAATAGGAGATCTTTAAGTAACTGATATCATCCCCTTCTATTGGCTTTAAAAATATATGTATATATATATTTATACTAGAATAAAATCTTTCTTCATATAAGATAAGGAACCTCCTGCTGCAACATTCTGCCAGGATTTGACAAGGGTTTGTAACTCATCATATATATCTGTGATGAGGGTAGTTTTGACAGGCATGGAGTCAAGTAGGTTGCATTCAGTTTTCTTCTGGACATTCACAATTAAACCTTTCTCAGGATTTGGCAGACACAGCCGATGTTTCAGATCACAGTAAAATTGGAACAGGCATAAAATCCTCCTTAACTGGTGTGTCCCTGTCACTGCAAAAGGCCTGAGTTCTGAAATGTCAGTGAATTCACTTTCTCATCACCCTTCTACTTAGAAGACAAGCAGACAGCAACTTCTGTAAAAACAAATATTTTAATAGCATTTGGTTATTTGGCTTGCACGTGGAGTTATGCCTTTAAAATTAAAGCCAGAGAGCAAGACAGAATGGAATTGTTTTATAGAAACAGTAGCCATTTATGGACCAGGGCGATTGTATGCCCTTCCAAGAAATACAGCAGACAGGGTTGATCATTTTGGCAGCACTCTGCAATTCATATATTTGTATCTCAATTTCAAGCACAATCTTGATTTGTGACATATCACAGCCCAATTTTTCAAACATGATGAATAATTTTGTATTGCCTTGTTGTGCTAGAGATATTTTATAAGGTTTTAAATTTGCTAGTGCTCTACAGAACAATTCTTTCAAATGAACTTGGGCAAAAAAATTGATGCATTCAAAATCTGTCATTTTTTGAACAATCTTTCTTTCAATATTATTTGATAAAATCCTTCTTAACAGTTCTTGATTAGAACTTCTAAGAAAAATAAGCCTCTGAATATGGTTATCAACAAGAATGATCAATTGCTGAATACTTTTTATGTGTGTTAAATACAGTACACAAATGCAATGCTGCAGCCCAGCCTAATTAAGAGAGTGTTTAGGTCCTATCTGCCCCACCACTATCTCCTTGAGAAGATGTGGGGATGTGTGGCCAAAACACATCCTGATCTGCTCCTGATCTGGTGAGGTGTAGAGGAGTTTGTTTCTGCAGGAACAGAAAAGTGTTTGCCCTCAAAGGAGGGGCATGCTAAGAAATACTTCAGCCCTTTTGGCTCACTCAGCCTCAGGGGGATGTGGAGCAGCTGGAGGACAGCAGCTGCCCCTGGTCCTCAGGTGAGAGTGGTGGGAAGTGATGAGAGCTCTCTTGCCCCACCAGGCCATTGGGATCTCTGTGGGTTCATATAAACTTGGGACATCCCCTCATTCCCTTTTCACTTTGATGGGAATGCATGGGAAATTTCAGTACAAGGTAAAAAACCTCACAGACTAAAATGATGTTAAAAGAAAGTCAATCCCTGCTAGAAGGTGCCTAGGCAGTAGTTAATCTAGGAGGCAGGCTGTCCTTTCCTCATAATTTGTTGCTGGTGCTTCTTCTCTTCTACATTATCACTGCACAGAGTTGTCCTTCTGACTGTGGGAGCTCCCAAGGTCTCCAGGTAAGTGCTATTAGGAAACTTATGTTGGCTCTTTTTTTCATTAATTACAAGGATGGACTAAAACTATGATTTTTCTTTTGATATCTCAAATTAAATTTGGTATTTTAAAATTTTCCTGAAAATCTTGAAAGAAGTTTACCCAGAGTTTCACAGCTGTGATGACTATAAAAATTATTTGTATTAATGGATACCACTGAGAGCCAACTTAAAACAAGAACTTGAATACCAGTCTCTTACATCAGGTTGCTGCTTAAATAATTTGCAGGCTTTTGACTGTGTTGTCTCTGTTTGTCCCTTCCTTTCCTTCACTTCAGCGTTCAGAGGAACTGCATTTGTGTAATCAATTTACTTTCTCACTGTACCTTGCAGCCTTCTGGCTGTGCCACCAGCACTGGATGAAGACACCAGGAATAGATTTGTTGTTTGAGGGAGAGGAGTGTGTCTATGGGGAGGTTCTCAGGTTTTGGTGTGTTCTCCTGAGGTTTTTTCCCCCACAACTTGAGCAAGAGGTTCCTAACTGAGAAAAACTTAGGTCGTGAAGTTGGTCATGGTAGTAAGTAGATTGTTAAGATTGTCAAGGAGTCCTATTTTTTGGGGATGTGGTTGTAATACACCACAGCACTGCCAAGGCTAAATTACAGACATAATGGCTTCAAGAACACAGCACTATTAGTCACATTTACTAATTAAAAAAATTGCACTATTCCCTCAAAATATCATTAGAGAGAAATTATACAGTATTGACATTTCCCTGAGAAATCAGCATTAAAACCAGCGTTGTTGTCCTCATAAAGAAAGTCATTAAATGAGGGATAAAACAGCACCAGCAGACATTCCATGGGCTTCACACATGATAACAAGGGATGTTGTGAACTGGGATTTAAAAGAGAACATGTCTACTGTGAATACTTCATCTCTCTTTTACCCAATTTTGCTACAATACACTAGGCAGATTTAAAATATTTGTTTTGAATAGCAGAAAATAACTTAGCTGTTACTTGAACTCTTTCAATGGCTTAAAAATAAGCTTAAAAAATGAACAAGCTACTAATGGTAAAATTTTCTATTCAGGGGTGGCATACACATAAGCCTGGGAAAAGTTACTGTTACCTATCATTCTTCTGTAAAGCTGCATGAATGCGTACTGTGCTCACAGCTTGAATGTACTATGCAGAACAGGTGATGATCAATGCGATTCAAGCACTTCAGGGACCATCTGGGCCTTCAGTTATTTTAAGATGGAGAAAAAACAGCTTGACATGTTTACTGTGAAACTGCAAATACCAGCACTGTACAATATTTTTCAGTATTTTGTTTTGTGTCTTTTAGCAGAAGAATGCTTACAAATCTTGCAAGTGTAGCACTAGAGAGGGACCTTTTTATCCAGCATGGCTCCTTTCAGTGAGACAGCATTAATGAGAGATGTTTTGTCCCTTGCTGTCTAAGCAGTGACACAACTTCCCTGGACACTAATGATAGACATAGAAACATTGTGAATTAGGAATTTCTTTTCCACACTCCATATGAAATCTCTTCAGCAGGCAAAGTTTTGTTTGTTTTTCCTCCTCCCTGTGAGACTGGGGAGCAATTTATTGCTATAGCACTTTTACCAGCTTTCACATCATAGAACTATTGTCATGTTACCTGTAAAATCCCTCTTCTCTAGACTAACCCTGCTGAATTAATGGCAGCCTTTCCTTTTAGTTCACATTTTTAAACCTTTGACTCTTAATGTTCTCTTCAGGATTTGGTAATTTGCTTTTGTCTGCCTTAGGCAGACAGGCCAAGCTACAGTCAGTGTTCTAGCCAGGCTCTCACCAGGATGATGAAAAGCAGAGAATTCCTCAATTTTGGATTTAAATATTTCTGTTAATACAGTTCAGAATAAGTTAACTCTTATTCAGGTTTAATCTTAACAACCAGAATTTTCCCTGGTAAATTCTGATGGTTTGTTTCCCTTCTTTGTATTTACACTCTTTATTTCTCTTTACTATGGGCAGTGCTTTGCTCTGGTCCTAATTTAATTCATCTTACTATCTCTAAACCATTTTTTCTGGCTTACCAAGATTATTCTACATCTTAGTATTTTCCTTCAATATGCTTTTAAATTATCCCAGTACATGGTGATGTGTTAATTTTCTGCGTTATTTAATTACTCAAATAATTTACAGGTATTATGGCTTGAATAGTAAAAAAACAGTAATCACAGGACAGACTTCATAAAGATCTCAAAATCTCCTAGTCTGATAAGTCATAAACTGCTAATTTTTGAGATTGTTTCACTGGCCATCTCCAAATGTTTGCAGTTTGTTGTAATGCCAGTGTCAAATGCCTCACTAAATCTGAGAGGTGGCCCAACTATTGCTTAACCTTGTTCATTAAGCCAGCTGGGGGGAAATTCACTTGCTCTGGTGAGGTGTTTTGTTTACATCATGGAGGAGATTATTTTATTTACTTATCGCTGCAATAATGCTGCAAGTCTTCCAGGATCTTCCCAAATCTCTCATTCAGCTGGGTGAGCTGTAATTCTCAGGTATTTCTTACACTTTTAAAAGTAGGTTTGCTTTTCTCCCTCTGCTTTTGCCATCTCAGTCATACTTTTCCCTCCACATCAGGACCAGTTTCTGATCTCAAAACACAAGTATAGGTACTGTGTTTCTGGGGGAGCTCCTTCCAGCTGTGATTTTATTCATCTTGCAGGCTCACTGCATTTCATTGCTGTCACTCTGTGCCTGCATGCATGTATTCAGGCACTCCCAGAAGCCTTTGTGTGAAAGAAATGAGTTCAGACAAAGTAGGCTAGAGCCCACAGAGAAATAGAGTTTTTTCAAAACCTATCTCACAGTATCACTATTAGAATAAAAATATACATAAAGGAATGTTTTCAAAGATGGAAATTAACTTGTATGTTATAAAATGGGTGTGGTGCTTGCCAAGGTTCCACATTATACACAAATGTACGTGAAAAGTATTGAACATTGGATAATTATTTATTTCCACATCCTAAACTTATGAAGGAAATTAACAGAAGTGTCTCAGAAAATTGTGAGTTATGGCTCTTACTACCAGATTGGCAGCGCTCCTCTGAATTAGGGCATGGAGACAATATTGAAAGGTGTTAGTACAGGAAAACCATAGTCCCAGCATGAATTCTAGAAGATTTTGTTTATTATTAAGCAAAACTAAGCCAGTATGTATAAATGAATTTGTGATGCCAAACATACCCTACAATCCCCACAGAATCAAAAATATTTGCCTGTTCCATAATGGAGGGGCAGGGAGAGGGCAGGGGCACAGGTGTGCCTGTATTTTTAGTAGTTATCACACATTGTAAATGTACTTGGATTGTAAGTTACAAGGCAGTGGGTAAATGATGATGTTTTTAGTGAAATACATGTTGTAGGAAGTCTCCAATTGAATGAGATGGTGGAAAATGGTAGCAAAATAATAAAGTATGAATTATGTACGTTGCAAAAGCTGTCTTTGCTCCATAATTTTCAGTTTAACAACAGACCAACACTGTTGCATGGGTAGTTATTTTCTAGTATTTATTTATGAATTGAAACAATAGTGCCTGCACTGTTAGAGCCTGCATATTGTCACTGGAATGTGCAAGCAAATAAAGTCAGAGCAAAGGTATAAAAAACCAATTCAGTATATTTTAGCCTGCTGCAATTATTTGGAGAAATTGATTAGAGCATATGAAATTCCTCAGGGTTTGTCAGGGCTAAGCTGTTAGGTGTACATAAAGCACATCTCTGAATTCCATGCAAGGACACTCCAAAACAGAGGTCCTGCATGGGAGCTCAGGGAAGCACTGTGCTGGGTGGAGATGGCAGCGCTGCTGGACGGTGCCAAGGTGCTGTTCCTGAGGTTTTTCTGTGTGCTGATGCAGCTCAACTTAGTAACCAGCTGAATTTAGGAGCTTTCTGTTTAATGTGCTCAGATTACAAAGAGCACTATTATGTTGGAATGGTGATAATGTGTGCCCTTGATGAGCTCTGGTGATAAACCTGTGGCTCCAATTTTGCAGGTGAAGCGTGTTGGTTTATAAAAGGATGGAGCACTCCGTCCATGTGGGGTTTTTTCTGAGGTATTCCTGGGAACTGCCTCACTTTCAGTGAGAATCTTTGTTGGAGCCTGAGACTGCTGCAGGGTTAGGGAAAACACTCTTCAAGAAGGAATTATTTTGAGGTAAACCTAAATGACTAATTAGTCATTGATTAACAGCTTAAAGGAAGACAGCTAGGAGTAGTCAATACTCTCTTCTGAACTGGATTCTGTATCTCACAGCAGAACAGAGTTTTGCAAATTCTCATAATCAAATATAAACCTTCAGTACAGGTTGCCCAGCTGCCATAGGATCAGTTAAACTGTAGCTGTGTTCACCAGCTGAGATTCTCTCCCATGGAGCTGTAGCAACAGAAGCATCAACACTGAGATAAAATTGGCATGTCAGGTTTCCTTTTTGGGAGCTACAGTTTATCTGGGAACTAAATTCGAGCATTACAGGGGAGAAAAACTCTTTTAAAAATGAAAATAATTAATGAACATTAAGCAGCAACTAAAGCAAACTTGGAAGTGGATAATCATGCCTTTCAGTGGTAGTTCAGACACAGTGTTGTTATTTTTCTTTCAGAAAAAAGTCAAAAGGATTGAATTAGGGAAAGTAAGATAATTATTTTAATTGTTAATACAGACTTCTACATCAAAGACTCAATTTCTGCTTTTAGTAGCGAGTAGAGAATGTTTTGAGGATTTAACATCTTTTTCTTAAGCCTGTGTTTTGTTAAACTTCAGCAGAAAAACTGATTCCACTCGCCCGATATGTGGTCTTTCATCACACTGTTAACTCTGAGAAAAGTCTTTCCAACATTTCAGAAATTCTTTAATAGAATAAATGCCTACAGTTGCAATAACTGTTTCTTCTGACCCATGGGGGTTTGTGTGTCTGATGGCTGAGAAGCAAACATCTTTTTAAGTGTTGAAAGGGAAGAATGACACATTCAAGCTGCGATACATTTTATTTCCTGAGACTTCATCATGTGCATTAGGCCTTGAAATTAAAGCTTCTTGTTAACCAAATGTGCTTCTGCTAAGATTTGCCTTGATAGAAGCAGGAGTTGCAGTGAAGATGAAATGACTTTGTTTGTTTGCATTGTTTTAGTAACATTGAGAGTCACAAGTCACATATGTTCATTTTTTCAGCTAAGTCAAAAGCTGCTGTTTAATAAAACATTGACACAGCTTTAGTGATAGTAGATCAACATGATAATTAATTTCCCCATGTTCTCTAAAGGACCTCCTTCATGTTGGAGGTGTGGGACAGAAAGCCTTGTATATGCATCCTTTGTGGCTTCTAAGTTCCTACTGCAACTTTGTGACTTCAACTTTACAGCATGACTTGTTTCTTCCTCATAAGAATATGGAGAGTGAGAGCTGAAAAATTCTGGTGCTGAATTTTTACAACATCTATGTCTGAATCAGCCAAATTCTCAGGAGTCCTTTCATTAATTTCAGTGATACACTGTCAGAGTGTTTTAAGGCCTGATTTGGTGACCTGGGACTATAAAAGGACATGAAAAATTCTTAATGATATCATTCTAAGTGGTGTTAGTTTTATGAACTTTTGAGATATTCATTCGTTTTTCATGATTATGAATCTATCTATCCCTAAATGAATATTGATGCCATGTGTCCTCAAAAGTGTTTGATACGTTCAACAAAAGCCTTGTAGGGTGATGGTTTTTGAATTAAAAATTGCTTTTGATTTTTTTAAGTAGCTGAGATGAAGAAAGTAAAAAGGAAAGGAGAAATTAAAAAAAGAGTGATATATAATTTTCCATTTTGTAGCAAATTGCCTGCAAATTTTCTATTAAAGCAAAGTAATTTTTTCCTCTTGCTGTAGTTTTGAATTGCTTTAAACCAGAAGTAGTAGCTCAAACAGGAATAACATTATGGCAGAGAAGACAATATTGAGTACATTTAGCTAAATGAATAAACTGTGTCCCTAGTGATTTAATGTAGCACCAAGATTTTCTGTTACCACCTTTTATTTTTTTTTTATTTCTAGACTTATGCACACAATTGTTTGTGATCAAGTGAGTTTGCACAACTTGCACAATGTTTTTCAATATATATAGAAAATCACCAGTGATAATCCTGGCATGTGTTTGAGGCACACAGGTGGAATTATTAATCTTGTTCTCAATTGGAGGTCTCTAATAATTAATCTTGTTCTCAATCTGAGGTCTCTAATATTCAAAAAGAGCAAGGTACATTGTGTATGCCTCAAAGTGAAACTGGTGTCTCTTAATCACAAAATCAAACAGGGAAGAATGTCCAAAAAAGGTAGTTAGTAGCTGATGGAGAAAGGAAATGATGTATGTGCAACAGTCCCCATAGTAATAAAATAGAAGTTCCCTGCTTTAAATTAATCCAACATGACTAGATAATTTCCTTATCCCTTGCTAAACATTTATTCAGAATGAGCCGAACAAATAATCATTCAGAATGATATCTATAGATTAATAACATTCAAGAACTCTTTGGTTAATTTTTTGGTTGACAAATTGGGAAGCTGTAGAGATGTACCATGAAACTACTGAAAAGAAATAAATCGTGCTGGCTCAGTTGACATTAAAACCTGGAATGAACCTGTACATGACTTAGATACCTTAAGGAATCACCTTTTTTTTTGTTATATACCAAAGTCATTGTGAGTTGTAACTTCCCAGGAAGCTCCTAGTGCCATGCAGCTGCTGATGCCTGAAATAGGGGCAGTGGAACCTGGGTATTTATGTTCCCCTGCTTTTGCAGCACATGCTTACCAGTAACTATTCCAAAGTTCACAGCACAGTGTCAGAGTTGCCATGTAGAGAGTGAGCTTCATGCTGCTTCTGCTGTGACTGGAGCTTGAGTGGAGTAATAAAGCTGGTTTTGCTGTTTCATCTGGCTCTGACACCCCACAGTTAAGGGTCAGGACCCTTAATCAATTCTCTGGGAGTCCTGTGTTTCTGATTTCACACTGCCCTGAGCCCTTCCACAGAGAATTCTTGCAATCTCTTGCCTACTTGTATTACCATCAAGAATTTCTGTTGGCACCCTGCAAAATGAGGTCAGGAGAACTGAAAGCAAATCAGGTAAATTTTGGTGCATTTTAGGTAATCAGTGTTGTACTTCAGTAGAAGTAGGCACACAGAAAAATCCAGTCTGAAGAGCACTAAGACAATGCTGTTTATTTTAGCACTTCAACAAGAACAAAATGGCAATCTTTAAAAAAGATATGCCAGAAAATTAAAATACACCAATTACCCATACATGGGGGAAAAGGCTAAACCTTCATGATAGTTTGATTCCAAATTGAGAAAAAAATCTTTCCAAAGGTGTTTGGCAGACTGATGGTCATTGATGAGACGGAGTATGGGAAAACTAGGAAAAAAAAGAAAAAAGGAGAAATCCCAAATGCAGACTCATTAATAGCTTGCAGGTAGCTTTGAAGATCTTGATCTAAAAAGACAAGAACTTTATTACTGTTCCTCCTGTTGGTGTAAAGCATAAATAAACTCACTGAGTCATCTTCGCTGCAGATCATGGTGCTCTTATCTTGACTCACTCATTCTCCACATCTTTACTACTATTCATGCCAATTTCCTACACGTAGTGTGTAGGCTCTCATCCTTAATGTGCTCTTCTGACAGCATTCTGCCTTTTTCCAATCAAGTATTAATTTCACTTATCCAACATGGTTTTAAAAGTTATTTTCTATTCTAATGTTATTCAGAAAATTTTCCTGTGACAGTCTTACAACATTGATTGTGATGTAACAAACATCAGTAAGTTTAGTGCCTGAGGTCTTAGAGAAAATTTATTAAGGTTCATATAGAATTTTACAAGAATAAATGTTTCAGATAAAATTCCAAGGACAAGGCAAACAGCATTTTAATAGAAAATCGGGTTTCTATTAAAGTTCTACAGGGAAAGCTCACATTTGAAAGCTCTCGTTACCAAGGAAAATGGGTATTCTTACTATCTAGTCATATATTACAGGTCTGTTTGGTTTTTTTTGCACAGGCATTGTGTGAGAACTGAGGTGATGAAATCTGCCTGGAATCTAATTTAGTAAGGTCAGCCTTATCAGAGGTTTGGTACCTCTGCCAGATTACCTGGGTCCTGTGGCTTGGTTCTGTTTGCAGAGTGGCAACAATGCTCCCAGGTGGCAGCCCATGCTGAGAAAGGCTGAGGAGGATGACACTGGGGGTGCTCTGGGTGCCCACCTTGCACAGCCCTGGCTGCTGCTGTGGCTGGGAATGCTGTTCTGCATTGGAACATCATCTGCTTTCCACTGTAGTGTTGTTCTGTGAACAGCCCTGGCATCCCTCGGCTGTGCATCACGTGCCTCACCAAGACACAGCACTGAAATTCCATAGAGAGAAGCTTCTCATTCCCTCTGCCAGCACCATCCAGAGGCAGAAAAAAGCTATCTTGAAAAATGAGTGAGGTTTTTCTGTGCAAAATTTTGCATAAATTCCCCTCAGCAGAAACATCTTTCCAAAACCAAGAGATTTAAAACATTCGCTCTGATATTGTTTTGGCAGTTAATGAGATCTGAAATTATAATGAATTTGAGCTCAAACAAATTGATATTTTCCCCCTTAGAAGTATAAAGGAAAACAAGGTCATAAATAAAAAATATTATTAAGGAGTTATTTATATGATTATCTGTTTCAGGTTATTCTGTCTGTCCTCATTGTTTTGGATATGACTCCCTTTTCCCTTTCCTTCGTTTCTGGCTGAATTATACTATGAAAAAAATAACACTGACTTCAAGTGTCGGATTTGAGGGTTTTTTGGGTTTATTTTTAGGTAGGATGTATGTCAGGAAACTTTAACACATTCTAGCCTGCTTATATATCAAGGATATATCAATAAATCAATATCAATATCAATAAATATCAATATCAATATCAATAAATCAATATCAATAAATATCAAGGATATGGCTTCCACCTTTACCTTCCTACTACACAATTTATGCAGTATAGAATTCACTAGTTTGTTCTAGTTGCCTCTACATGAAACTGAATGGATATATTGGTTTATTATTTAAGATAACACCTTACAGATGGCATTAGAGGTTATCTGCCTAGCTGGTCAATTCAATGCAAATATTCCACATGTTCTTGTACATTCACTTTTACACAAGCAAAATTAAAGTCAACTGACACTGTCATCTCGCTTATAACTGTTAGAAAATTTTCTCATCATTTGAAACTAAAGGGAAAATTATATTTTGACAGACTAATCATCAGGGTAGAATTAGTGCAGATTGAAAGACGTCTAGGAAAATTAAGTAAATTCACCTGACAAATATATTCATCTTTCTCCAAAATAGTATTGCATTTGCTAGTATACAGTGAAAGAAATCAAAAAACCTGTGGTAAAACAGGACCTATTTCTCCTTTGGAACAATTTGCTTGTAGAACAAGATGTCTTGTATGCCCTACTATAGACAATAAAATTCAAAATACTTATGAAAATGGTTCTGCATGTCACACATGCAAGCTTTCGCATACATGTGTTCCTGTGTGTACCCTGAAAGTTCATGTCACAGTTACACAAAGGAATAAAACTGGAAGGAAGCCTGGGATAATACTGTGATGCTCAATGGTAGTGAGTTGATATAAATAGTTCACACACTTGTTATTTGCTATTCAGACTGTAATTCATTTTTCATCATAGCAAAAAAAGAGAACTCCCTCTCTTCCTTCCCCCTGCCCTTCCTCCCCAGGAAGATTTTAAGAAGTGAAGGGATGGCCAAGTCCAGAGCACCCTCCTATAGCCAAGTCATGTAGGAACTTGTGATCTCAGGCATCATCAATGGCATCATTGCTGCTTCAGAACCAAACATTTATGTGAAAGAACTCCTTTGAATAGGGGTGTAAACTGTGTCCATTCAAAAGTGCCACAATGGGCAAGGGGTTTTGGTGTTATGATTTCTTGGAACACAGCATTTGAAAGAAAAAAACCACCACAACTACACAGAAATGCCTTTGTGAGGAAGCTTGGTGCAGTGTTCAGTTTTCATTTACTCAAAGATCATGAGGATTAGAACAGAATATTCAGATAAAACAAAATACAGTGGATCAAACCACTTAATTTTGTAGGTTTATGATTATTTAAAATTATGATAGATTTCTTTCATGGGGTCCAATTAATAATCCTTTGTAATGAAATATGAGTGACAAGCCTAAATCATCAGATTTTTCTCTCTCTCTCTCCCTGCCCTTTATTTTGTTTTCCTCAAGTACCTACAAAGACTTCAAGGAGAATCCTTAGATCTGATACAGTGGCTTCAGTGCAGTGGAAACTGGGTGCTTTCTATGGGCGTGTTTTACATGATAGGTCTTGGCAGTTGACTGAGGTTGCCAGTTTCACTTTAAAACGTGTGGGTCAAGATATCCTTCTTTGCTATGCCTCTGGACGCTGTGCACTGCAAACTCTGAGAGCTGCACTTGATTTTTCTCTTCAGAACACTCCCTGAATTAGACTTGCTAACAGGTTATTTGTGCAGGCTTCACTTCCACACTAGGAAACACAGTTGCCCAGCCATGAAACAGATGACTCTGTTTTCCTTCTTGATGCTTCCGTTACTTTGGAAGATGATGTGTGGTCTGTGGTTTCCCCCCTTATTTGACTTGGCCATGAGATGTTGCAGGGAAGAAAAAGCAAACTCATGTGCTTCAGTTTCCTGAATTTTCCATGTTTCCGGACTTGGATGTGAATGGTGATGCTGATTATATGCATAGAGGGATAGCAGGCTATGCCTTACAAATAATAGTCCAAGTGTTCTGGAGATGCAAGATTTCTGTTGCTTGGGCTCCTTTCAGGCGCTTGAGGACATCTCCACCTCCCATTTCTGAGTGGCTGTGCCACTATGGTGAAATAAATCCAGTCCCAAAGAGGATTTCTCACCTCAATATTTGCCCTTTGTCAGATCTTGACCCTGCTTGTGAGAATTTTGTTTTGAGGGTTAATAGGAAGGTTGTGTTACCTGACGCAGAAGCTGAGCAGTGTTGACACAGAATGAGATTTTTTGACGTGAAAATACAGAAGACCTGTAGTTTCTTCAGTTTTATGAGCTTGACAGTAGAAACTATGTTTTGCCTGCTTCCTTTCCTTCCTTCATACCCAGTGTGGTTTTATGTCTCTCTGAAATATCTTGTAAAAAAGGAAAAGAGCTCCTATTGCATAAACTACTAGGGGTGACAAAAGTCTGATTAAGCTAAGGAAAGACACCATATTAAGAATAAATATGGAAGGATTCTTTAAGATGAAGATGGATCCTTTAAATCCGCTGTTGTAATCTGAGGAGGAGACAGATGGGTGATGTTCACCTTCTAAACCACACAGCTCATTTGCGCTTGGGCCGAGCCTGATTTCTAGACGGCTGCCAGACAGAGGCTGTCGCTGACAGAGCGTGGCCCCCTCTGGAGGAGAATAAAGGCGGCCCGGGGCAGGAAGGGCGGAGGGCAGGAAGGAAGGAAGGAAGGAAGGAAGGGAGCCGTGCGGGCGGTGCGGCAGCGGGCCGGAGGGTGAGGGCGCCCCCGGGCCGGGCCGGGCCGGGCAGCGGAGCCGCTCGGTGCTGCAGCCGCGGAGCGCTCGCAGCAGGGGGCGCTCTTGAGCCGGCCAGCCCGGCGCCGCTCCCGCCGCGCCGCGGGGCTCCCGCCCCTCGCTTTTCATGGATTATTGTCCTTTAATGTCATGGCCATGTCTTCCGCGTGTGTCTCACACTGCGAGTCATGGCAGGGTGGTGTTGTACGGCTTTAAATGCAGAGGGCAGCAAAAACGCTGTGCAGGAACGAGGGTTTGCTCTTTGTTCCCGCTGAAAGTCCATTTCTTTCTGCAACCATGATAGAACCTGTTCTGATTCTGAGTTGTGCCTACTTGTATCATGTTTTTAAGGACCAATTTTATTCCTTGGACAGCAATGGACAGAATTTAGGATGTTTCCATCCTCCCAGCATCCTGGCCTGTGCACCAGATGCAAAATGAATCCTGTGGGGGGATATCTATGGAAGCTGGCCCCAGCATTGTAGGGAATTGCCTACCAAGCATCCTGTAGGTAATACTGGCAGTGCCATCCTGCACAAGTATTAATGTGTGAAATACTTTAAAGAACAGGGATATTGTGGTTACTGTAGCTGCATTTTTAAGTTTCCCTGCACCTGTGAAACCAGTTTCCAATGCTTGAATGCTCACATTTCACCCCTGCTGCTTCCCAAGCTATGAGATCCTAGGACTGTCATTGATATAAAATGGAACATAATGAAGGTCTAATCTGCTAAAGTTGATTTGTATTACAGCAAGGTTTGGATTTAAAGGAGATAACAATTCCTGATTCATTCTTGTATAGCTGCTGTCTGAATTACATTCTTCCATTTAAATGTATGCTAATTCAGAGCTGTGTACTTTTTTTTTTTTTTACTTCAAAAGAGCAGCACCAATGACAGAAAATGAATAAGAGGAATCAGGAATAACAACTTAGAATAAATACCCCTGCAAAGCCTCCCTCAGTCTAGTTTGTAGGAGATATTCTACATTGACTCAAGAGGAAAAAGAAAGATAACAGACTGTGACTAAAAAATGCTTACAACTGGAATGTTAGTATTCTTAGCAGGTAAATAATAGCATCCTTCATACTTCCTCATTTATGTGCTAACAGGTGACAAGTTAAAAATAGATTCAACAACACAAATGTGTCTGTGTCACACACCAAGGGGTTATTTCCACTCTTTTTTATGTTGCTCCCACCCAGTCTGGGCTAAACTCTCCCATAACACAACACAACACAGATGTGTTCGAGTTATTCCTGTTCCATGTGACATGTTCTTTGCCTCAGTCTTTAATAGCGCGAGCATTGGTTCTTTGGAGAGCAGGATGAAGCCCCATGATCCAGGGG